>NC_143478.1:25762306-26085640 GCF_027475165.1 Benincasa hispida
AATACAACTCAAAGTTGTCATAGGCAAGCTTCTTCATCTGTAATTGGGGACTGCTTGAAAGAGGATTTTAGGTTTATCTCTACTGATCACTCCCTTCCTAGAGATATTATTCATAAGACTCATACTAAGCTTGGTGTTATATTAGTTATCAAAAAGCTTGAAGGGCAAAAGAACATATATTAAGATCATTAAATGGTGATGCAGCTGAATCATATAGCTTGATTCCATAGTTTTTTGAAAGGTTGAAAGAAATGAATCCAAGTATTATTTCAAATGAAGTATTCTTCTTATAAATTTTATATCACCGTGTATTGTAGATGGATTATGATAGTCATCTATCACTGTCTATCAATGATAGTTGTGCATCATTGTCTATCACTGATTGACTGTGATAGCCATCTATCACTGCCTATCTACCAATGATAGACAATGATTGATTTGTTACCATTGTGACTAATATAATTGTTTTCATTTATTTTTTTAGGAACATACACTGCTTTAAAGATTGATGAAAATGGACATTTTAAATTCTGTTTCATGTCTATTGGTGTATCTATTGAGAAGTGGAAGTACTGTAGACTTACCATATCCGTTGATGACATGTTTTTTAAATCTAAGTTTGGTGGTACTCTACTATCAGCTTCCCCACTAGATGGTAACAATAATATTTTTCCCCTTGTGTTTGCTATTGTAGAATCTGAGAATGATGTATCATGGAAATGGTTTTTCGAACATAGACAAACTAGTTTAGTGGATAAAGAACATTTAGTCATTGTCTCTAATCGACATTTGAGCATTCCAAAAGGTGTCTTAAGTGTGTTGAACAATGTTGAGTACTGTGTGTGCATTCAACATATTCTGGAAATTGGAAGAAGTTGTTCAAGGATCCTTTTATTGACCAGTTTTACTTTAGTTGTGCTAAATCTTATACTGTTGATGACTTCGAGTTTAATATGAGATCTATGGAGTCAATTTCTCCAAATATTCGAAGTCACCTTAGTAATGTAGGATTTGAGAAGTGGTCTCATGCATATTATCGAAGAAGAAAGTATGAAATGATGACAACAAAACCTTCAGAGTGTGTAAATTCTGTTTTGAAAGAGAATAGGAACTTACCGGTTGCAAGTTTACTCAATGCAATTAGAGGTTTACTGCAAAAATGGTTTCATGATCGAAGGAAAGATAGTTTGTCAATGACAACAATTTTGACTCCTTGGGCAGAGAATATTTTACGCAACCAACATGAACAATCAAGAAGTTTCTTGGTAAGTGTTCTTTATAAAATTAATAGGAGAATGGTATTCAGTGTGATAGACAGTGATAGATTTGTATCACTGTCTATCAGTGATAGATTGTGATAGAAGTCTATCAGTGATAGATTGTGATAGAAGTCTATCACTGATAGACCATGATAGAAGTCTATCACCCTAACATTGATAGATTTGTACAATTTTTTATTTATTTGTATATTTGGTATGTTTGTAATGTGATGATTTCTTTTCCCATTTTTATTTATTAGGTTCATCCTATTGACAACGTTGAAAACTCAATAATGGATGCTGATAAACAATTTCTAGTAAAGCTTATTTTGGGATCTTGTAGTTGTCGAGTATGGGATTTTGAAGAAATTCCATGCTCTCATGCGCTTACTGTTCTTTGGTTGCTTAACATGGATATTTACATATGTATCTAATTATTATTACTCAAGCGCGTTGTCATGGACATATATGGGTTGTGTCGACCTGTTGGAGTCCATTCAGATTGGAGGGTTTTAAATGATGGTATTAGAGCATTACCTTCTATTTTTAAACGTTCAGCAAGAAGACCTAAAATAAAAGATTCCATCTATAGGTGAAGCTAAAAGTAGTTCATTAAGATATAGTCGTTGTCATTCTAAAGGTCACAATTCTAGGACTTGCAAACTTCGCCTAATTAGTCAATGATGTAACCTTTATAGTTCATTTTTTCCCTTGTATTGCCAAATAGACTGATATTAGAACTTATGAAAGTTATTTTTGCCCTTGGTTGGTTCTATTATTGAGTTTGTAAGTGAATGGAACACTATCTTTATATGAATAAAATTTTTGAATTTCTTTGTTCATATTCATTTTCTAGATTGAAACATGTGATATACCCATTTATACAAACACTGATATATACTGATAGACACTGATAGATTTCTATCAGTGTCTATCATTTATACACACTGATATACCATTGTGTTGATATCCACTGATATCTTTCAATCAGTGTATATCACTGCTATTCTGAAAATGAAGATACTTGATGAACTGATCATGGATATTGATACTGAACTTGTCTAATGGTCAATTTGAAAGTTAGTGTTTCTTTTATATCATCTGATACAGTATATCAGTTTTGGTTATTAAAATTAATATATTGATTTCATTTTTTCTGTAAAAGTTGTTGCAATATTAGGATTATCCATGGTTGATTCATTTTTTGGCATCAAAACAAGAAGCATTATAACATTATAGTAATTGAGCTGAGAGTTGATAGACACTGATAGATGTCTATTGATGTCTATCAGTAAACTATGGAATTGATAGACTTCAAAAGTATATAATATATATTTAAACATTGATAGACACTGATAGTAATTTAAATATATTTATGTCAAACCAGAAAATAGTTTGAGATAAGCAAATTGATAATATCAACATCCAAACTCTTGCAAAAATGCTCCAAAGGACTGTTTAAACTCTTTTAAATAGCTTAAGCAAAAAATGGTGGTTCAACTTCCTCATTCTTCATACACAGAATAAACCAGAAACAAAAATGGTGGTTCAACTTCCTCATTCTTCGTACACAGAATAAACCAGAAACAAAAATGGTGGTTTAACTTTCTTCTTCAGTTTCTTCGTCAACAACTTATTTTTCAACATGCACAGTGGACGTAAGCCTTTGGCCGAACCACTTAAACTTCTGTGTCTTTTCTTTCTAACTCTACGACCGTTTAGAATTTACTAAAGTATCGTTTACACAATCATGTAGTTCCTATCGCATTGTGTACTTGATCATTTAGCTCCGCGTCCAATCGTCTATACGATCGTTTAGCTCATCAACTGTCGTCTACACGATTGTCTAGCTCCAGTCAACTGTCGTCTACACAATCGTCTAGCGCTTCATCCAATCATTTACATAATTGAACCATCGTTTAGTTCATGGAGCTTCGTCTACACGATCGGGCTGCCATTTGGTAAACGACAGAAGAATTTCAAGCCTCAACATACTACCTCCTTTGACTCTTGAATTGTTATTGACCATTAAATATGAGTGTTTTGTGATAGTGAACGTGAAGATCATAGTCGTCTTGGACAACAAGTGGTATCAGAGCTCAGTGAGCAGTTCTTTTTCCAAGTGAGATGGAGCTTACAATCATGTTCTTTTTTTAATAGACCATCACGAACGGACATTTATAGACTTCTATCATTGTCTATTAATGATAGAATTCATGATGTACCTAATAGAATTACATTGGACATATATTTTATAGTGGTTTATTCATCATGTACCTGATAGAATTTTATACTACATATATACAAAAGTTTATAAAACTAATACAATCACAACAGATAACATCATTAGTATAAACTAGAATTCTTATAGATGTAGTTCTACCATTAATGTACATTGTCACTTGTAACATTCGCAAAATATCATTCACAAAATAACATAGTTCATTGTTAGTAGTATTGTAATCTTTTTCAATAACATTCTAAAACCGAGTTCAAACATTAAGTTTGAGAAGGTTGAGATTCAGATTGAAAAGGTTGAGATTGAGTTTGAAAGTTTAGTTGAGAGATGTATAAGCTGAAGCTTAGAGCACTATCCATCAACGAAGTCATTTCGGTCTTTTTCTTCTTTTTAGGAGATGTTTTTTTCATTTCCATTGCCTTTACTGTTTGTTTCCTTTCTCTCTTGGGCCTCTCATTGACAATTTTCTTGTCATCATCTAATACTTTTGGTCTAAACTTTATACGTTTTTCTTTTCCTGCAGCTTCAACAACCTAAAATAATACTAACAAGAAATGGACCTAAATAGAAAAATGTTGGGGAAGATCAATCAACTTCGATCGAAGAAGCGTCGTGAAGCAGTTTGATGGAAAATAACCAATTCGACGTGGAGTAGCGTGATGGAAGAAGAAGAAGAAAAAGAAGAAGAATAAGAAGAAGAAGCGCGAAATCAATTGAAGAAGATGAGCAGTTAATCGTTGAAGAAGGAGATGAAATGTTGGAGGGAAAAATCGGCTGAAGAGGAAAAATCAGGCTGGGCTTTTTTGGTATTTCACACCATTTTTGGGCTTTAGTTGGTATCATGACTGACAACAACAACTCTTGGTTACCTTCTTTTCTGTTGGTTGTTTTCTTTTATTTTCAAGTCTTTTTTTTTTTCTTTTCATTCTCATTTTCTTCTTCAGTTTCTTCCTCATCAACTTGTTCTTCAACATGCTCTTCTTGTTCAACAACATTTTTTCCTTTATCAACAAGTTGTAATAACTAAAGTAATAGTGTTAGACATTGATAGTATTTTATAAATATCATTAACCTTAATTAATTATTAACAAATGGAGAGAAAAGGTATGTGGAAATACTTTCTTATTACTTTCACTTATTGTATTTACATACTTCAAGTTCCTTTTATAGAAGAACTTGTTAGTTTGCTTGACTAACTAACAGCTGGAAAATACAAACAAACTCAAACAGAATCAAACTCAAATAGAATCTTAACTGTTGTAACAAATAAATTGTTATAACAGAATGTAACAAATAAATTGTTGTAACAAATAAAGAGAATGTAACTGTTTTACTGTTGATACCCCCCCTCAAGTTGGACGATGAATGTCAATGATGCCCAACTTGGATACTAGTTTAGACAAAACAGATGTAGGCAATGCTTTAGTGAACATGTCTGCGAGTTGTTAACTAGATTGAATAGGGAGAATCTTAAGGAACCCATCAGCTATCTTGTCCCGAACAAAATGACAATCAATTTCTATGTGTTTTGTCCTCTCATGAAACATTGGATTAGAGGCAATGGAAATAGCAGCTTGATTGTCACAGAATACAGTAGTGGGCATTAGGATCTTAACCTGAAGATCTTTGAGGAGTTGAAAGATCCACATTAATTCACTAGTAACTGAGGCTAGTGCCCTGTACTCCGTTTCTATAGAAGATCTAGAAACGGTGGCTTGTTTCTTTGATTTCCATGATATGATAAATGCCCCTAGGAATATGCAGAAACCAGTAATGAATCTTCTAGTATCAGGACATGATCCCCAATCAGCATCCACAAAGGCTTTTAAATGAAAGGAAGTGATAAGGCTGATTAAAATGCCTTGTCTAGGAAACCGTTTTAGGTACCTGAGTAAGTGATAAGCGACATTGAAGTGAGCTTTAGTGGGGCTGTGGATGAATTGGCTTAGCCGATGAACAACAAAGCATATATCTGGCCGAGATATTTGAAGATATATAAGCCTGCCAATCAGTCTCCTATAACATGTGATGTCATCTGCCTTTAGAAGCTCTCCTTCATTCTTTGATAGTCTCAAATTGGGATCCATAGGAGTTGTAGCTGGTTTAGCTTCAAGAAATCTAGTATCCTCAAATATTTGGAGGCAATATTTTCTTTGGAAAATCATGATCCCTTGTTGAGATCTGGATAATTCTAATCCTAGAAAATATTTCGCATGGCCTAAATCCTTGAGTTTGAAATGTCCTTTGAGGACTTCTTTGACTGAGCTGATTATTTGAGGGGATGGTCCGGTTAGTAATATGTCATCTACATATACCAACAATGCTAAAAAATCATGTCCATGTCCTCAGGTAAAAAGAAAATAATCAGACTTGGATTGACGAAAGCCATGTGAAGATAGAGCAGCTGTAAACTTAAGAAACCATTGTCTCGAGGCTTGTTTCAGCCCATATATAGATTTGTTAAGTTTGCAGGCTAGTTTCTCACCTTTCCGTGGTACTTGTGAAGTTTGATAACCCAATGGCAAAGACATATGAACTTCTTCAAACAAATCACCATTTAGGAAGGCATTATTGATGTCCATTTGAGTGAGTGACCAATTATAGGATGCAGCAAGGGCGAAGAAGACTTTAACAGTGACAATTTTGGCGACAGGTGAGAAGGTGTCTAAGAAATCTATTCCTTCTTGTTGATTGTAGCCTTTTGCTACAAGTCTCGCCTTATATCTTTTGCTACAACTGTTCCATCTTGTTTGTACTTGACTTTGTAAACCCATTTACTGCCTACAGTATGATGATTCTTTGGAAGAGAGACAATAGTCCATGTATTAGTTCGTTCCATGGCTTCTATTTCCTCTGCCATAGCATTCTTCCAAATCTGGTGGTTCGCGGCTTGGTGGTAATAGGTGGGTTCATAGATGGAAGTGACATTTAGGATGTATGTCTTATGGTTTTGGTTGTAAGTATTATATGAGAGATATTTGTGAAGAGGAAAGGGTGATTTTCTGTGGGATGTGAGGTTACAGTGAAAGTCTTTTAGGTAGGAGGGTGGGTAATGTGCTCTCGATGACCTTCTTGGGGCTGTGGGAATGGTTGTTTGGGTGGTATGATTGGTTTCTTCTGAGGTTTCAATATGAGGTTGTGAATCATCAATACCGTGGTTATCCTCACATAAGCGTTCTAACGTATTAACAACAAGATTTTCAGTAATACCTTTGTTTTCAAAGTGATCAAATAGTGGGCTTGGTATGACGAACTGGTCAATAAAATCATGTGAAATGGGCTTGTTGTCTTCTTTGACAGACTGAAATGGGAACCTTTCTTCAAAGAATAAGACATCCCTGGAGATAAGAAATGTCATTTTAGTCATATCATATAGCTTATAGCCCTTTATACCTGATGGATATCCCATGAAGACACATGGTCTTGCTCTTGGATCGAATTTAGACCTGTTGACTGTTGGTGTAGAAGCATAGGCAAGGTATCCGAATGTCTTTATGAAGCTATAGTCAATAGTTTTGTTAAACAGGACAGCATAGGAAGTGCTGTTGGATAGTAAAACCATAGGTGTTCTGTTGATTAAGTATGCTGCAGTGAAGACGCATTTTCCCCAAAAAGTGAGAGGAACATTGGACTAAAACATTAGGGCTATTGCAACGTTGAGGAGGTGTTGATGTTTCCTTTCAACCACTGAATTCTGTTGAGGATTATATGCACAGGAGAACTAATGAGTAGTTCCTGTTTTGGTAAAAAATTCTCTGAAATTTAATTCAGGAGCATTATCAGAATGAAAACTTTTGATTTTCTTTGAGAATTAAGTTTCAACAAGTTTGAAGAAACTGGGAATGACTTGTAGAATGTCACTTTTATTTTTCAAGAGATGTATCCATGTGTACCTTGATTTATCATCAACAATGGTGGTAAAATAAGTGTGACCTGCATGTGTTCGGGTTTTAAAGGGACCCTATATATCATAGTGCACAAGGTCGAAAAAAGTCTCAACAACATTATTTAAGGCAGGAAATGAAAGACGCTTCTGTTTAGCTAAAGGACAAATGTGATAGAATTGTTTACAATTTGAGAAATCAGAAATCTCTATAATCTTTGACAATTCTACTAATAGAGGGGTGTCCCATACGATTATGCCAAGTAGTTGCAGAAGCTTTACACAAAAACACAACAGATTCAATAGACAAGTCTTTATTCTTTTCATCATTTACTTTGAGTAAGTATAGGTCACTGATTAGTTCAGCCCTCCCAATCGTTCTCGAAACTGACTTGTCCTAAATGATACAATTGGTGTTAGTAAAGGATATAGAATATCTTCCATCCTTAAGTAAAGCACTCACTGATAGCAGGTTGTATTTGAAATCAGGAATGTATAGAACATTCTTCAATATCAACTGTTTTGCTATTAGAATGTCCCCTACATACTCAACCTTCAAACGAGCTTTAGTTGGTAGTATAACTGACATATTTTGAGTTATGTGTAGTTCTTTAAACATAGATTTATCATGGCATATATGAGAAGAGGCTCCAGAATCAATGATCCAACAAGAATCGATGAGTGAAGTAGAAAGACATGTACCTGCTATGTAGATAGTATCTGTCTTAGGGATCTCATCAATTTGTTGAGTATTCAAGTATGTTTGTAGCATGTTCAAGAGCTGTGAGTATTGGTCATTATTCAGGCTGGCAAAGAAGGCAGACTGATTGCTCTTAGGAGCTTCTAATGGCTTTTCATTGCTAGTTTGCATAGAGTTCTGCGGCCTTTGTTGATGGACTGAATTGTTATTTGCTAGTCTATGCCCTGGTGAATAACCATGTAGTCTATAACATTTTTCAAAAATATGACCTCTATATCCACATTTAGTGCATACTGGCCGAGTATCTTTCTTCTTAGATTTCTCATATGTAAACCTTTTCTCTGCATTAGCCATTAGAGTTATACTTTCAATTGTAGGTGTGGATCCAATGGATCTTTGCCTTTCTTCTTGGATGATAAGAGAGAATGCCTTGTTTATTGTTGGCAGAGGGTCAATCAATAGAATTTGTGCTCTAATTTGTGCATATGACTCATTTAAGCCCATAAGGAATGTCATTACAAATTCTGCATTCAAGAATTCTATCATCTTCTTTGACCCTTAACAAGTACATTCATCCGTTGGTCTGTATTCAATAAGTTCTTGCCATATCGTAGTGATTTTTGCGTAATATACTTCCACTAAAAGGTTTCCTTGAGTAGTAGTTACAAGATCCTTTCTCATCTAGTATATATGTGGCCCATTGGACTGATGGTACCTTTCTTTTAATTCATCCCATATCTCTTTGACGCTTCCCCTGTAACTAAGCTGGCAGCAATTTCTTTTGTAACTGAGTTGATAATCCATGAGGTTATCACATCTTTATTACATCTCCATACTGATTGTAAGCTTCCTTCTGATGGTTTTTCAATCGTTCCAGTAATAAAACCAATCTTGTTCTTCCCTGATAATGCAAGTTTCATTGCTCTGCTCTATGAAGAGTAGTTGCTTGAACCTGCAAGTGGTGTAGATACCAAATTGGTGGTTGGAATGATTAAATGATGAATGATGAAGGATGAAGGGATTCATTTGGGCATCGAGTTCCGAAGAGTTGCCGGATGTTGAACTCTCTGATGTCGTCATGATAGGACTGCACGAGGGTAATGGCGTTCGGGTGGATTTTTAATTTTCTCTCTTGCGGAAATGCTCTGATACCATAAGAAATGGAGAGAAAATGTATGTGGAAATACTTTCTTATTACTTTCACTTATTGTATTTACATACTTCAAGTTCCTTTTATAGAAGAACTTGTTAGTTTGCTTGACTAACTAACAGCTGGAAAATACAAACAAACTCAAACAGAATCAAACTCAAACAGAATCTTAACTGTTGTAACAAATAAATTGTTATAACAGAATGTAACAAATAAATTGTTGTAATTAATAAACAGAATGTAACTGTTTTACTGTTGATAATTATATTTACCTTTTTTTCATTTTTTAGTTTTGATTTTCTCTCATTTTTTTTGTTTTTCTTCTTTGTCAGAAAGATCAAATCTTATTCTTTTTCAAGCTTAACTTCCTGTAATAGATTCAAAATTCTATAATACTTAAGAATCAAGAAAGTCATAGAATTTTCTGTTAGTGATAGACACTAATAGTTCTATTAGTGTCTATCACTGATGGGCAGTGATAGACCTAGTGATAGATCTAATTAACTTTCATGACAATATGTAGCTTAACAGAAAAAATATGTAGCTTAACAGAGAAAACACATATCTTAAGAGACGAAGCAAACCTTTTCCTTTTCTTCCTCTTCCTCAAACACTGTTGTTAATTCTTGTGTCTTTGGGGTTTCCAAAGGTAGAGATTTTATATCGTCAAAATGATCTTGTGTTTGATTCTCTTGTGTTTGTGTATAAGATTTCTAAAACAAAAAACATAAATCAAATACAAAGATAATGAAAAGAATGAGATTCCTATAATAAAAGACACAGAACAATTGGAAGAAAAATGCGTTGATAGGCAGTGATGTGTCACTGTCTATCAGTACAAAAACTTGTATACAAACCTTTTCTTCATTCCCAATTTTAATTTACAAGAAAAAACAATTTTAGTTTAGTTAGTAAATGTATGTTTACATTTAAAAATAAAAATAACACATTGCAAAAGACTTACCTGAGCTACATAATTCGCAGCGTAATTCACCATTTTGTCAATTTCATAATTTCTTTCAAGAATTTGTAAGCTACAAAAAGGAGCTTTGTTTTTCTTTGGTCTCCTCAACCTCTTTTTCTTGTTCTTCTTGTGAAAGCTTTTCAATTGGAAGTCTTTCTAAGATGGTTTTTAACATTCTGATGATCTCTTCTTGGCCTTGTTTCAAACTTTTCTGCTCTTTTTCTATCATTTGTTGGCCATTTTCAGTTCTTCTATTTCCTCCATTATATTTTTCCCCCATTATATTTTTCCCATGCTCCTTTTTTCCTCCAATTAAATCTCTTCCTTCATTTATTTCCTCTTCTTTTTTTTTTCTTTCTATCTTTTCCTTCTCATTTTCTAATATATCAAATATTTGATAGCGGTTGATGTGTGATTCTTCTTCTGTTGGAACTAGTAGAATTACACAAAACTACAAGTTTAAACACATGTTAAATCTTTTCCTTCTCATTTTCCAATCACTGTATTTGCTAATAGACAGGGATAGAAGTCTATCACTATCTATCAATGATAGACTATTATCTATTTTTTGTTTGAAACCATTGCAAGTAATAAAAACAAGGCTATACAATTATAGAAAATACTTATATCATTTCTTTGAAAGATATTCTTTTCAAGATTTCTCCAATGATCAGGTTGCAAGCACTCCCATGATATTATTCTTGGACTTTTATTGCAAATTTTTCTTCCAAATCCAATATCTATTGTTGAAAATTTTGGTATTATTTTGAATGTCCAATAAACTAGTGCCTTCATTGTTCATTTCTTCCAAATCCAATCCTTTTCAATAGAAGAAGCGTTTTTGAAAAATTGATATGTCAAGTTATATGACAATCGTCCCCAAGGATATGTTTTAAATTCTTCTTCATTGTTCAATATGTCAACATGTTTTCAACTAACAACATTGGGACCTTGCCTTGGGATTAAAAAGGACTTTAAGAGAAAGAGGTTTGCCAACTTAACCTTGACACTATCACTTTTAGAATCATGTAGGAACTTAAATCTTCTCTCAATGTCTTTTCTATCAATCGAATCATCATTCCTAAAGACTATTTTTCTAGTCAAGAAATTTGCTCTTCTCTTTTAAATCTATTGATGGTAGTTGAGTACTACTTAAACCTGTGATTAAACAAAGCTCTTTCAATCCAAACTTTGCTATATGCCCATTAAAATTAAAAGCCAAGACATTTGGCTTATATGTGATGCATTGTCTTCTTAAAAGGTAGTTTATGAATTTTATGGGCATTTTCTCGATTATTATATTTAGAAAGTGTCTGAAAGGACCACTTCTAAAAGTATTTAAATTTCTATCATCTAATTGGTTTTTAATAATTTGTATTACATCTAATGATATGCATATTGTTGTCTTCAAATGCTTGTTTTGGTCTTGCATTATTGTTTGATGTTCATGTTCTTGTTCCACATGTTTAAACATACAAGTATAAAAAATAAACAAGTGATATATGTCTATATTCTATGATAAACTATCACTCACTATTATCATTTAATGACTTCTATCACTGTCTATCATTAATAGACAGTGATGAAAATCTGAATAGACAGTGTTATCATTTGGTCTTGCAGTAATAGACACTATTATCATCACTATTATCATTTGGTCTTGTAGTAATAGACAGTGTCTATCATTAATAGACAGTGATGGAAGTCCATTGGTGTCTATCATTGATAGACAGTGATGGAAATCTGAATTCTATCACTTTCTATCACTGATAGATATTGATAGCTATCATTGTCTATTGCAAACCATGAAATGTGATAAATAGTCATAGTGCCTATCACTGTCTATCATCGATAGATTGCATACCATGAAATGTGATAAAACAGTGATAGTGTCTATAACCGTCTATCATCGATAGACACTTATGGAAATCTGAATTCTATCACTATCTATTGTCTCTTTATATACTAAAGCATGACAGTTGTAAGTAGCTTATGAATGATAAAAGCACTATCTATAAAAGAAATATCACAACACCAACTGTAAGTGGCCCCAACTCAACATGGTATGAATGATAGACAACATAAAATATATGAGAAAATGTTCATATCACTGATAGACAGAGGAGATGAACAGTTAATAGGCTGAAGAAGGAAATGAAATATTGGAGGGAAAAATCCCCCTTTCATTTTTTATGTAAAAGTTGGGCTTTGATTGAAGAAGAAGATGAAATTTTGGGCTTTGGTTGGGCTGCAACTTTCCTTAGGTTTTTTTTGCTACAGATTGTAATTATTTGGCCCAGTGTTTTATATTTAAATTATGTAAAAGTTGTTGCAATAATAGGATTATGCATTGTTGATTCATTTTTTTAGCATCAAAACTAGAAGCATTATAGCATTATAGTAATTGAGTTGAGAGTTGATAGACACTGATAGATGTCTATCAATGTCTATCAGTAAACTATGGAATTGATAGACTTCAAAAGTATATAATATATATTTAAACATTAATAGACATTATGATCGTTTAGAATTTACTAAAGTATCGTTTACACGATCATGTAGTTCCTATCGCTTCATGTACTCGATCGTTTAGCTCTGTGACCAATCGTCTATATGATCGTTTAGCTCATCAGTTGTCATCTACATGATCGTCTAGCTCCAATTAACTGTCGTCTACACGATCGTCTAGCATTTCATCCAATTGTTTACATAATTGAACTATCATTTAGTTCTTAAAGCTTCGTCTACACGATCGAGCTGCCATTTGGTAAATGACAGAAGAATTTCAAGCCTCAACATACTACCTCCTCTGACTCTTGAAATGTTATTGACCATTAAATCTGAGTGTTCTGTGATTGTGAACGTGAAGATCATAGTCATTTGGGACAACAAGTGGTATTAGAGCTCAGTAAGTAGTTCTTTCCCTAAGTGAAATGGAGCTTACAATCATGTTCTTTTTTAATAGACCATCACTAACAGACATTTACAGACTTCTATCATTATCTATCAATGATAGAATTCATGAGGTACTTAATAGAATTACATTGGACATATATTTGATAGTGGTTTTCATCATGTACCTGATAGAATTTTATACAACACATATACAAAAGTTTATAAAACTGATACAATCACAACAGATAACCTCATTTGTATAAACTAGAATTCTTATAGATGTAGTTCTACCATCAATGTTCATTGTCACTTGTAACATTCACAAAATATCATTCACAAATTAACATAGTTCATTGTTAGTATTATTGTACTATTTTTGAATAACATTCTAAAATCAAGTTCTAACATTAAGTTTGAGAAGGTTGAGATTCATATTGAGAAGGTTAAGATTGAGTTTGAGAGTTTAGTTGAGAGATGTTTAAGCTGAAGCTAGGAGCACTGTCCATCAATGAAGTCGTTTCGGTTTTTTTCTTCTTTTTAGGAGATGCTTTTTTCATTTCCTTTGTGTTTGTTGTTTGTTTCCTTTCTCTCTTGGGAATCTCATTGACAATTTTCTTGTCATCATCTAATACTTTTGGTCTAAACTTTGTACGTTTTCCTTTTCCTGCAACTTCAACAACCTAAAATAATAATAAGAAGAAATGGACCTAAATAGAAAAATGTTGGGGAAGATCAATCAACTTCGATCGAAGAAGCGACGTGAAGCAGGGTGATGGAAAATAACCAAGGCGACGTGGAGTGGCATGATGGAAAAAGAAGAAGAAGAAGAAGAAGAAGAAGAAGAAGAAGAAGAAGAAGAGTGAACGAAATCGGCTGAAGAAGATGAGCAGTTAATCGCTGAAGAAGGAGATGAAATGTTGGAGGGAAAAATCGGTCTGGGCTTTTTTGGTATTTCACTCCATTTTTGGGTTTTGGTTGGGCTTCAACTTTTCTTAGGTTTTTTTGCTATAGATTGTAATTATTTTGGCCCAGTTTTTTATATTTAAAAATCCCCTATAGTTTTTCAATTTTTAAAACACATAAAACTAAAAAAAAATATCAAACATATCTTTGGTTTTGTTTTTTAAAAATAAAAAACCAAAAATAGTTACCAAATGTCACACCCCCTCCCGAGCTCACCTCCCAAACCCAAAAGGAGGCATGAGGACAATAGACACCACCCTTTTTGTATTATTTACTGCCCATCTGAACCTATTTCGCTCGCTAAACTTAAAGCCAAGTAAACAAACAACAGTTGTTTGGCTTAAATTATTTTATTGCAATTAGTATAACATTTATACAATTCCCAAATGAACTCAACAACTCCAAACTTTAATTACAGAAGTTTATAACAACAAACTTAAATTCCGGAAGATAAGGATTCTAGTATATAAAAACACTGATTTTAAGACTAATAATAATTCTAGAAAATCCACATTAGGATCAGTGTTCACTCTAAATGGAGGGGCTATAGTATGTCGTAGCATTGAACAAGTTTTTATTACGGATTCCACTATGGAGGCAGAATACGTAGCTGCATGTGAAGCTGCTAAAGAAGACGTCTGGCTCAGGAATTTTCTAATGGATTTGGAAGTCATTCCAAATATTACTCTGCCTATAACCCTTGTGATAACAATGGTGCATTGGCGAACTCCAAGAAGCCTCGTAGCCATAAATGAGGAAAACATATAGAGCGCAATTATCATTTCATTAGGGAGATTGTGCAATGAGGAAATGTGATTATCACACAGATTTCCTTGGAGCACAACGTTGCTAATCCATTTACAAAGGCTCTCACGACTAAAGTTTTTTAGGGTCACCTAGAGAGTCTGGATCTACGAGTTATAAGTTAACTAATCTAGGGCAAGCGGGGGATTTTGTTGGGTATATTGTATGCGCTAGTTTATTGTATTGTATTTGATACTGTACATCCCACCCATGGTATTTGATACTATTAATACTCCATTTCATTGTAATGTATTTGATACTATACAACCATTCATTTTAGAACAAGTGGGAGATTGTTGGAGTTTATGTCCTAAATCTCATGTATATTGTGATTTGTAAAGATAAATTATATATCTAATAAAATAAGAGGTATTTTATTGATGCTTAGACTACATTAGTTCAATCCAATAAGCTAAGATCTAATGTTATCTGATGAAACTTAAACATGTATGTGGAAACTTACAGATGGATCGTGTTTAAGTGATAATCTAAATGATCTGTAGTATATAGATAAGGTTGGATACCTTATCTTGGTGACACTATGAATACGACCTGCTTTATAGATGTTACAATTGTGTTAAAGTGCTACAAATGATCTGATCCTGATCATTCATGTAGAGACATGCAACAGAGGTATTATATACAAAAAGTTTGTATAAGATCGGGCCACGAAATGAATAGACTCTCTATATAACACCGTTGATAGATAAGACTACATTTCACTAGGATGACCATAAGTGACTTGACCTTAATCCTAACTGAGTTGTGAACTCCTGTCTATAAGGGCGATCTTTTGATTTGTATGGGTGAGAGTGACCATATTAGCTGACTCAATAAGCCTACCATTTTAGGGATATGTCCGAGTAGGGAGCTGGGAACACATCTACACAAGATGGTCACTCATTTCTGTCTTTAGGAGAAGTAGATAAATTGTTCCCTTAATAGTTGATTCCAAGTCTTGAACATTGAGGTCTCAACCTCTCACTTTCCTTAGAGGTGTTAGTTTATAGTTGGACTATAAACTTTTTGTTTATTAGAAGGATCAATGGTACTTAAAGAATTAGATGTGAAGGGTTAATTCCTTGTTGATTAATTATATCCACAGATACAAAATATATCTACAGTGCGAAGAATGCAGCTATCGATCTGTAGTAGAGTGCTCGATAGTTAATAAATATTGATTAATTTAATTCAAGAGTTTAGTTAATTAGTCTCATATCATTGGAGCTTCTAATCTATAGGTCCAAGATCCCCTTGGTAGCTCACTAAAGAAAAAGATGAATGATTTGAATTGTTCAAATCAATTGATGGAATAACATACTAATGAGATTAATATGATATGGTTAATTATAGACCTGATCTATAGTTATAAGAGAAATATTTGGATAGGATTCATGTATTAAATTCTTATGAATTTGATTCATAAAGAATTAAGTAATTAATTAATTGTGAGAGGTGGAGGCAAATAAATATATGATGTTTATTAATATATTTAATTGAATTTAATATGATTATTTAATTAATGGGTTAATTAATTAAATAATGGTTATTTAGTTAAATTAGCCCTAAGGGTAATTTTGGAAAGCTCTGGAGAAAGTCTCCATATAAATTCATCATTTTGCCCGAATTAGGAAAAAAAGGGATTTCATATTGATGAACCCTAGCTTCCAAATCATTTTCCTCTAAAAAATTCATCTTCTCCATCTTCTCTATTCTTCTTCCTCAACCAAGGTGTGAGAGACCACTCTTCTCCCCTTGGTTCCTAGAGAATAACGAGGTCTCACTTACGATGGTGTCTATTGTTTGTTGGAGAATTGTTTCAAAGAAGACGATGAGGAAATCGTGAAGAGCTCGGGAATCGACGACGGTATGTGATATTCTTCTTCCCCTTTTCTCTTCTCTCTTCTAAGCATGTTGATCTACAACTTTATCCTCTATTTTGTTCTATTTAGTTACTGTTTTTGTTTCAATTTAAACCGAAAAGGCAAAATACAAGGCGTTCACATGCTTTTGCTCGGGATTCGATCCCTTCACTTGTTACATCTTAGTTGATAGGGAAGCTAGGCAAAAATGGGATTTCAAATCTGATGAAGGCATATTTCTTGAATATTCTACAAATAGTTATGCATACTGTGTGTATCATAAACAAACTTGTTGTGTGATGGAACCAATCAATTTTGTGATTGATGATGTTGTAGATCCATCAGTTTCTACAACCGAGGAAGAAAAAGATTCTAGTGTGCTCCCACTTGTAGATAAAGATGCCCCTAACATCTTTTTTGACATGTCATCTGACATAAATTCTGAAACACTAACGAAGGATAACCAATCAGCTTCTGAACAGGCTGAAACAGGTAACAAGCACCCATCTAGTAGAGTTCATAAAAATCATTCCCTAGCAACATCATTGGTAATCTTGAAAGAGTGACTACCAGGAAGAGAGATAAAGTTGATTATCTAGAGATGGTCATTAATATTTGCTTCACCTCTCCTATTGAACCAAGAAATGTCAAAGAAGCTCTTGAGAACAAATGTTGGGTTAATGCCCTGCAAGAAAAGCTTGGACAATTTGTGAGAAATAATGTCTAAACTCTTGTACGTCGGTCAAAGTCTATTAATGTGATAGGCACAAAGTGGATATTAAAAAACAAGTCTGATGAGAATGAAAATATCACTAGAAATAAAGTTAGATAGTTGCTTAGGGTATACCCAAATAAAAGGTATGAATTTTGATGAAGTCTTTGTCCCAGTTACTCTTCTAGAAGCTATCATACTATTGCTTGAAATATCTTGCCTCCTGAAATTCAAATTCTATCAAATGGATGTGAAAAGTACATTCCTGAATGGTTACTTGAATGAGGAAAAGTATGTTGAGCAGCCCAAAGGATTTGTGGATCATTTTCATCCTGATTATGTGTATAAACTCAACAAAGCCCTTTTATGGGCTCAAACAAGCGCCTAAAGCCTGGTATGAACGTCTGACCCAATTTCTTGTAAACAATAGGTACAGTCGAGGAGGAGTTCATGAAACTTTATTTGTTAAATAAATCTCAAGAAAACTTTGTGATTGTTCATATTTATGTTGATGATATCTGTTGGGGTGTATGCTCTAAAGTCTCGTAGTTATATGTTAGTTGAATCAATGGTTGGTTAATTTAATACTACTTGTGCAATAATCCATTAACCTAAGATCCAAGGTTATCTGATGTAACTTAAGCATGTATGTGAAGACATACAGATGGATCATGTTTAAGTAATAACCTAAATGGTCTGTAATATATAGATAAGATTGAGTGTCTTATCCTAGTAACACTACTGAAACGACTTGTTTATAGTTGTTACATTTATTGTAAAATGCTACAAATGATCTGATCCTGATCATTCTGTAGAGACATGTGAGCGGGGGTATCTTATACAAAAGAGTTTGTATAAAGACCAGACCACGAAATGTTAAGTCTCTCTTTATAGCGTCGTTAAGTCTCACATTTCACCAGGATGACCATAGGTGACTTAACGTTAATCTTGAGTGAGTTGTGAACTCTTGTCCATGAAGGCGATCCTTTGATTTGTATGAGTGTGAGTGGCCAGATTCGCTAATTCAATAAGCCTACTATTTTGTGGATTTGTCTGATTGGGGAGTTGGGAACACGGCTACACAAAAAGGAATTCACTCCTTCCCTATAGTTAGGGTAAGAAGATAAATTGCTCCCTTAAGTGTTGATTCTAGGACTTGAATAATGAGACGCCTTACCCTCTCCTAGCCCAAGAGAGGTTGGTCATAGTTAGATTATGACTAATTATTCATTAAAGGGATCATTGGTACTTAAGAAGTTAGATGTAACTACAAGGGTAAAATGGTAATTTGACCCAGCTGTACTTACGAGCGATTTATGAAGGGTCAACGAACAATTCATTAGTTATATCTAATGGACACAAATATATCTATAGTGTGAAGAGTTCAGCTGCTAGTCTTTAGTAGAGTGACCGACAGTTAATGGATGTTGATTAATTTGATTAAAATAGTTTAATTAATTAATCTCGTATCATTTGAGCTTCAATCTATAGGTCCATAAAGTCCCTTCGTTGGATCAATGAGAATTGACAAGAATCAAATAAATTTTGGTGTGATTTGAACTGTTCAAATTAATTAAAGGAAATTAATTGTATAAGATATAGCTAAATAGTGTATATTGATATATATTATATAATATAATGTATGTTCATACATTGTTGTGAGAGAAATAAATATTTGAATATGATTCAAATATTAATTATATGAATATGATATAGGGATGGAGTTAAAACTCCTTCACCCCTTAGTCTCTTCTTCTCTCACGTAAGAAATGAGGATAGAGAGTTTTTTCCCTCTCACTCTCTCTAGTTCTTCTCATTCTCTCTATGTTTTTTACAGAGATGATCTTTTCTCTCAATTCTCTTCTAATTCCCTCATGTCAAGATTGAGTGAAAGCCCAAACCTCTGCACAATTCTCGTCCCTGAAAATAATGGGGAATACCCCTTGGTGGTGTCCATTCCTGTTCGTTGAGTTCGTGAATGCTGAGTTCGTGAGATCGGGAGAAGACGACTCGAATTGGAGAGGAACGTGAAGAATTAGTCTTCAAAGGTGAGTGATTTATTAATCCCTTCTTCTTTATTTTGTACTGTAGAAAGCATGCTTAGGTTTATTGTAGCGACTTGACCTTTTGGGACTCAAGCTAGGCTGTTACTAAACACATACATGCATGAAACTTAAAACAACACCCTTTTATAGTGAAATAAATGCTAAATAAATAAGGTAAATTTAAAATACCTCCTTTCAAATGTTAAAATCAACTGATAGGGTACCCATAAATCATAAATGATAATAAATATGTCTGAAAAAAGAATTTTAACAGTAAGTTTCAAACATCAAAACTGAAAGTTGAAAAACATGAAAAGAAATCTAAATATCATGAGCAGAAGCATAAAACTGGTCCCCAATGGCTCGTTCATGGATTCCTCGTCATTCGTTGGTGCATCCCTGCCCTTACCTGAAACATAAACATGAGAAAGGGTGAGTATAAAATACTTAGTAAGGAAGCCCACTAATGGGGTCAGTCTAGGCATCTAGTCCTCTAGATGCCTATCTCTGGTGGAACGTAAGAACTCTTTTAGTCCTCATAGGACACATACATACATGAATAACTGAATTTCATCCTACTGTAGTTAAGTATACCCACTATCTCTAGTAAGTCCCATAGGACCCACAATCTCTGGTGAACCCCGAAGGAGATACCACCTTTAGTGAATGTCGAAGGAAACACGACTTCTGATGAATCCCGAAGGAAAATACCACCTCTAGTGAATCTCGAAGGAAACCATCAGTAGTAGATTACTTACCTCTAATTGAAAACTCTAGAAACTAGCAAGTTTAGCCTCTTCCTTGTCCAACGAAACCTTGAATCAAACCAAAGTACCAAACAAGCAAATATGAGATTTCAATCTTTAAGCACAGTTTCCAAAACCACCAATCCTAACCCAAAAGCTTCTCCACAACTTACCAAAAATCCACGAGATCAAACTTAAATCACCAACAATGAAACACCAAGAAACCTCAAGGTTCTCTCCTAAATTTGAATCTAAACATCCAAACATAATGGTTAAGTGTGAAACGGAACCCACAACCTTACAAAAATCTTATCGAAATTGACAACAATGGCACTGAGCCGACGGCAACAGCGTGTGGGACCGGAGAACGACTGGCTTGCGATGGAAATAGGTAGAGGAAGGCTCGAACGACATTGGTAGAGTGAAGATCGAGGCTTTGACGACGGCAAAACTTTGACGGTCGAATGTTGACAACTGGTTGGGGCGTAGAACAACCTCACGGAGTCTGAGACCCAAGCGACGACACGCGACTAGACGACCCCAATCAGCGACGATCTGGCGCGAGGCAGGAGGCTGACTTCGCGTGGATTCGCACGGCGGACGAGCTGCTAGCCGAAGCATGCGAATGAGGGCGAGGGCTGACGAGTGGCGACATGAAAGGGGCTGAGCGACTGGGAGGAGGCAATAGCACAGCGAACTGGTGGCAGCTCAATCAGACGCATGTGGTGGCCGGTTGGAGAAGAGGTGGTTGGATGAGGTTAGGGCACGAAGAAGAAGATGAAAACGAGAGGGGAAGGGAGAGGAGGGACTAGTCGTGCAAGGGAGGGGAAGGAAAAAGGAAATATAAAATATAATAACAACTAAATAAAATAAAATAAAATATTTATTTTAGTTTATTCTATTATATTTTATTTTATATTACTAAATTATTCATCCCCACAATTTCAATTTCAACAAAATTCAACTATTCCCCGTCCAATTCAATTAATTATTGACAATAACCCCAAATTACACTCATGCAATTTAAAGTCCAATTTTCCGTTAAAAGGGTAATTTCCACAAATTCCCTCTAATTAAACAATTAAATTGAAAACACCCCTTTCTTAGCAATTAAATCACAATAATTATATTTTAATTTTCAAAATTCCAAAAATGTCCTCAAATTATAGAAAATACTGAAATTACATTAAGAACAAAAATTCGGGGTGTTACATTTATGTTTTTCCATGATTTCCGTCACTCTAGATTTTCTGCATTCTGGAAAACGAAGTTTAGAGATTAATGCTTCCAATTGCTTCCGTTGAGGGAAATTCCAATCCCTTCAATTGGTATCACAGCCATCTCGAACCTTTAATTTTTTTTTTTTTTTTGGGACTTTAGTTCAAAGTTTTGGTGAGTGCATGATGCATTATGAATGTATGGATTTTTTTTCATATTGGATGGTTTCAAAATTGGCCTAGATTTTACTGCTTTAAAAGTGTTTAAAGTTGTAATTGCTCTATGTTTTGGTCATTTAATTTCATGTAATTGAGTCTGTAATTGTTCGTGTCATTCATGATGGAGTTTTGGGTTTGATTGGTGATATTTTGGAGCAAGAACAGAGCTAATTGGATGAACGAACAAAGCAGAGTAGGCTTTCTGCCTTACAGCGTCACAACGCTGCATGCAACGTGGCCCAACGATGTAGCAACATAAAAGCCAGTGTCGCAATGCTAGCATCAAAGCCTTACAATGCTCCGAATGGTCAGCATGTGTGTCCAAAAACCTCCAGATCGTGGGTTTGAGCATCCCCGGTAGTTTCTTTGCCATGCATGTTCATGCATCATATTTATAATAGTTATAATATATGATGTCATGTCTATATAGTATGCATGTAATTTTAATATAAGAGTTATATTAAAGTAATATATGTTTACTATATGATTTTTATTAATGTCTTAATATAAGAGTTATATTATGTTTGTTTAATGAAAATGAAAATGCATGAAGCATGACATTACCTTAAAAATATAATTGTTATATTTTTGTGTATGTCATTAGATGCATGATTTAGGTTTTAATTGTTTCATTAAACTTTATAATAGTTATAAGTTAAATAAAACTAGAATTAAAATCTATAATCACGAGTTGCATGCAAACATAGGTTAAAATTAATTTCACCTAGACCTATGTTAATATATTTCTAATATGATTAGAAATAGGATTAATCTTTTAATTCCCTTTTAATAGGATTAAATTGGAGTAAATAAAAGATTAAATTTATAACATAATTGTCTATAAGGGATCTTTGCCTAAGGAAGGCTAGGATATTTAAGCTGACGAAAATGGAACATCCCTACTTGGGAACCGACCTAGAAGGTGAATTAGACAATAATGCTATAAGCATGCATTAAATGATGTAGGTTTATTAAAGTGTTTAATAAACAAGAATCAACATTGTTAAACCATCCAATATAATTATTATATTGGGCCAAGTTAACAATTTACTTAGATAAATTTATTAGCCTAACTTACCTAAGTTATGGATCCTCATTTGTAAAACACTTAGTGTGAGGAAAATTATGTATATAATACTTCAATTTTCTTTTCACTTTTCTCCCTAAATAGTTCACACCGTGAGATCTATGCTCGGTCTCGAGACACCTTTTCTTGTGCCCCCCTATGGATGGTGTTTGCATAGGTCAATACCAAGGTCAATGGAGAGAGTGTTTATAGTAAGTGGGAGAGGGAAGTGTGTCAACACATCCCATGGTCTCCTTTATTGGTTTGCAGCTTTCATGCTCGGCCTCGAGACACCTTTACTTGTGTCCTCCTACAGATGTGAAGGAACTCGTATGAAGAAAACCTTAAGCGAAAGCGGATTGACCAAATTCCATTAATTATTGAATACAAAGTTTACAGTAAACAGACAATAAGATATGCATTTAAAGTCTAAATTACAGCATGCTTTACAAGAAAAGGTTTCAAGAAATATTACCTTTGTAGAACATTTTCTTCACGATTTTCCTCGGACTGAATCACGAACTTTTTGAAGACATTCTTCAAGATAACCTCGAACTAAAAACCCGGACACTACCACAATGAAACCTTGGTATTCTAAGGTTGAAAACCCAAAAGTGGTGGACTCTGACTATTTTGGTTAAGAGAGAAAGCTTAAGGTGGAGTTAAGGAAGAAGATTGAGAACTTTCTTATCTCAAGACAAAACTCACAGAACACGTTTGTAAAAACTCTCAATCGTCCAACACTCTTGCAAATCATAGTGGAAGAAGAAAAAAATATATATTTTTCTTTTATTCCTCTTGCCATAAAAGATAACCATCACCCACTAATGTGGGTGGAGAGAAAATATGTGGAAGGGAGTTGACTCCCTTCCCTATTATCAAAATAATAATAATAACATAAATATAAATATGATTACTAACTTATCATATTATATATAAGTATATTATATGTTATATCAAATATAATATATAATCTATAGTTTTAATATTGTATCACATACAATATAAACTATAGTTTCTTTTCTCTATTATATGACATTTAATATAAATCATATTTATATTAAATTTAACAACTTTGAAGCCAATTCATAGAAACTATATTTGAATCTCATTCAAATATTTATTTCCTCCCATTAAGCTATAATGTATCAAATACATTATGAAAATTATATCATATATAATTGAAATAATTTAATTATATTATATACAATTAAATCTCTCTATTAATTTGAACAATTCAAATTAATCCAAAAACTGATTCTCAACAAAATCCTATTGAGCTACCAAGGGGACCTCATGGACTTGTAGCTTGAAGCTCCAACGGTACATAAATAATTAATTAAACTCTTTAATTACATTATTCACTATCCGTTAACTATCGGGCACTCCATTAAAGACCGAAGTTGCACTCTTTGCACTACAGATATTTCTGTGTCCATTGGATATAACCAATTAACAATATGATAACCCTTCACAAATTGCTCGTAAGTATAGCTAGGCAAAATTACCGTTTTCCTCTGTAGTTACATCTAACTCCTTAAGTACCACTGATTCCTCTCATGAACAATAGATCATAGTCCTACTATGACTAAATCCCTCACGAGTCAGGAGAGGGTGTGACGCCACATTGTTCAAGACCCGGAATCAGCCCTTAAGGGAACAATTTATCTACTTACCCCTTTCTCGAGGAAGGAGTGAATTTCATCTTGTGTAGTTGTGTTCCCAGCTCCCCAATTAGACGAATCCCAAAATGGTAGGCTTGTTGAGTCGGCGATCTGGCCACTCTCACCCATACAATTCAAAGGACTACCTTCATAGGCAGAAGTTCACAACTCGCTTAGGATTCAGGTCATGTTACCTATGGTCATCCTGGTGAAATGTAAGTCTCTATTATAAATAGTGTTATATAATGAGACTAAAAATTTTGTGGTTCGGTCTTATACAAACTTCTTTGTATAAAATATCCCTGCTCACATGTCTAATACATGAATGATTAGGATCATATTGTTTGTAGCACTTTACAACAATTGTAACACCTACAGAGCGAGCCATACTTGTAGTGTCACTAGGATAAGGTACCTAGCCTTGTCCAGCTACTACAGACCATTTAGGTTATCACTTAAACATGATCCATCCGTATGTCTCCACATACATATTTAAGTTACAAAGATAACTTTGGATGTTAGTTTATTGATCTGTGGTTAAGGCAACTAAGATATCATATATTTTATAGACAATGAATAAAATATCACATATTCTATTAAGTACAAAATGAGTTTGTTCATACAATGTTTACAAACTATAGGACCCTACGAGATTTAGGGCATCAACCCTAACAAGATGGTGTTTGCATGAATTTTTACCCAAACTCCAGAAATGGATAGGATTGCTTTAGTTTTTGCCTAAATTCATTTTTTCCTATGGTTAGCTCATTGGGGCGGAACTCTAGAATCTAAAATGAAATATTACACTTACAAAAAATTGTTAAGTAAGTTAATGTTTTCTTTATCAAAATATGGTAACTAGATACTATAGGAATAAAGAGTTATTTTGGTGTAACATTTGGTTGAGAATGTCTCAGTCCAATGAAGGAATGACTAATTGCCTTACGATGACTTTTATTCTGACTCATTGAAGTATCATAGCAATAGAAATTTTGCATTTATATGAATGGGATTCATATTCAAATTCATGGGTTTATCTTTAAATTTCTCTGCTAAATTAGAATGGATAATAGATTGCATATAATTGATTAACATATTTTATATAATTCAAAGTTATGTCTATTTCTCTAAAAATTTTAAGTACCGATATAAGTCAAAGATTGTGATAAGCATATTACATTGAAACTTTTATCAACACATAAGAGCAGTGTAATTTTGTCTTTTAATTTGAGAAATGTTCGCAAAAGAATTGTTGTCATTTCATGAAGTGTTCATGAATAAACTTTGCAGCGATAGTTTATTGTAATTATCTACATAACATATGATGTATCTAGATAAAAACATGACAAAACATATTGTATGTTGGAGTCATGAGAAGCTAAATGATCTACAAAGTTAAGTATCATCAGGGTTCCAAGAAAATTATAATGACTAGAGCTAATGAGGAAAAAGTTCCCTAATTAGTTTGGGATGTCAGTTTTTGAGAGATTTTAGAAATGTCTTAAAAGAAGAAAAATGAGAATAAGTAAATCTAATTTACTAAATTCATGGTGGAGAATACAAATTCACACCTTGATAATTGAATAATGATTCACTATTAGAATTTTTCTTCATTACAATTAGATTGTAAATTTTTGGCGAATACTTATATAAGTGAAATAGCTCTACTAATTGGCAACAGGATGCTCATCTCAGCTAAAGTAGTGGCAGGCATTAAATGTTATTTAATTTTACTAAATATGGTGCTTTTATTATCATAAGAGAAGTTCCACTTCTCCAAGCTTTATTACTAAATATTTTATAGTGTATGAATAGTTAATGATAAGGCATGTTTTTCCAAAAGTCATTTTTGAAAACATGTTCAGCTTTAATTTATGCATTTTTGTGCATTAAAATGTAATGATCTTTATTTATGCTGAATATGGTGCTTTTATCACCATGCGAGACATTCAATTTCTCCAAGAAAAACTACTAAAATATTTCATAATGTATGAATAATGGTAATTAGACATGTTTTCAAAAGTTGTTTTGAAAATATGTTCAGCATTAAATATACACATTTTTATGTATTAGAGGTTAACACATTTATTACTCAACTGTGAAAGTGTAAGGATTAATGAATCCGGAAACAAAAACAATTTCTATTCTCTAAAGGATACATGACTTTGGTTTTTAGAAATGACAGTTACTGGTAATTCTCTAAGACTTTGGTTTTAAGAAATGACAGTAACGGGTAATTCTCTTAGAGTGACACAAATGCAGAAGGAATTCAAAATGAGCATGGTAGAAATATTCTATTTTCTGGGGTTTCAGATTAAACAACTAAATGACGAAATTTTTATCTCTCAGAGTAAATCAAGAATATTGTCAAGAAATTTGGCCTTGAAAAGGCTAGTATCAAACAAACCCCTACTCCCACTTATGCTAAAATGTCAAAAGACTTGGGTTGAACTCGAGTTGATGAGAATCTATACATAAGTATCATTAGTAATTTGTTATATCTAACAACAAGCAGACTTGATATTGCGTTTGCAGTTGGTGTTTTTGCTAGATATCAGTCATGCCCCAAAATCAGTCACCTGCTTAGTGCTAAAAGAATAATCAAGTACATCAGTGGCACGAGTGATTATAGTTTGTTATACACTTTTGATACAAGTAGCTCCCTGGTTGGCTACTGTGATGCTAATTGAGTTGGGGGCTCTGAAGATAGGAAAAGTACATTTGGAGGTTGCTTATTTCTAGACAACAACTTGATTTTATGGTTTAACAAGAAACAAAACTATGTTTCTTTGTCAACAGCTGAAGCTGATTATATTGTTGTAAGGAGTAGCTACACTCAATTAATATGGATGAAGCAAATGTTACAGGAATATGATGTCTCATAAGATGTCATGATATTTTACTATGAAAATATGAGTGAAACCAATATATCTAAAGATCCTATTTAGCACAGTCGTACTAAACATATTGACATATGACACCACTTTAATTGTGTCCTAGTTGAGAGTAAAAAAATTGTGTTAAAACACATCAACACAACAAATCATATAGCAGATATTTTTATGAAGGCTTTGGATGTTGTCAGTTTCAAGGCCCTAGGAGCAACTTTGGGTCTATGTTTTCTGAAGGCTAGCAATTAATCCAATGGGCCGGTCTATGGTGGAACTTGGCTCATCTTGTGTGCAAGCTCACGTGGATAAACATCTGTATAACTGCCTTAATTGCGGTCATTGAAAGCATGAGGGAGTTTAATCGTGTTTTAATTTTAAATTTCTCGTCGACTTTGAATAGTGGGTAGTTTCTTTGTGATAGGTTCTCTCGAAAAACCATGGGTTGTTGATGTTTTTCAACCATTTTAGATTATTCTTTTGCTTGTGCTCTTTGTGATCTCTCTCCAGATGGTAAGCACTAAACAAGGTACATATACCTCCAATTCTAAGATGGTGACGACCAAAGAAAAAGAAAAGAGAAAGTTACATGTCAAGGAGGATGCTCCTCTATCCATCACGAACAAATATGGTGTTCGAGTTCGAGGGTTACCTGTTTCGAACAAAGAAATTGGTATTCCCTCTTCAACGGGAAAATGAAGGTGATCCAGTACTAAACTTACTATTGAGACGAAAGGGAATGAAAAGGTTAGTACTTCTACTCTCACAATGACTGATCTTGCAGGATTTTAGGTAGAAATTTATCCGGATAAAGAAAAATCTACTTTGAGTGATTTATCTAGCCATATGCATTAGTACATTGCTCTACTAGAAACCCTAAAGATTATGTTGAATCAACCTTTATTGTTCAAGAGGAAGTTTGGGTTCCTAAGAGTAGGTTAGTTGCTGATGAAAACTCTGCCTATGTTTCTAGTAATGTTGAGTCAACTTTACCTAAATCCAGTATGATTGTGGAAGAAAATGTTGGTGTTCCTAAATCCATTTTAACAGAAAAAGAAAGTATTCTTGAGTGTGATGAAAATGATTTAAATGAATTTTTTGAAAAAAGTAGTTTTTGTATCCACGCTCCCTGTAACTAGAGTATCTAGAAATGTTGCTATGAATGCTGACAAAAACATTCCTAGTGAACCCGTGTAATCTAGTGAAATGGGTGTTAATGCTCTTCTTGAGACAATTGTCATGACTGAACAAGGAAATATGAATGATGATCATGTTGGTGAATCGATGACTACTAGAAATGATGAGAATCTGAATGTTGAGGTTTTGTCTGATATTGAACCTGAAACTAGTGAACAGAAATATAAAAAAAGCCCCTAGCTCTGCAAATGTTTCTGATGAAGAAATTGATGATAACACTCCCCTAGCAGAGCTTCATTCAAAGAGAAATGAGGATGTTAAAGCTGATGTTGATTGGTCTCGTGAGATATCAGAAAATGTTTTTGAAAAGTCTCATTCAAAGGAAGATTCCAATTGGGGCTTATAAAGCAACTTTGATAATGAGGATACTGAAAATGTTCCTGTCACTTGTGCTTCTTTAAAATTCGAAGATAAACAAATCGCCAGTGTTGCGTTGAATGCAGTTAACATAAACTATGCTGGAAGTACAGTGCAGTGAACTAATTATGCGTTAAGTTGTAGCTAAACATGCATTTGTCACAAGTTCTCTTATAGCTTGCCATGTATAACAAACTAAAAGTTTCTCGGTGTGAGTCAAGGTAGAACGCAGGGATTTGTAACTAAGATTGTTAGGGGTAATGTGTATGTGGCAAACTATCGAAGCAAGTGGTAAGCACTTTAAGTTCAATTCTGAGAAAAGAAACAACAGCTTTAATGTATGTTAGAAATATGTATGGAGAAGTAGGGTTAAGGGGAAGTTTATGCCTAGTTCTTAAGTTTAGCTTCAATGGTAATCCAAGCTCGCAACATTTGTTCATTGCATACCTCTCGGCGGCTAGCTGCATTTGTTATATCTCTATGACGCATGAATGATGTTGTCTTGAGCATAAGGTTGTTTATATCTCTTGAAATACTTCTTATTTTTGCTTAGTGAGATCCATAACTACTTGCCCTCTCGAGAAGTTAGTTATAGCTACTTGACTTAATGAGTGATCATAGGCAAGCATTTAAACAGCTATACACTAAGAAAATGGGATTAACTTTTAAAGACTCAACTTAGCTCATAGCATTAAACTTCCCCTTTACCTCATTGAGATTAGTTGCACATGATAAATGACAAAGTGATGGTAAAGATAGATGAGATAATGAAGGTGAACATGGTGATATATAAGTAGAAATAGAAGTGTTGTTTACAAAATGATAAATTTCTTAAAGTCACTATGTAATACAATAGTAAAAGGGACGAAGAAAATAATGAAAGGTTAGTTTTAAGCAATTTCTTGCATCGAAAAAATGTATTGCCAAGGCTGCTAGTGATAGAATGGTTGTATGGAGTGGAGAAGGCCTTCTCAAGCTCTAACTCTGGCAAAGTTCTAATGATGAATCGAAGGTGGTTTTGGAAGTGATGAATTCTCATAAATGCTCTTTGTTTTACTCTTTGCTTGTGGTGCAAGTATCGTGCCTAAGGATGTTCTCAGGTAAAATCTCGACTCTCAGAATTTTTCTTCATGGGCATCAAGGATCTATTTATAGGGCCATGCGTTGACAATCATTGGGATTCCCGCTCTGATCAATCGTCATCTCTGATATGGTAGGTGAAAATGTTAGCACTGTTATCATGATCAACATTTTAAAGTTACACTAAAAGATTCGTTGGCATTGGGTTAGAGATTCCAGAACATGCGATCAAATATTTGTTAATCAGTTAGAAGCTCGGCGCATGCAGACATATCCTGCGATCAACTGCAAAATATACACGTTGGCGCAATTTAACTCATGATATGCGGTCAATAAAGACTTTTTTTAGTATACTTCAATACAAGTATATTATTAAATATGAATTCTTAGTATGATCAACACTTACTCTGCTTATCTACTCTCATTGTTCTCAGTAAAAGGCTACAATAACTTGTATTTCTACAAGTTATCAGCAGTTCCAATGTTTCTCCTAAATCCTTGGATGGGGTGTCATTCCATACCGAAGAGGGTGCTAGTTTATGGAAGCACGTGGTTAAGAGAAATATTTTTTATGAAACGGAGTCGGCAGAGTGTACTCAGGAATGTCTTAATCTTATAGAGTTGCTTCTTGATGCAAGTTTAGAAAGAATAGTTTTGAATTTGGGGCCATATTATCCCCAACTTATACGAGACTTTATTGTGAAATTTGACCTCAGAATTTGTTGATCCTGCCAACCCAAATTTCTAGAGAGTTCATATTAGACGCCATCAATTTGACATAGCTTTAGCCTTAATAAACCAGTTTCTACATAGAAATGTGCCTAAAAACATGATAGAATAGCATCCATCCTTGAGGGACTTAGTGTTTGAGTTAATAGGTGGTGCCCATTCTTCGTGGCTTAGGAAGGGACAGTTGTCTATTATCATGCTAAGTGTGAAGTATGCCTTTCTCCAGAAGATTTGATGGATATGTTTGGCTCTGGTTTTGGTAGTTTGGTTGATTAGTTATGATTAGGTTGTGTTTGGCTGGTTGAATGGCTTTGTTTGTTTGCTTTTTGTTGTAAAGACTTTTGCAGTTTCAGTTATAACTGCTGTTGTTTAGACTTTATTTCTGACAACTCTTTTTGTTGATTGGCTGTTGCATGATTATCCTTGAAAAATTTCAGGCAAAGGGGGACCTTGTTGAAGATTTGGTTGGCTCTATAATTTTTCTAAGGTAGCTTGTGGTGGTTCTTGTTGTTTTCAATGAAGGAACCTGTAAATACCCTGAGCGGAAACGTGGATCATCCATTTTTTTTGTTTTTCACATAATCAAATTTTAAAGAATACAAAATTATGCATTAAACTAAATTTACATCATACTAATAAAATTAAAGAAAAGGAAGGTTTGAGAGACTCTTACCCTTGAAAAACCTTTCTTCACGTGAATTCCCTTCTCCAAATCTGTCACGAACAAAACATGAACAATCCAAATGGCCACCACCAATTGGAACCTTTTATATTCTCTAGGATGAGAATCCAAGGAGTTGTGGGCTCTTAGAATTTTGGGAGAGAGGGAAGGATTGAGATGAGATTTTTCAAAAAAAAAATTTTAGAGAACTCTTCTCTTTCTGTAAACTCAAGAACAAGAAGAAACTGTATCCCTCTTCACAACCACCAATTTGATCATGAGATAAATAGAGAATTAAGGGGAGAGAAGTTATTTTCCTCCCTTTAAAATTAAAATTAAAATTAATTTTAATTCAAATATATATATGTGTGTGTATGTGTGTTATATCATATATAACATATAACCTATGGTTTAATATTGTATCATATACAATATAACCTATAGTTTTAATTCTCTCATTAATGGTAATTAATATAAATCCCATTTATATTAAATTCAATTATATGAATCCAATTCACATAATTAATATTTGAATCATATTCAAATATTTATTTTCTCTCAACTAAACTCTATATTATAATGTATCATATACATTATAGTAATTATATCATATATATATATATATATATATATATATATATATAATTAAGTAAAATTAATTATATCACATATAATTAATCCCCTAATTTGAAATTTTCAAATTAATCCAAAAGTGATTCTCATTTAATCCATGTTGAGCTACAGAAGGGATTTCATGGATCTATAGATTGAAGCTCTAATGGTACTTGAATAATTAATTAAACTTCTTTAATTAAATTATTCAATATCCAGTAACTGTTGGGCACTCCATTAAAGACCAACAGTTGCACTCTTCGCACTATCGATATATTTCTGTCCATTGAATATAACCAGTCAACAGTACGATGATCCTTCACAAATTGCTCGTAAGTACAACTAAGCCAAAATTACCGTTTTGCCCTTATAGTTACATCTAACTCTTTAAGTTTCACCGATCCCTCTAATGAACAATAAGTCATAGTCCAACTATGACCAAACCCCTCTTGGGTCAAGAGAGGGTGTGGTGCTACATTGTTCAAGCCTCGGAATCAGCCCTTAAGGGAGCAATTTATCTACTTACCCCGATATTAGGGAAGAAGTGAATTCAGTCTTATGTAGTTGTATTCACAGCTCCCCAATCGAACGAATTCCCAAAATAGTAGGCTTATTGAGTCGGTGATTGATGGCGGGAAATTAGAAGTCAATTTTACTCGACAACCAAAACCCCGTGGACGCGGTATGCGATGCATGTTCCTAAGATATGCGTTGATAGTCATGTGTCGATGGTCATGCGTTGGACTGATAATGCGTTAATGAATATATGCGAGACCATACGTCCTGCCACAAGTTTTCTTGCACTCACGCCAAGTATAACGCGAACGCAAGTTTCTCGGGTAATCCAAGGTCGAACACAGGGACTTGTAGGTATATGTATGCGTTGATGTGCATGCGATGGTTTAAATGAAAGAATGGAGGGGATGTTGCTAAGTTAATCCTACTCCTACTCCTATCTAATAGACAACGCAATGAGAATATGCATGAGAGGTAGAGATACGACAAACCTTGACATGAAATAATTGTGTGGGAAAATAGATAAAATACATAGATGATTTCATTGCAACCCTAAAGAGTGACTGCAAGGGCAACCCTAGTCAACACAAGCCAATGCGATCATGCTACACTCATGCACGGCAAATCATTTTCCAATGCAATTGCGGTGCTCCTAAGTCTAGGATGCATGTGTTGAATGCAAAAGTGTCCATAGAGCTTATTTCTAAGTCTCTACTCTTTTCCTATGCGATGATGCAAAATGCACACACCGCTGCGGTGACCGCACACAATCGTATCCTATCTCTTGGATGCATGCGATGGGTTAATAGCAAACAGTGCTTATTCCTAAGCTCCTATCTCTTGTATTATGCGTTCTAATCTGGCTCTCCCAAGCCTAGATTCTAACCTGACCTTCCTAAGTCTAGATCCTGTCCTTAGACTACCCTTCCAAGTATCTCTAATGGACGATTGAAGCATACATAATACAAGACAATCGCATGAACTTGGTTGATGCAAGATTGTTACTATCCCTAGTGAACAATGCATACCTTGCTTAATGCGTCCAACCACCTACCCTCTCGGGCAGTTGATTGTTGCTGACTTCACTCATAGACAAGAAATGCGTTAACCTATAGATAGGTGTTACAGCAGCTTCACACTAAACAAATAAGATTACTCACACACTCGCGCAACGTACACCTCTCGTTGGGATGCTACATGTTTCATGTCCCTAATCCACATGACTAAGTATGCAATACCCAAGCAATCTCACTAAGTGTTGCAATGAAAGTAAAGATGCTAAGCAAAGAAGATGGAGATGAAGTCGAAGGATAGAGAAATGCTTTGAAAACAAATTGTATTAATTTCTTAATTCAGAAATGTCTTACAATACAATATGAGAAAAGAAAGGAAAAGGAAATGACCGGCTGGAAGCAAAGATTTGCTCCCAGCAGATGTGCGTCAAGGCTGCCGGTGGTGCCATTGATGGGTGGAGGAGCTAACTCTCTCGAGATCTAGCTCCGGTCAAAGGCTTCAATCGTCACTCGGAATGGATAAAGGAGGTGAAGAACTCTCAGCCATCGTCTCACGCAGTTTTTCTGGATCATGGGGAAAATCCCCAGTTCACAAGGATCATCCTCGGATAACTTGAATTTCTGCTCATCGGCTTCTATTTATAGAGCTTGGGTTGTCGATAGCATTAATTGGACTGCTCTGAGTCTGACGTTCGACGCGTTAGTCCTTTCTGCACCTCTGCCACCAACGGTGTGGTAGGTGAAATGTCAACATCATCTTTTGGTTTTTCTCGAGGTAGATGCGTTGATGCATTCATTCCACCAACCTTGCATTGATCCCATTAGAATGCGTTGTCGCGTAGCCACAATCGTTCAATGGCCGCATTCGCTTAATACCGCAACTCTACATGATGACCGCAATCGCTTGACGAGCGCAACTCCCATGCAATGGACGCATATGGCTGATTACCGCAACATCCATGCGTTGATTGATGCGTTTGCCTTTGTGATGGAGTATTTCTCCGCATGCGGTGGTCTATGCAGTGGTCCGGTTTCCGCGTTTGTGTTCATTTCCTGCATTAGCTACAAAAATAGAACATTGAACGTATAGTTAATGCAAAATTACAGGTTGGCTGAGATTCGACATGCTGATCGACGCAAGCTCATTCTCTCATGAATTCCTAATATGATTGTCGCATATTCTGCCTAACAACCTTCATAATTCTAAGTAAAAGGTCTAGGATGACATGCATTTCTGCATGTCATCAGTGATCTGGCCACTCATGTGCATGTCATCAGTGATCTGACCACTCTCACCCATACATGATCCACCTGTATGTCTCTATATACATGTTTAAATCACATAAAATACCCAAAGATCTTAGTTTATTAGATTAAGTATTTGCTAATAAAATAAAAATTTGTTTATACAATATTTACAAACTACGAGAATACAAGAGAGATTTAGGACACCAATCCCAACAGTCACAAATGAGGTTTTAACATCTATCTCAGACAATACTATTTTCTACAAAATATTTTTTTTCCTAATCTATAAATTATATGTGAAATATTTTTCTTTCCTACTATAGAAAATCTCGATATTTTTCTTATATATGGCGCAACGTATTTTGAGTGAAGGGGAAATATTTTCTGAAAATTCTTTCCTTATTTGGCCATGATTTTTAAAAGGAGAATAATAGCTTTCATTTAGGGCTGTCACATTTGTTCATAGTAAGTGAGTGTCTTCATTCTTGGTGGCCGAATAGTGCAACATGGTGTATTGGTTTTTGCTCACTATATTCCATTGTGCAAATTCATTGCTTAAATAGTTCAAAAACTTGAAGATACTTTTGTCTTAGGGGGTGCCTAAGGCATCACTGAGGAGAACGGATTCTCGGTCTTAGGGAAAGCCTAAAACTTCATTCTCGAGAAAGATTCCTCCATCTTAGGGAGGACTGAATTACAAGGAAGATAATCAAGTGGAGAGGAGCCTCACACATTTTCGGAAGCCGAAGTGTTCGACACTAATATTATCACACTTAGGGGAGTTTAAGTACAATCGAGAGGCAGCCTAGATGACTTCTGAGTTGGGATCTACGTGAGTCATTATAGTAGTCATTGAACTATAGATAAGTACTACATTGTAATTGTTTGACTCTTTAATATTTTTGGATTATCTTTCTTGGACACTCTGCACCCCAGATGTAGGTCGTTTATCGCAGAACTGGGTTATTAATTTTGTGTGCCTTGACTTGCTTTCTTGCAGTTAGTTTTATTTGTTGTTACAGTGTTTGTCTGTATTTTTTGTTTAACATCCATATTTCGAGTGACGAGTCATCTTATAGTTTTTTCACTTATCTATTATAGTATCTTAAAATAAATAAAGCCTAAAGAATATTCAAATGAAAAAATGAGATTAAACTCAAGAATTGGTGAATCAAAAGAGTTACATCTTTATGATCCTAGCCATGGTTTTGTGATTGAACCATATTTATCTAGCTAATAAAAAATCATTTCTAATTGACATAAAAGAAAATAGATAAATAAATAAATGATTCTACACCATGAGCTTCTTCCAACAAGAGTATGATCTTTAAATAAGAGTTTTGAGTTTTTCAATTTAATCTTACTATTATTTTCAGCTTTTTCTCTCCTAAGTCATGTTTGATTGGAAATAGTTTTAGATATAATTTGACAAAAGGTGGATAAGTCTTGCTTTATTTTATTTATGGACTTATTTAAATGTAGTAATAGTTGTTAGGTTTCATTAGGTTAGAAGGTTTTGCCCATCAATAAACCCCTAGCCCTAGTAAGAGATTTTTGGATTGCGTCTGTCATCATTTCTTGAATGCATAACAAAAGAAAATTTAAAGGCGAACTTATTTGTGAAATCTTTCATTTTTTACATAAAGAACTCATTCTTTACCTCAAACTACTTGATTTTAAAAGCAACCTAATATCTCTACCCAACCCTTAAAAGTTGAAATCAAATTAATTTTAGAGGTTTTCTGATATTTATAAATTACGGAGTCGTATACTCAAAAATTAATCAGGATTTTTATATCAAAAACAGCTTCAAGCAACAACACAAAATATTAGGGTGAGTTAGTCATTCTGAGCTAAAGTCCATTAATTAGGAATTAAAAAAGTTCAATGAACAAAAAGGGTTATGATGGAGAATATTTACATCTCCATTTTGTACTTATAATATTTCATAATTCATGCTTTGTTCTTTGTCACAACTATTTAGATTGAGATGGTTACACGTAAAGTGATATATTCTTCTTTACGAATGAGTGTGATCTAGACCATAAATATGAAATTAATGGTAAAAACTTGTTTGAATGTAACTAATGGTAAAAAGATTTAGTTGATAAAGAATTAGCTCCTCCTCTTCTAATCACTTTCTGCTAACATTTTTCAAGTAGCTCAAATCTGATGATGTCAAGACTTTTTTGGAGTTTGAGCTTATTGACGATTATGGTAACCATGTCTGATGTGTTGTCTGAGGTATGTATTTTAAGCGCCTCGATTCTCTGACTTATAATATGCTCTCAAATGAAGTGATATTTAACATCTATGTGTTTAGTTCAATTGTGATATTGGGGATTTTTAGATAGATGTATAGTACTCTAATTATCACAATATATTTTCATTGTTAGTTGAGTAATACCTGTTAAGACTTAAAGCCCAAAGAGTTGGCCCAAAGAAAATTTCTGTGAAGATAACACTACCACATAGTTTTCTTTTTCTCCACACACGTGTTTTTGCAATCAGGAAAAAGATAATTAGGAAATGAATTTCCCTTCTACTACCAGTACATGCAGAATTTGGGATTCTCAACTTTCCTCTCTGATTCTCTCAGAAGCTTGAAGAAGACAAAGATGGAGACAAAATCAATGTTGTTAATGATGAAGACCATGAAGAAAGGCATGAGATGATGATCATCCAATTTAAAGAAGAAAAATCAACACACAATTTTTAAGTGGTTTGGTCAAGATGCCTACATCAACTGTTCAAAGGGAAGGTATACTTCTATTGCTTTCAAATTTTTAGATATTTTACAAAAACTAAACTTTCATTCACAAAGACTACTTCTGTTCTTATTTATGTGCAGATCTTACAAGAGATTATGAAGAATGAACATGAGCTTGGTGGTTACAATAGAAAAGATCGGGTATATTTTCTCTGTCTTTCTGAACAATCTCCACCTTTGTAAGCAACAAGCAAACCCTCCAACTTTCTGAGCTGACATTCTAACCATTTTTAGGTAACCCAACCTGAAAAGTTCGAGACATCAACTAAGCTTGGTTTGTAGCACGAGTTTTATTAACATGTCAGCTGCGTTGTCTGAGGTATGTATCATAATTACCTCGATTTCTCCCTTTTCAGTTTCTTCACTGATGAAGTGATACTTTATATCGATATGTTTTGTCCTATTGTAGAATTGTTGATTTGTAGATAGATATATTATACTTTGATTATCACAATAGATCCTTATAGTAGGTTGTATAATTTCAAATCATTCAGTAACCCCTTCAACCACAGTTCTTCTTTTACTACCTCTGATAATGCGATGAACTCTGATTCTGTTGTGGATAAAGCCACAAAAGATTGTAAACTTGCCTTCTAGATTATCAGGTTATTTCCTCATAGAAAAATGTATCCTGATAATGAGCGTCTTTTGTCTAAATCTCCAGCGTAGTCAGCATCTACATAGCCATAGATCTCATCATTCATTGGTTCAATTTGTTTGTATAGAATTCTGGCATCTTTAGAAAAACATAGATACCTTAGTATCCATTTGATTGCCTCCCAATGGCACTTTCCTGGATTAGACACCTACTTCCAGATTATCCTGTTAACCTAGAAAAGAATGTGATGATAGTAGTTACCAACTCTTTTATGGTACTTACTGCCTAACTGACCTGCTTAACCTGTTTAGGAAACCCTGGATAAAAACACATATTTACTAAGGAACTAAACTTTAAACATATTTAACATCAATAGGGTTTCACAATTATAACATATATACAACTCATATACAAACCCAATTTCAATGGGCCTCAACATACTAAACTTGTCCCTATATGACCAAAACATATGTACAGACATTAAAGAACCAACATCTATAGTTTACTTCTAGTCGGAGTCTTTTAGTGGCAGAGCAGTAGCGTAGTTATCTTCTGGGGAGATGACCGCTACCTGGGGAGAAAAACACTTAAACGGGTGAGCTACTAGTCTAGTGAGTGACTTAATAAAAACATAAATCTCATTCTTAATCTGAAAGCTAAAAAACTGAATACTGAAAACTAAAAATTTAGCAAGCAAACAAATACGTAAACTTTAAAACTCATCATATTTGAGAACATAGCTGAACTGATTCCTAGTTGAGAGATAACCCTTTTACTCGATCTCTTAACATCGGATATCCTTGTTTAAGAGAGAACTTTCTTGCTCAATCTATCAAACATAAGCCTGGGTTGGGGTGAGAGCCCATTTGCTCAATCACCTTACAGCCAATGTTGGGAAAGAACCCTTTTGTTCAATCCAACCTACATCACTAACTTGTCATACGTGCACGCAGAGCTAAACTGGATCCTACCCACCTTACCATAACTTCGGTGTCAAGGATCATTACTAGAACCGGGTATTACTGCTTAGATACCTTCTTTATGTACTTCACTATCGAGCTCATCATAACTTTTAAGTAAATATTTCCATTAAATAAATTTACTGAAAACATGGTATCATAAAACATAACTACCAACACATGCTTCATGTAACTAAGTAGATCATTACTTTAAACATGTTATAGAAACTTCCTTTTAAAAGTAGTATGCGTTAATCATATTTTTTAATCTTGGTTTGCTTGGAAAACTTGCTTTAGAGTAAGCTAGCATGAGAATAAACTTTCAACTAAAACATAAATTTACTAAAACGTTTAAAGAACAATTATAGTCACTCACGTCCTTGGTCAATACAACTAGGGTTGATGGGTTTCTCCTATTGTTGTTAACCCTGTGGACAAGAACAACATGCTTTAGCTATTAGCATTGACCTACTTGTGAAGTTATCTTTCCCAAATGAACTTAACACTTAGTCTAAAATTGGGTACTTTCACCTCAACGCATACCTTAGCCATTTAACACTTAAGAGATCTCTTTGGACTTAAGCCTTAGATATGTGACCAATATACATCACCAATATACATCACCAATGCACACATACATGCGCTAATGCATATCCTAGGCACCCTATTCAACCGCTCATCAACGCATGCACTGCCTCTTTCGTGCCTATGCCTTCAACACACGCCCGCACATCTTATCACATTGCTCAACACATGTCTCATGCGCTCGTCCAGCCGTGCGCCAACACATTCCAATGAAACCTTGCACCTAGCACCTCACTCCCCTGCCTACATAGCCCCGCTCGCTCTGCCACACAGTCCAATGCCCACTCCACACTCTCTTGCGCTTACGACTTCAACATTTGTTGCACGGTCCAACACATCTCAACACATCCTTGCACCCAGCCCAACGCATCCCTTGCACGAATCCACCAACATCACTGTATGGCTCTTCAAGCTGCTTGTTTGCTCAACCTAAGCAGCTACCTGTCTGCTTGTTCTAAAATTTTAGATTCAACTTATAATTTAAATAACTCATTTTTCAGAACTTTTCTAATAAACTTTCCTTATATGAACTTATTCAAAATCGTCTTATTTGAGCTCAAAATTCCTCGTGGTTTGGTTGGAAACTTCAAATCTTCAACATTGGCCTAGATTTACCCGAGAGCTCGACCTTCTTACAATCTCTTCAGATTTCAGCTCGATTTCCTTGAAGATTTCTTCTAGTAGCCCTAGTACAAATATACTCACCAATCCTTCAGATGGCTTTGGAATCACCTTAATAGCACAACTGGATTGCTCAAACTGTGCTTATGTAGTCAGCCTTTCTTTTTATACTAAAGTCTGCATGACTTCCTTTTAATCTTAGGCTGCCAGCTCGCCCTTAAATGGGTTGAACCCTCCTAATCTTGACAACTGGCCACTACAATCGGTGATTAAGCTTAAAGTTTCCTCTAAGCACCAACGCATTGCTCTTCATCATCTTACCAATGCATGGCTTTGAAGGAAATTTTCGAAAAAGATCCTTTGAGCGGATGCAAAGATCAACCCAAATTCCATTTTTTTCATTGAATATAAGTTTTACAGTAAATAAGAATAAGATATGTATTTTCTTAAATTACAATATGCTATAAATAAAATACTTAGGGTTTTAGAAACCTTTACCTTTGAAGAATCCTTTCTTCGAACTCCCTCGAATGAAACACGAATTGATCTACTTCTCCACACAGATCTTCTTCTTTAAGAACGGACACACCACTTGAGAATCCTCTGTATTCTCTTGGGATAAAGGATTCAAGGAAGAGTTTGTGGGTTTTGCTTGAATCCTTGGAAGAGGGAAAGAGATGGAGAAGAGGAGAGGGAAGAGAAGAACTTTCTTCTTTGTCTGATTCTTTCATAGAGAACCTTTATCTTAGAGAGAATTGGGGAGGAAGAACCAATACCAACCACTTGAATCCCACGTATATTAATTGAGAGAATGCGGGGAGAGAGTTGTAACTCCTTCCCTTTTATTAATTTCAATTAAGTTAATAATATATATATATATATATATAAATATAATAACTACTTTAGTATATATACACACTATATGTTATAATATAACATATAGCCTATAGTTATATTGCATCAAATACAATATAACCTACAAATTTTATTTTCTCTCAACAATATATGGCATTTAATATAAATCACATTTTCATTAAATTCACTTATATGAATCTCATTCATATAATTAGTATTCGAATCATATTCAAATTCCTCCCATATTACCTTAAATTATAATGTATCAAATACATTATATTAATTATATCACATATATAATCAATTTAGTTAAATATATCATATATAATTAATTTCCTCGATTAATTTGAACACTTCAAATCAATCCAAAATTAATTCTCAATTAAATCCCTATTGAGCTACAGAGGGGACCTTATGGACCTGTAGATTGAAGCTCCAATGGAACTCGGATAATTAAGTAAACTCTTTAATTAAATTACCCAACATCCGTTAACTCCATTAAAGAGCGACAACTACACTCTTCGCACTACAAATAAATTTTCGTGTCTATTAGATATAACCAATCAATAGTGCCATGCTCTTCACAAAATGCTCGTAAATACAGTTGAGCCAAAATAGTGTTTTGCCCCTATAGTTACATCTAACTCCTTAAGTACCACTGATTCTTCTAATGAACAATAAGTCATAGTCCAACTATGACTAAGTCCCTCTCAGGTCAGGAGAGGGTGTGGCCACTATGTTCAAGACCTAGAATCAGCCCTTAAGGGAGCAATTTATCTACTTACCCCTACATCGGGGAAGGGGTGAATTTCGTCTTGTATAGCTGTGTTCCCAAATCCTCAATCAGACGAATCTCCAAAATGATAGGCTTTTTTAGTTGGAAATCTAACCACTCTCATCCATACAAATCAAAGGACGGGCTTCATGAGCATGAGTTCACAACTCACTCAGGATTCAGGTCATGTCACCTATGGTCATCCTAGTGAAATGTAAGTCTCTATTATTAACGGCGTTATATAAAGAGACTAATCATTTCGTAGTCCGGTCTTATACAAACTCTTTGTATAGGATGCCCTCACTCACATGTCTCCACATGATTGATCAGGATCAGATCATTTGTAGCACTTTACAACACTTGTAACACCTACAAAGTGGGTCATATCCACTTGTATGTCTCTACATACTTTTTTAAATTACATGAAATAACCTTGGATCTTAGTTTATTGGATTGAGTATATGCTTGTACAATAACACTTATTTTATTAACAACAATATGTTTATACAATGTTTACAATCTATGAGATTACAAGGAGATTTAGGACACCAATCCCAACAAGCTTCACTTGGACACTTACACCATTTGGCCAACGCATGCATCAGCATCCCTCTTGTGCCCAACACCTAATCTCAAGATCATCGCATGGCCCTAATGCACATCCTTGCCTAGCCATCACACACTAACGCACGCATAGGCCGCATCGCTTAAGGCATCCTTCCCACCTACCTCAATGCAAGACTTGGCTAGTGCATAGTCTCACCTTGTCATCAACACTCATCAACACACGGCTCTTACTTTTGCCATCACATGCTACCCCTTGGTCACATGCCCCTCTCGGCTATCGCATGCCTTAGCATACCTTACGCCCATCGCCTTGGCCTCCCTTGCTCACATTGCTTGCTTAGCCAATGCCTCACAACCCCTCGCCTAGGGCCATGCTTGCCACATGTAAAACCTTGCCCACTAACCTCTCATAGCTTGATTAATGCATTTCCTATGCTAGCGCATGGCAAGCACTTCAGCTAACACTTAGCTTCATGGTCTCACGCCCATCATGGCCCCAATTAAACTCTACAAACCTTGGTTACCGCACATCAAAGGCTTCATGCTCAATGCATCAATTCTCCCAATGCCCATGGCTCATTTTGGCTCCCATACGTAGGCAATTTTCCTTCACCAAGTGCTCTTTAGCATATTACCCGAGAGCCTTATTTCAATACTTAGAACTTCCTTTCTTACTTTTCTCATTCTCCAACTTTCCCTTACAATATATCATCAACTTATTCTTAAACTTGATTAACATACTAATTATTTATTAATTATCACACTTAAGTAGGGAACCTAGGGTTCGGGGTTTACAACATATACCTATTGACCAAGCTTATAACATAGGATAGGTTAGGTCTAGTAAAATTCATTAGATACATTAAGGATCCTACTACTTGAGAGTAAGAGATTGATTTCATGGAGTTTATATGTTCTTCATCAGTAGGTTTAGGGCTATTAGGTGATGACAGTTTAAAATGATGTGCTAAAGGTGTCTTTACTGGTTTTGCACCACTCATATTAAACCTCTGAAGAACTTTGACACAGTAGTTAGATTGACTCACATAGAGATTAGACTTAATTCTATTTATGATGATTTCAATCCCTAGGATTCTTCTTGATTCTCCTAAACCTTTCATGTCAAACTCTTTCTTTAAAAGTGTTTTGACTTGTTCAAGGACTTTTTGAGAGCTACCTGCAAGTAACATATCATCTACATATATAAGTAGATATACAGCATCTTCAAAGCTCTTGGTGTTAGTGTAAACACACTAATCATAAGAACTTCTCTTGAATCAAATTTTGGATACCACCTAATCAAATCTGTCATACCAATACCTAGGGGACTGTTTAAGACCATAGATTGACTTGTTTAATAAGAAAATTAGATCTTCTTCTCCCTTCTTTACATATCCTTGAGGTTGCTTTATGTAAATGTTTTCGCTCATATATCTATATAAAAAGGTAGTCTTCACATCCAATTGGTCTAACTCCAAGTCTTTTTGTACAACTAAGGAGAGAAGTAGCCTAATGGATATTTGTTTTATAACACGAGAGAACACTTCATTGTAATCTATGCCTTCTTCCTATTTGAACCCTTTAGCTACAAGTTTTTCCTTGAATCTAGACTTTTGGACCCCCTAGAATCTCTTCCTTAAATTTGTAGATCCATTTACATGAAATAGGTTTGTATCATTTAGGTAAGGGTACTAACTTCCATGTACCATTTAGATTGAGTGACCTCATCTCATCATTCATGATCCCAATCCATTGTCAAGCATCAGAACTATTAGTAGCTTCTTCAAAACTTGTAGATTCATTGTTGCTTAGTGAAATGGTAGCATTCAAAGCAACACTAGCAAAATTCGACATATCTAGCAGGGGGCACAATGGTTCTTCTTGTTCTGTCTCTTTCTAATAAGTAGTTCTATAGGTCCTCTTGTGATTCTTTTTGTTCACTAGTCACATTTTCCCCAACTTCCACTATATCTTCACTTTCAAACTCTAAGTTTTGTTGTGAAGTAGAGGTTTCAGAGACATCTTGTGGCTCCACTTCAAGCCTTGTACTACTAGTTTTTGGCATAGTTGTAGATTGTTGTTCAGTCAACATAAACATCTTATTTTCTCTGAACACACATCCTTGCTATTAATGCATCTCTTCTCAATAGGATGCCACAGCCTGTAACCTTTGACTCCTGGTTTAAAGCCTAGAAACATATACTTTACTGCCTTTAGGTTTCAGCTTGCCTTAGCTTTGATGTACATACCCCACACTCTCAAATATCTTCAAGTGTTCTAATTTTGGAGGATGTTCTGTCCACTTCTTCTCATGTGTTTTTAGCTCAATAGAATGGTGTGGTCATCTGTTTAGGGTATAGATTGTATAGGAAACAGCTTTTGCTCAGTATTTCTCAAGTAAGAGTGCATTTAAAAGCCGACACGTCACCCTTTCAAGCACTGTTTTGTTAAGCCTTTCAGCTACCACATTTTGTTGAGGTGTATACTTCACTGTTTTATGTCTCACAATTCCATTTTTCCTGCAAAACAAGTTGAATTCCTCTCCACAAAACTCTAGTCCATTGTCAGTTCTCAAATGTTTAATGTGTTTAAAGGTTTGTTTTTCAATTAAGGTTTTCCATTCTTTAAATTTCCCAAGAACCTCATATTTAGTTTTTAAGAAATATACCCAGTTTCTCCTTGCATAATCATCAACAAAAGAAAGAAAATACCTTGCACCACTTAGAGAGGGAAAGTGAGTTGGACCCCATAGGTCAGAATGCACATACTCTAGAATTTCCTTAGTAATGTGCTACCCCTTTGGAAAATTTTGCCTTATTGCCTTTCCAAATATGCAACGCTCACAAAAATGCAAATTACTTCCAACTTCTTTAGGAAGTATGCCCTGTTTTGATAGGACTTGCAGCCCCTTCACATTTATGTGTGATAATCTCTTGTGCCACAGTTCATCTTCTGTAGGATCTCCATTTGAAACAATTAGAGCTGATTGTGTCATCTGAACATCTTTGTTGACATATAGCCCATTGATTTTAGTAGCCACAAGTACTGCCTTTGAGTCTTTTATAATCTCAAAGATTCTTCCAACTCCTCTACTCACACCTTATGAAGTCAAACATCTCTAATGATAAGAGATTTCCCTTCAAAGTAGGAACATGTCTCACATTCCTAATGAGCTTCATTGAGCCATCTTTCATCTTTAAAGGAACAAAACCAATCCCAGCAGCTTTACATGTGTTGTTATTTCCCATGTAAATCAGTCCTCTTCTCACTTCTTGTAGGTATTGAACCATCCTTTAGATGGTGTCGTATGGACTAAGCATCCGAAGTCTATAACTCAATCTTAGGTCTCCATAGAGTTTTGGCTTGCATACTCATTAGTGGCTGTTAAAGCATCCGAGTACACAAAGGAATTTTCTCCCACTACTTCCTGTGTTTGTTTCCCACTTTTATTCTTCTGGTTCAACTTCCTTTTCAAGGAATAACGATCCTTCTTCATGTCCCATTTTGTGGCAAAAATGACACTTGGTCTTCCATTTATCTTCACCATTATGTTTTCCTTTACCAGGGCTTTTTGTCTTCCTTTTTACAAACAGTCCTTCACCCCCTTGTTGTTCTTTCTTAGTTATTTGCAATTTAAGTTCTCAAACTCTAATTGCTAAAATAATAGCTTATGTTGTGATCTTCTCTCTTCCATTCTTCATAGCAAGTTTAACATCTTTGAATGAATCTGGTTATGAATTCAATAAGATGAAAGCTTCATTTTCTTCAACAAGATGATTTTTTAAGATAATTTCTTGAAATCTTTTAGAATTTCTATTAAGGACTTAGCATTGTCCATTCGATAGGTAAAGAATATTTTTCTTAGGAAAGCCTTGTTTGCTAAATCTTTATTGAGATATATCTCATTAAATTTGTTCCAAAGATCATAAGCAGTATTCTGATCAACTATCTGCCTTAGCATGTTGTCAGTAACATTTAAGATTATGGTTCCATAAGCATTTACCTCCATAATCTCTTTTTCCATATCCGTTAGGGTGCCTAGAAGCTTTATAGGATCTAAGATGGCCAAAAGAGTCTTCTGTTGTCCAAGAACTACTTTAATTTTTGCCTTCCACAACTCAAAGTTTGATCTTCCATCAATTTTTTCAATTTCAGATCTTGTTGCGGCCATTCTTGAGCCTCAAGATTTCTGACCTCTGAATCTTGATCTTCAATAATCTAAATCTTGGTCTGTTCTTGGACTATTTTAGGCTTTTATACCTCTTGTGAAGGCTTAAAGCCCAAAGAGTTGGTCTAAAGAAAATTTTTGTGAAGATAACACTACCATGTAGTCTTCTTTATCCATACATGTGTTTTTGCACTTAGGAAAAGGATAATCAGGAAATGAATTTTCTTTCTAGTACATGCAAAATTTGGGATTCTCAACTTTCCTCTCATTCTCTTAAGATCTTGAAGAAGAAGACGAAGATGGAGATAAAATCAAAGCTGTAAATGATGAAGATTATGAAGAAAGGTAAGAGATGATGATCATCCAAGTTAAAGAAGAAGAATCAACACACAATTTTTAAGTGGTTCGGCCAAGATGCTTACATCCACTATGCAAAGGGAGGGTATACTTTTATTGCTTTCTATTTTGTAGAGATCTTACAAAAACTAAACTCCCATTCACAAAGACTCACTTATATTCTTATTTATATACAGATCTTACAAGAGATTATGGAGATTGAACATGAGCTGGGTGGTTACAACAGAAAAGACCAAGTATGTTTTCTTTGTCTTTCTGAACAGTACTAAATCTTTTAGTAACCCCTTTAGCCATAGGCATTCTTTCACAGCCTCTGGTGAGCAATGAATTCTACTTCAGTGGTAGAAAGGGCTACCACTGATGATTGCAATGAAGCTTTTCAACTTAGTACACAACTTCCAAATAAGAAAATGTAGCCTGACAATGACCTCATCTTACTGAGATCCCCTGCAAAATCTGAGTCAACAAAGCCAAATAGCCTAGGGTTTGAGTCAGTAATTTGTTGGATAGGAGTCTAGCTTCTTTTGTACCATTTAGGTACCTCAAAATACACTTAATGGCCTCCCCATGCCTTTTACCAGAGTTAGCCATATATCTACTAACCAAACTAGTTGCATAAGTTATGTCTAGTCTTGTAGAAATCATCAAATACATCAGACTTCCCATTACTTGGGCATAGGGCACCATAGACATTGATTTTTGGTGTTCCTGTTTTATTTCTTTTGGTGAATTATTTACTGATAGTTTGAAATGTTGAGTAATGGGTGTACATACTATTTTTGCTTCTTTCATGTGGAATTTTTTAATTAATTTATCATAACACTTGACTTAATTGATATATAATTTGTGCTCATATCTGTTTCTTTCTATGTCTATGCCAAGCATCCTTTTTGCACACCTCATATCTTGCATTCCAAACTCTAACTTTATGAGGTTTTTTTACTTGTTTCTACCCCTCCTTAGAACTTCTTGATAGAAGTATATCATCCACATATAGTAGTAGGTAAAAAGGATTAAAAAATGATTTAGAATTGATGTAGACACGACTGTCATAATAGTTGTTTAGGAAACCAATCTTCTGCATAAACTCATCAAATCTTCTATTCCAGCATCTTAGGGATTTCTTTAGTCCATAAATGGACTCTTTCCCTTTAATTTGGTAACTTTTAGGTTGACTCATGTATATGATTTCTTCTAAGTAGCCATGTAAAAAAGTTGTCTTAACATCAAGCTAGTCTAGCTCTTAGGTTCTGTTGTACAACTAGGGAGAGAAACATTCTAATTGAGGTTTATTTTACCACGAGTGAGAATATCTCATTGTAGTCTATCGTCTATTTCTGTGTAAATTCTTGAGCCACAAACCTAGCTTTAAATCTAGGTTTTTAGACATTAGAGATGCCTTCTTTATACTTGTAAACCCACTTTGATGCAATAGGTTTACAATCCTTAGAAGGAGGTACTAGATCCTAAGTTTCATTCTTCTTTAGGAATCCAATCTCCTCATTCATAGCTTCACATCCCACTGAGTCAAGCATACCCAATGAAATCGAGTTCCTTTTTAATTTGGGCACATGCCTAATATTTCTAAATAATTTGACCGATCCATCTTTTAGTTTTAGATGGATTAAGCTGATGCCAATCACAAGACATAAGTTGTTACCTGTGTAGACTGAACCTCCATCCATCTCCTTGTTAGTATTAAACCAGTCCTTATTAGGTGTCCTGTGAAAAGAACACCCTTAATCTAGAACCCAATCAAGGCTCTTAGCTCTGTTTTCAAGTTTTGCCCTTTGATTAGAGGTAGCCAAGGTATCAAAGTAGAAGAATGAGTCTTCACCTACTGAAACTTCTCTTGACTAAGTTGATTGAGCTTTCTGATTTTGATTTTTATTCTTTTGCTCATTTTTCCACTTTAGGGTTCTTTAGTCCTTGATCAAATGTCCTATTTTCTTACAATATTTGCATCTAATTTTGGATTTTGCCTTATTCTCTTACGTGGAAGCTTACTTGCCCTTTTCTTTATTGTGGTGTTTATTCTTTCCTTTCACAAACAGACATTCACCACTTGGTTTTCTTCTTTATTAGACAGTAGCTCTATTTCCTTAATTTTTAGGGCAGAAATGATGATATCTATAGTGACCAAATCTCTCCCATACTTTAGGGCTATTTTAACATCCTTATACACCTCTAGAAGAGAATTGAGAAACACAAAAGCTTCATTATCTTCCCTTATAGTACCACCTTGAGTTTTAAATTCAGTTCTAATCTTTTTAAACTCATCAAGATTTTCAATCAAGGTTTTGGATGGATTCATCTTGAATGTCCTCAAAAACATTTTATTAGAAAGATCTTTAGATTCATAAAGTTCATTCAATCTTGAGCACATCTTGAAGGCATTATCTTGATCTATTACCTATCGAAACACACTGTCTAATAGGTTCAAAACAAGTGTTCATGAACAATTAGCTCCATATTTTCTCTATCATCTGTTGTTACTATATCAGGTAACTTTGTAGGATCTTCAAGAGCTCCATGAGCTTTCTGTCACCCCAAGACAACCTTGATTTTGGCCTTCCATAGGCTGAAATGTCCTTTGCCATCAAATTTCTCAATATCATATGATGCTACTGCCATAATATTTCTTCTCCACTTGATTCTAAGCTCAAAAATTTACTTTCTTTAACATTCTCAGAGTTTTTGATCTATTCTTGCAGGCTCTGATACCAATTTATTGAACTTTTTGGATAATTCCACTGACGCCCAAGCTAAGATATTGATCCAAGAGTGATTGTGTATTGAAACAGATGGACCAACGATGGCCACGTAGCAGCTGAAGGCTTCAACACATACGGATAAAAGAAATCACTCTAATCAGTTGTTTGCCTCTCTGGTTTAACTCACTTTCAATCAAAAGACTAGCATTCTCTCCATCTCAGGCGATTTCTAGGCAAGGAAGAACAAAGAGACCTAATGCCGACGATTGAATAAGAAAGCAACAACTACTAATCAAGAATGCAAGTTGATATAAAAGAAGAAGAAGACATAAAATTTTAAAGTGGTTCAGTAACTAGGTCTACATCTACGAGAGGAGCTGTTATTCAAGAGTTCTTGGAGGATTACAACCAGACAAGATCTACAATCTCTTCTCATTTTAATCCTTTATATACATAGGATTCTTACAGTTCAGTTATGAGAAGGAATAAACAGTAACTAAATGTTTGATTTCATTAAAATAGTTACTGCTTTTACACGTGTTGCTTTTTATGAAAGGAGATATATGCTTTAACTAGAAAAATTATATACTCATCTCAAAGTTAATGAAATTAATTAGTAGTATTACAACTAATTTAATATATATAATTGTAAGTTCGTAATCAGTGGGGTTATCTTAAAACCAACTGATTTAACATGCTTCATAAAGATATTGTCACTTTGGAGTTTACCGTTCTTAAGTCGAATCTCATTTTTAAATCAATTTTGGACCGAATACTTGTTAAGATTTCATTGGCGCTGATACCATAATAAATCAAAATTACCAATTTGTGTTAAGAGGAGTACTTCATGTATATTTTAAAGATTGTGAACTCTCTCTCCATGTTTCTAACATGGGATTGTCAACAACAACAATAATAAGGTCAAAATATAATTTTGATCTTTGTACTTTGAAGTTTGTCTCATTTTAGTCTCTATACTTTCAATAAATCTTAAATTGAGTTCCTAAAACTAGTTTATTGTTATTTTTTTAATAAAACTTTTTGTTATCTATTTGCATTCCTAGTATAATTATGAAAATATATTCACATATTATATTTCCTTGCATGAAAACTATTATTATTATTTAACAATTTAAAAAAAAAAATTAGTGTAGGGACTAAATTCAAGATTTAGTGAAAATACAAGGACTAAAATTGAATAATTAAAAATATAAAGAAAAAGTTAAAATTGAATAAATTTCCAAATATAAAGACTTGCCTACTTAGGAATTGAATTGGAAATTTATTAAAGAGTATACAAAAATGTAAAAGCCAAGCCAAACCATATAAATCTTAACATGCACATGTTATTACATCATGCAAGAGTACCAAAAATAATCCTTTTCTTTAAATATGTGAGAAGAGGAAGAAGTGTTTTGGCATTGCATTTATCTTTCTTTGGCTTAAACACAATGACTCTCTCTGAGAAGTTGGAATTTGAGGTAGAAATCAATGCTTCAGCTTCAAAGTTTTATGAAATGTTTCACATGAAACCTTACCTCTTACCAAAGGCCTCTCCAAGCAACATACAAAGTTGCAAGCTCCAAAAAGGTGAATGGGGTAAAGTTGGAGCTATCCTCCATTTCATCTACTTTCACGGTTTGTTTCTAACCTTACTCTCCTCTCTAAACTAGAGACCGGTTTGAAATGACTTAATTAAAAATGAATTTTTTTTAAAAAGTCATTCTAGTTGAGAACGACGTGAGCTTTAGGGTTTTCGTAAAATCCCATCTGGGATAATTTAGAAGTTGTTCTACGATGAAATATTAAAGTTTATTTGTATTATTTCAAATATACATATATAGATATATAGTTGTATTAAAATCTCTCCCCACGTGCATACCATTGCCATCATTTGCCTGATCGGATGGGTGGATTTGGATAAATGTGCTCGTTCGTGAATGAAATAGTTTCTATTTCATTCTCCTTCCTTTTCTACAAAAATATTGTGGCTGCATTTTTCCAAGCACCGATTTTCCCTCTCTTTTCTTTTTCTTTTTTCTTCTTTGAGCAATTTTACTCTTGACTCAATCCTTCTCTAATGGCGTTACGTTTGAGAGATGTGTATTGTGTTAACCTAGGGAAATAACAACCAGGATGTGACGACAATTAATACCAAGGTCGTGTCGGTATTATACTTTAAAATGTAGGATTCTTTTATGGCACAATGATTATTCATTCCTTCTACATTATTTGTTATCATAATTATAACTGGCCTTATGATTTTTTCCTTAAACCGTTGCATCGTATCGTATATCGTTTATATACACTATGTTGAATGATTTATTTGCAGCTGAAAAATCTTGGTCTGCAAAGGAATCGGTGGAAGCAATTGATGAGAAGAACAATTCAATAATTTTCAAAGTAGAAGAGGGGTCAGATAAATTGGAATATTACAAGAACTTCAAGACTACAATACAAAGTGTTTCAAAAGAGAAGGGAAGTTTAGTTCATTGGACTTTTGAATATGAGAAATCAGAGGAAAAAATTTCAGAAAATTTACAACATAGCTTGATGGAATTTTCTATTGCTCTTTCTAAAGATATTGATGCTCACATCGTGGAAATGGAAATCAACAAAGAAACGCCTGTGGCTGCTTGAACCAAAGTGTGGGGTCTGTATATATATAGCTGTTTTTAGATATAGAAAAATGAACCAAAATATTTATAAAATATAGCAAAATTTTAGAACTATCAATGATAAATATTGATAGACTTCTATCAGTATCTATCAGTGTTAATGTTCCATATATATATATATATATATATATATATATATGTCTATGTGTGTATATGTATATGTATATGTGTATGTATGTATATATGTATGTATAATAATAAAATTTCTACATTTCTGTCTGTTATAAACTTTATTTGAAATAAAAATTGGAGGATTATTATTGTTGGTAAATGTTGATTTGTTGGGTTTGCCTATACGGTTGAACATTTGGGCTATAAATATGGATCTATGATTAGATAAAATTTGAATATTTTAAATTATTTTGTTTTTATTGAGAGGCTTAAGAAAAAAAAATTAATGTAGATGTTAGCTAGTGTCATTAACCATTTAAAAGAAAATTTTACGTGAAAATTTAGGTCCTGTTTGATATCTATTTAGTTTTTTGTTTTTGTTTTTGAAAATTAAGCCATTTAATCCACATTTTCTATCATGATTTGCATTCTTAAGTACAATGGTTGAATTTTTAGCCAAATTCTAAAAACGAAACAATTTTTTGAAAGCTAATTTTTTTAGTTCTCAAAATTTGGCTTGTTTTTTAAACCATGGGTGAAAAGTAGATAATAAAGAAAAAAAATTTGGAGGTGAAAATAGTGTCCATAGGCTTAATTTTCAAAAAAAAAAAAAAATAGTTATCAAACGCGAACTTAACTATTTAAAAAGAATCAACAAAGTTCGCTCAATTAAATTTAATTGTGTTAATGCTTTGGTATTAACTATCATTTTTGGTGTGACAAACTTGAATGTTGGTAAACATATTTTTTATCATGTCCTTTGAGATGTTTTGTTAAATGTCTTTTTTGGTGCCTTATTTGACTGGAAATACTTTTTTTGTTGAGGAGATTAATTTGTGTACCTTATTTTTAAAGATTATTTTCTTCTCTGGTTGTCGGGTGTATTTGGATTTTATCTGCTACCTTCCTTAAGTTGCGAGTATATATAAAGATCACTTGATCTTGACTTTAAGGTTGTCGCTTTTTTTTGAAGAATTTGATATTCGTGCAAAATGTTGGTTGTGCATGAAGCAACTGTGTCAATTCAAGTGACTGTATAGTAATGTTGTTGTTGGGTCTTGAGTTGTTCTCTCTAGATTATCTTGATCTACAACACCTTTTATAAGAGAGAATGTTTTTTTCATATTTAGAGGGAACCTAAGTCACAGTCAAGATGGAGTCTCAAACTTAAGGTGAGTCTAAGTTTTTCATTCAAAGTTAGGTTGTTCATGTGTCACTATAAATGCATTATGTTAACCGATAAGTACAACGTTGTAATTGTTTAATTAGTCATTAGTAAACATATTTTTTTCATGGGCACAATGCCTCCCATATATAGGTGATATTATATCAAAACTTGTCTCTAAGTTTTATCTTTACACTTTGTTTATCTTCTTATTATTAGGATTGTTGTAACATTGTATGTGGTTTGTTACAATATGTGTTAGATAACCTTTCTTTCAAGTTGGTTCGTAAATTTTAAAAATAAGAAAAAAAATAGAGAATACTCTCTCATTGAGAATTTGATTTGCAAAATTTTAACGAAAAATTGTGCAAAGAGAATGAAAATTTGTACTTCTATGTTAGATTTATAATATAATAAAGTAAAAACGAGCCATAATGACTTAAAAAATAGCATCAAGAACGTCACAATGGACAAAGTGTTCAATGTCAAGAAATTTGAGTTTACCAATAAATCACAAGGTCAATAATTGACGAAAAAGAGCGTTACAAAAAGATATGGTGGCATACTATAACAATAGCATAACTACCTGTGTATATATATATATTAACAATAACAATATACGTGAGGAGGAATTTAAATCTCAAACCTTTTAGTCAATAATGCACAATAAAATCATTTTAACAATCTTTTCATCTCACTGATCTTTGGTTTTTAGAACAACCACAGCTGTTTAACCTAATACAATAACCCCCTTTCTTTAATTTTAATGTGATCTTGACATTAGTTAAAGTTTTCTCAATGTCTCATTCAATATTAAATATTAAGTCAATTAGACTGAAATATTTGGGTTAAAAAAATTTGGCTATAGGCTTATATGTGTTTTAGGTCTCTTTTTCAATCAATTTATTGTCCTATATCTTGTAATTAATAGAACAAATTGAGATGATTTTCAATTGAATTATGTAACTTTATTTTCTCTATATTGGGTAGTTTATTTAAGGCAAAATAATTCTTTTTTTTAAAGAAAAATATTTGTAATATCTAAAAGTCATTAGATGTTAGATTATTCAACCATCAATATCAAAGCAAGTATAGTATCTGTTCTTATCAATTTATATTTAGCTGGTTCTCAATAATTTATATACATAATTACAAGACTTTTTGCATGTCTAATTAGTTTGTCAAGAGCAAATATATGATGTTATATTTGGTGAATCAAATTTCTATATGGCCAACTGCATGCATATTAAAATAGGATATGATATTTGTAAGCGTGCCTTTACTTTTTCTTCTTTTGCAAATCTAAAAAGATTTGACCCCGTCCAAGCATTAAAATAGTAAAAGTCTAAAATACCCTAGGTCGTTGACAAGATTGAAAAAATCTTGGTATATTGATAATATATCTGCGATATATATGTAAAATCACATTTCTGATACAGATATTGGGGGTAAGATCTTTTTTCTCCAAATTTTGTGATATATCATCGAGATTAGCAATATATCTCCGATATATCTTTTTGGGCTAATATGCAAGGCATAAGACTCCAACCATGGTCATAAAAGCTTGTGGACCAAGAATTAGAGCCATAGGAAAACTTTTCATTTGTAGAATATCTACACATGATGATATTGAGGTTGATGTCTTAAATCTCATGGGTTCTGTAGTTTGTAATTGTATTGTACAAACAATTTATTTATTTAATAAAATTTGAGGTATTTTATTCAACATTTAATAGCATTTACCCACAAATCAATAGACAAACATTCAAGGTTATCTTCTATTAACTTAAACATGTATGTTAGACATATAGGTGGATTGTATTTAACTGATAACCTGAAGGGTCTGTAGTAGATTGATAAGGCTGGGTACCTTATCTTTGTGACACTACGAATATGGCCCTCTTTTTAGATGTTACAGTTGTTGTAAAGTTCTACAAATGATCTGATCCTGATCATTCACGTAGAGACATGTGAGCGGAAGTGTTCTATACAAAAGGGTTTGTAGAAGATCGGATCACGAAATGAATAGTCTCATTATATAATACCGTTATTAGTAGAAACTTGCATTTCACGAGGATGACCATAAGTGACATGACCTGAATCCTGAGTGAATTATGGACTCATGCCTATGAAGGTGATCCATTGATTTGCATGGGTGAGAGTGGTCAGTTCGCTGATTCAATATGCCTATCATTTGGGGATTTGTCTGATTGGGGAGCTGGGAACACAGCTACACAAGACGAAATTCACTTTTTCCCTAATCTTAGGGTAAGTAGATAAATTACTCCCCTAAGGGTTGACTCCAAGGCTTGAACAATGTGACATCGCAGTCTCTCTTGGCCCGAGAGGGGTTTAGTCATAGTTGCACTATGACTTATTATTTATTAGAGACATCAGTGGTACTTAAGGAGTTAGATGTAACTATAAGGGCAAAATGATAATTTTGGCCCAACTGACTTACGAGCAATTTGTAAAGGGTCATTGCACTGTTAACTGGTTATATCCAATGGACATAAAAATGTATCTGTAGTGCGAAGATTGCAACCGTCGGTCTTTAGTGGAGTGACCAACAATTAATGAAAGTTGGGTAATTAATTAAAGAAGTTTAATTAACTATTCAAGTACCATTGGCTCTTCAATCTACAGGTTCATAAAGTCCCCTCTATAGCTCAACTGGGATTATTGAGAATTAATTTTTTATTAATTTGAAGGGATTAATTATATATGATATAATTAATTTAAATTAATTATATGTGATATAAAATATAATGTATTTGATACATTATAATATAAAGGTTATTATGAGAGGAAATAAATATTTGAATATGATTCAAATACTAACTATATGGATTAGATTCATATAATTAAATTTAATATAAATTTGATTTATATTAAATATCATGAATTATTGAGAGTTTTAAAACTATAGGTTATATTGTATTTGATATAATGTAAACTATAGGTTATGTTTTATATTTGATATAACATATATTTATATATATAATAAGTTGGTTATTATATATATATATATATGTATATATATATAATTAAAAATATTTTTATTTTTTAAAAAAATAAAATGAGGTGAAATTAGTTAACTCCCTCCACAGATCATTCTCAATCTAACGTGGTGAGTGAGGGTAGTTTTAGAATATCTTCTTCTTCCCTAAAAATCAACATAGAACGTCAGTGTGTAAAAGAAAAAAAAAAAAAAAAAAAATATCTCCCCTACAAAAATTTGTCTTCTCATCTCAGTCAAAATCTTTTTCCCTCTCTCAAAATCAACATAGCCCATTCTCATACTCTATAGAGAATATGGAAGATTCTCTTATGATGGTGGTCGTTTTGGTTTTTTGTTCGTGATCGTTCGTTGAGAGGAATTCGTGAAGATCTTTTGGCTTCAAGGATAAGTATATCTTTGAACCCTATTTCCTTCTCTATCTTTATTCTTTAGCATGTTATAAAATTTTGTTAGAATGCATATTTTATGTTTCTATTTTTTAATTCACTATAAAATTGAAAATTAGGTCGATCCCCGCTTCCGCTTCAGACTTCACATTCCTTCAATTGGTATCAGAGTCAGGTTTTTTGTTCCCAATTTTTCAATCTTTCAATTAAATTACATAGTTTATGGTGGTAATGTTTAAATTCTGCATTTTATGCTGATGAATGTGGTTTTTGCACATATTGGATATTTTTTGGATTGATTTTTTGTTTACCGCTTTATTTTTACAAATTGGTTTGTAAGGGCTCGTTGTTTTTGGGCGTACTATGAAATCGAGTCTGTAATTTGATAAGTTCGAGTCGTTCATGGCTGTATCGACGAAGATCTGGAAGAGACAGGACCAATTTGGAGCAAATTCTTTTTTTTTTTTTTTTTTTTTTTTTGCAATGGGAGATTTGGTCTGGTCCAAGTGATTTCTGTAGTGGTTTTTTTCATTTTTTTTAATGTAATATTTTAGGTTTTAATTAATTAAATTAATATAAAAGTTATATTAATTTAATTATTTGTTTTGAAAGTCAATCCCGATCCATTAATGTGTTGTTTATTTAATTTTAAATTATGCACTGGATGTATGATTTATTTTTTTATATATGTCATAATGTATGTCACATAGAAAAATCCCACCATAGGTTATACATTATTCCATGCATCATAAATATTATAAATGTTATAATATATTTTGCATGATTTAATTTCATAGCATGCTCATGCATCAAATCTTATAAATGTTATACTATATGTTTGCATGCATTAATAATATAGTCATGCATCATTTATATTGTAAGTGTTAAAATATATAGTTTGGATGTATAGATGTATGTTTGTTATTAATAATGTCATTACTTTAGTATATAATCGTTATGTATGATTAAGTAATGAAATTTAAAATTGAGATTGCATGAAGCATGACACTACTTTAGGTAATTTTCTAAATGTAATATTTTTACTAAGTACGTCATTTTATGCAATGTATGGTTTTAATTTATTTCATTTGATTCTATAATTGTTATAATTATAAATTAAATTAGAAATTAAAATCAATAATAAATTAAATTAGAAATTAAAATCAATAATAAAGAATTGCATGCAAACTTAGGTTAAAATCATTTTTTAAATAGTTTAAAATATGATTCACATAGACCTAAGTTCACAATATTTCTAATATGATTAGAAATTTATTTGATCTTTTTAATCAGTTTAATAGTTAAATTTGTTTTAATAAAAGATTAAAGTTGCAGCAACTGTATCTATAAGGGACCTTTGTCTAAGGCTAGTTCTGTCTAGGCTGAGTATTTAAGCTAATAGAAACGAAATACCCCTACCTAGGAACTGACCTGGAAGGTGAATTAGATAAATTTGCTACAAGCATATAATTATTGATTAAAGTTTATTAAAATGTTTAATGAACATTAATCAAAATTGTTTAACTATCCAAATTAAGTATTACTTTTGGGCAAACTTAAACAATCACTTGGTAAAAATAAGTAGTCGTATTTGTCCTAACTTAAATTAACCCTTGGTAAAATGCTTAGTGGGAGAAAAATGAGGTATATGATACTTCATTGTTCTTTTCACATTTCTTCTGTATAGTTCACACCGTGAGACCTATACTCAGCCTCGAGGCATCTTTTCTTGTATCCCCCTACGGGTGGTATTTGTATAGGTCAATACCAAGGTGAATGGAGATTGTTTATAATAAGTGGGAGCAGGACGTGTGTCAACACATCCCACGGTCTCTCTCATTAGTTTGTAGTAAATTTTCATACTCGGCCTCGTGTCACCTTTGCTTGTGTCCCCCTACGAATGACATTTGCATGACTATTTACTCAAACTCTAGAAATGGATAGGGTTGCTTTAGTTTTTGCCCCAATCGATTTTTTCTACGGTTGGCTCATTGAGGTGAAACTCTAGAACCTAAAATTAGGGATTACACTTATAAAAAAAATGTTAAGCTAGTTAACAATTTATAGACCGAACAATGATGACTAATATTTATAGGAACAAAGAGTTATTCTATATATTGTTTGAGATGGTCTCATTTCAGTGAAGGGATAGCTGATCACCCTACGGTGGTTTTTACCTTGCCTCACTCAAACAACAATGCAAAATAGATGTCACATAGGGTGCATTAAACTATTTTGCTAAATTTGATTGGTTTTTCAAAATGGGTAATGCATAGGTTACTAATATAAACAAATTGTATATTTCAACCATATACGTGAGGAGGAATTCAAATTTCATACCTTTTAATCAATAATGTAATGCATGCATTAATCAATTAAACTATACTCTTATCTTATCAAAATTTTCAATAAAAGTACCTTAAGTTCTTGTAAAGGAATATTTTGCTTGGACTAATTGTGCAATAAAATCATTTTAACAATCTTTCCATCTCACTGATCTTTGGTTTTTACAATAACCACAGTTGTTTAACCTAATACAATAACCCCCTTTCTTTAATTTTAATGTGATCTTGACATTAGTTAAAATTTTCTCAATGTCTCATTCATATATTTATTATAATGGATAATTAACAATATTAAATATTAGGCCAATTAGACTGAAATATTTGGGTTAAACAAATTTGACTATAGGTTTATATGTGTTTTAGGTCTCTTTTTCAATCAATTTATTGTCCTATGTCTTGTAATTAATAGAACAAAATTGAGATGATTTTCAATTGAATTATGTTACTTTATTTACTTTATTTTCTCTATATTGAGTAGGTTTATTTAAGGCAAAATAATTCTTTTTTTTAAAGAAAAATATTTGTAATATCCAAAAGTCATTAGATGTTAGATTATTCAACCATCAGTATCAAAGCATGAGTTAGCTGGTTCTCAATAACTTATATACATAATTACAAGACTTTTTGCATATCTAATTAGTTTGTCAAGAGCAAATATATGATGTTAGATTTGGTGAATCAAATTTCTATATGGCCAACTGCAAGCATATTAAAATAGGATATGATATTTGTAAGCATGCCTTTACTTTTTCTTCTTTTGCAAATCTAAAAAGAATTGACCCACTCCAAGCATTAAAATAGTAAAAGTCTAAAATACCCTATGTCGTTGACAAGATTAAAAAAATCTTGGTATATTGACAATATATCTGCGATATATATGTAAAATCACATATCTGATACAGATATTGGGGGTAAGATCTTTTTTCTTCAAATTTTGTGATATATCATCGAGATTAGCAATATATCTCCGATATATCTTTTTGGGCTAATATGCAAGTCATAAGACTCCAACCATGGTCATAAAAACTTGTGGACCAGGAATTAGAGCCATAGGAAAACTTTTCATTTGTAGAATATCTACACATGATGATATTGAGGTTGATGTCTTAAATCTCATGGGTTTTGTAGTTTGTAATTGTATTGTACAAACAATTTATTTATTTAATAAAATTTGAGGTATTTTTTTCAACATTTAATAGCATTTACCCACAAATCAATAGACAAACATTCAAGGTTATCTTCTATTAACTTAAACATGTATGTTAGACATACAGGTGGATTTTGTTTAACTGATAACCTGAAGGGTCTGTAGTAGATTGATAAAGTTGGGTACCTTATCTTTGTGACACTACGAATATGGCCCTCTTTTTAGATATTACAGTTGTTGTAAAGTTCTACAAATGATCTGATCCTGATCATTCATGTAGAGACATGTGAGCGGAAGTGTTCTATACAAAAGGGTTTGTAGAAGATCGGATCACGAAATGAATAGTCTCATTATATAATACCATTAATAGTAGAAACTTGCATTTCACGAGGATGACCATAAGTGACATGACCTGAATCCTGAGTGAATTGTGGACTCATGCCTATGAAGGCGATCCATTGATTTGCATGGGTGAGAGTGGTCAGTTCGCTAATTCAATATGTCTACCATTTGAGAATTCGTCTGATTGAGGAGTTGGGAACACAGCTACACAAGACGAAATTCACTCCTTCCCTAATCTCAGGGTAAGTAGATAAATTGCTTCCCTAAAGGCTGATTCCAAGGCTTGAACAATGTGGCGCCACAGTCTCTCTTGGCCCGAGAGGGGTTTGGTCATAGTTGTACTATGACTTATTATTTATTAGAGTCATCAGTGGTACTTAAGGAGTTAGGTGTAACTATAGGGGCAAAACGATAATTTTGGCTCAAGCAATTTGTAAAGGGTCATCGCATTGTTGACTGGTTATATCCAATGGACATAAAAATATATCTGTAATGCGAAAATTGCAACTGTTGGTCTTTAGTGGAGTGACCAACAATTAATGAATGTTGGGTAATTAGTTAAAGAAGTTTAATTAATTATTCAAGTACCATTGGCTCTTCAATCTACGGGTTCATAAAGTACCCTCTGTAGCTCAACTGGGATTATTGAGAATTAATTTTGGATTAATTTGAATTGTTCAAATTAATTGAGGGATTAATTATATATGATATAATTAATTTAAATTAATTATATGTGATATAAAATATAATGTATTTGATACATTATAATATAAAAGTTATTATGAGAGGAAATAAATATTTGAATATGATTCAAATACTAATTATATGGATTAGATTCATATAATTAAATTTAATATAAATTTGATTTATATTAAATATCATGAATTATTGAGAGTTTTAAAACGATAGGTTATGTTATATTTGGTATAATATAAACTATAGGTTATGTTTTATATTTGATATAACATATATGTATATATATAATAAGTTTATTATTTTATATATATTATTATTTTTTAATTAAAAATATTATAAGTTTTTCAAAAAATCTAATAGGAGGGAGTTATTTAACCCAAAACAAATTAAATTTATAATACTCAAAATACAACTAAAACTAGCATGTACCAATAGTAGAGTAAGAGGTTAATCCCAAAAGAACCTCTGTAAATTGGCCAAAAATGCACTTTGAATTCGAAAAGTTAACAATAGGGGGGTGGGAGTTTGTTTGTAAAGAAACCAACTAAAATCAATGTAAAGGCAAGAATTGATAGGAAAATTTTAGTAATGAGAGAAATGAAAGAGATTATGTAAATTTCAATGGGAAAATGAATCTTGGGGATTTTGTGTAGATAACAAATTTCATCATGGACTTAACAAAAATTCATGCAATTAAGTTGTTCCATAGTTCATTAAGAAAGTATCGTAATGCCCTAATTAGCCAATTAAACAATTAACTCTAATTTAGTTCTTAATTGCTTCCTAAAGACATTCCACAATTAGTCCCTAAATTGTATTAAACTCATGGTTTTCTTAACTATGACAATTTTTTAAATCAAAAGAGTGAAAATTTAAGATTGATTGTATGAATGTTCTGAATTAGTAAGTTCTTTCAAGAAAATAGGAAAAGAAGTCCAAGTTTCTATCTAGATTACTAATTCTTGCAAACTAATTATAATTTTGTTTTAGAACCATGTAATTTTGAATACAAAAATCAATTAAAATTGAGTTGTCAATTTATTTTTAATCAATTTTATTAAAAATCTCAGCAAAAACATTGAAGAACAAGTAATTATATGAAAGAATTCGAAGAAAAGTCTCAAGAAAACGCTTATCTACATAATTCCCTAAGAAAAAGACTTACCTACTCATGGAGATGTAAATTCTTCAAGAAAAATCCATTGAGAATTGCATAATTGGTACAAGGAATGAAGTAATTTTCACAGAATCTCTCTAAAATTTACAAGGAATAGCTCTCTTGTTCGTGGAAATTGAAATCTCTCTCAAAAATATGAAGTTCTCCTCTCCCATGAAATCTGAAACTAAAGCTTTTTGTACTAAAGAGGGTCACAACGTTGCGACCCTATGAAATTGCAGGTCCAACGCTCATTTGCGTAGGTATGCGCACGCATGTTTTACTTTTGCGTCATTTTCCAGATTGTTTCGACGCTGCGTAGAGCATTGCAACGCTACCCTTTTTGCATCAAATTGTAGTATTTTGTTCTTCAACATTGAGCTAGCGTTGGATTACGTTATAGAGGGAATGTTGCGATGCTCCGAGCATTGCTGAAATGTGTAAATTTGATCCTTTTGAGGGGCAAAATGGTAATTTTTCTTGCTCTTCTTCTTAAGGTTATTCTTTTGCCCAATTTGACTCCATTTAGCTCCTAATTTGTTGTAATAACTCCAAAGGTATCGGGATTTAATTTTCCTATAAAATAGGCATTTTAAACAAATAATTGAAGTAGAATTGAGAGATTTAGCATAGAAAATATGGCTCTTTTCAAGATCTAACAGTGCAGTTTGTTCTGGGCATTTAGATCTTTAGGGATCAAAAGAACAAAATGTTGACTCCGTCTTAGGCATCATACATTGGCAAGATACTTGTCAAGTTTTTGATGCAAAACTCCAAGAAGGGTTTGCTCCATTTCAGACATGGAGTTATTTTGTTTAAGGACGATGTCCTAAAATATCTTAAGAGGTTGAAGAAATGAGATGGATCCTCTTTGCATTGGTTGTTGGTAGCCTAATGTATGTAATGTTATATACTAGACCTGACATCTGCTAATGTAGTGGAGATAGTCAGTAGATATCAGTCTAATCCAGGATTTGATCACTAGACCGCCATTAGGAATATCCTCAAGTATCTTCGAAGAATGAGGGACTACATGCTCGTATATGGTTCTAAAGATTTGATCCTTACATAATATACGGACTCTGATTTCCAAACTGATAAAGATTCTAGGAAATCCACTTCAAGATCAGGGTTCACTCTTAACGGATGGGTTATAGTCTAGAGAAGCACCAAGCAGGGTGGCATTGCTGACTCCACTATGAAGGCTGAGTATGTAGTAGCTTGTGAAGCTATTAAGGAAGTTGTATGGCTCAGGAAGTTTCTGACTGATCTAGAAGTGGTTCCAGACATGTCAAAGCCCATCACCCTTTATTTTGATAATAGTGGTGCTGCAACTAATTCCTGATAGCCTAGGAGTCACAAATTCGAGAAGCACATAGAGCAGAAGTTTCATCTCATTCGAGAGATTGTGCATCGAGGAGACGTGATCATCATGCATATAGCTTTAGTGCACAACGTTGCTGATCCATTTACGAAGACCCTCACAGCTAAAGTGTTTGAGGGTCACTTGTAGAGTACAGGTCTACAGGACATGCCACATCTAGTCTTAGGGCAAGTGGGAGATTACTGGGCGTGTATTATGCCCTAATTTCTTGTTTTATATACTTTTATATTAGTATGACTTTTATGATGTACACCCCACTAGATTTAGGACAAGTGGAAGATTGTTGGGGTTAATGTCCTAAATCTTGTGAGTCATGTAGTTTGTAATTGTATTGTACAAACAATTTATTTATTTAATAAAATTCAAGGTATATTATTCGATATTTAATAGCTACCCACAAAACCAATAACCAAACATCCAAGGTTATCTTCTGTAACTTAAAAATGTATGTAGAGACATACAAGTGGATTATGTTTAAGTAATAACCTGAAGGGTCTATAGTAGATAGATAAGGTTGGGTAACTTATCTTGGTGACACTACGGATACAACCTGCTTTTTAGATGTTACAGTTGTTTTAAAGTTCTACAAATGATCTGATTCTGATCATTCATGTAGAGACATGTGAGTGGAGTGTTCTATAAAAAGGGTTTGTATAAGACCAAATCACAAAATGAATACTCTCATTATGTAACACCATTAATAGTAAAGACTTACTTGAATCTTGAGTGAGTTGTGAATTCATGCCTATGAAGGCGGTCCTTCAATTTGCATGGGTGAGAGTGGTCAGTTCGCCAATTCAATATGCCTACCATTTTGAGGATTTTTCTGATTGGGGATCTGGGAACACAGCTGAACAAGACAGAATTCACTCCTTCTCTAGTGTCAGGATAAGTAGATAAATTTCTCCCCTAAGAGCTAATTCCTGGGCTTGAACAATGGACAAGAGAGGGGTTTGATCATAGTTGGACTATGACTTATTGTTCATTAATGGCATCAGTGGTATTTAAGAAGTTAGATGTAACTATAGAGGCAAAATGGTAATTTTGACCCAGTTGTACTTACGAGCAATTTATGAACGGTCATCGCGTTGTTGACTAGTTATATCCAATGGACACAGAAATATATTTGTAGTGTGAAGAGTGCAACTGTCGGTCTTTGGTGGTGTGACCGGCAGTTAATGGAAGTTGGGGTCATTTAATTAAAGAAGTTTAATTTATTATCCAAATAACATTGGAGCTTCAATCTACAGGTTCATAAGGTCCCCTTTATAACTCAACTGAGATTATTGAATTTTAATTTTGGATAATTTGAGTTGTTCAAATTAATTGAGGGACTAATTATATATGATAAATTTAATTTAAATTACTTCTATGTGATATGAAATATAATGTATTTGATACATTATAATATAAAGTTTACTATGTGAGGAAATAACTATTTGAATATGATTTAAATACTAATTATATGGATTAGATTCACATAATTAAATTTAATATAAATTTGAAAATACTATGAGTTATTGAGAGTTTTAAAACTATAGATTATATTGTATTTCATATAATGTAAACTATAGGTTATGTGTTATATTTGATATAACATATAGTTATATATATAATAAGTTGGTTATATATATAATATATTATTTTTTTAATTAAAATATTTTAATTTTTTTAAAAAAATATAATAGCAGATCTCTCTCAATCTATCATGATGAGTGGGGTGGTTTTAGAAGATATTCTTCCCCAAAAATCAACATAGAATGTTAGTGTGTAAAAAAAAAAAACAAAACAAAAAGAGAAAGAGATCTCCCCTGCAAAAATTTGTCTTCTCCTCTCAGTTAAAATATTTTTTCCTCTCCCAAAATCATCAGACTCCTGTGAATTCTCATACCCTATAGAGAATACGGAAGGTTCTCTTGTAGTGGTGACCATTTTAGTTTTTTGTTCGTGATCGTTCGTTGAAAGGAATTCGTGAAGATCTTTTGGCTTCAAGGGTAAGTGTATCTTTTAACCCTATTTCTTTCTGTATTTTTATTTTCTAGCATGTTGTAAAATTTTGTTAAAATGTATATTTTTTTATGTTTTTGTTCTTTAATTCACTTTGAAATTGAAATTTGGGACTGATCTCCACTTCCATTTCAAACTTCATAATCCATCAAATGATGCTCATATTAATGCTCACTCACTTCTTTCAAGTACGGAGGTGATGAGTTTGAATAGTCAATATGGTTATTCTTATAGTAACTAAGTGATTATAGTTTCTATAGTTATAATGATGAGTTTAACACATTGATCTATACATGGGACTTAACTTCCTCGTGAAAATTACAAAGATTCAGACTTAGAGCCTCTATATATTTACATTCTTTAGACCATCCTCATTTGAATGAAATATGGTTTGATCCAAAGTATCCTCCTAGTGGTAGCATTTGGGTTGACGTTGAGATTCATGGATAACATACATCTAAAATGTTAAAAACAAATTAATACACAATGACTTAGGAGCAATATTGTCATTATCAAATCAATTATGCTAATGTTGGACTAATACCTCTTAGATCATATTTTTATTGTTGAATCTTTTATTTGATCTTTATTTTGTATGACCTAGACTTTATTAATGAAATATTTAGTTCATAATAATTTTTCCGGTCTTCATTATTGTCTATTATTTCATAATCAATCATATTTGGCTTCAACTTATTGATTTATATGCTTAAAGTCATATTTTATTACTTAAAAAAGTTTATTTGAAAATTTCACCAAAAAATTCACGATATTTTTTTATGAATTTCCATGATATCCATATTTCTTCTCGGAATATTTATCGATATATCCATAAATCTAACTTACCGATATTTACATCGATAATAATATTTTTTTTCCTCGTACGTTGATATACTTAACATCAAGTACATTCATTAAGTGATATACGTAATGTCGAATATATATATGCAGATGATATACTATTGATATACTTCATTTTAATTATATTAGTTAATCAACTATTTATTGATTGGTGTCTAATACACCAATGTCTTACCTTTGATACACTATTGATACACATGAAATATCATGCTTATAATATGAAACACACATATTTTAATTTAAAATAAGTTACCAACTGAATCTTGACTTCTAATCCAGAACAATAAGAAAAATTAAAAAATATTAAAGAATTGGAAAATCTTCTAGAAATAATTGATATCTTAACTTGTTCAGAATGGCAGAGAATATATATTTGTTTCTTCTATTGTAACCACCAAACTCACGATCAACCTTCATAATCACTTGTAGTCTCTACATATAAATTAGAACAAAAGTGAGTCTTGAGAGAGAGAGTTCAACTTTGTAAAAATCTCTACAAAATTAAAAAAACAATAAAAGTTTGCCCTCCCTTCAATGGATGTAGGCAACGTCGAACCAGTTAAATTTGTGTGTTCTTCCTTCGTTCTTCTTCTGCTTCTTAATCTTCTTTAGTTCTTCATAAAAATCAAGTTTCCTTCAAGAACTGGTCGATCTAACAAAATCTTCTCCATCACTTCCATGAGAGAATAGAAACATAAAGGAAATTGGTTAGATATCTGAAATTGCATGTAAATCTGATGAGACTAACCTAATAAGAATCTTTAGCTCGACAATTTTCCACGTATGTGATCCCTGTTCTATTGTGTGGCTCATTCAAACAGCACAGGTTAAAGTTGGGCCTATTTTCTTCAATTTCTGTTAGGCTCGTTAACACTTGGGCCATAACAAGTGGTATCAGAGTCAGGAATAGTCCAATAACATACCAAGATTCAGATTCTTGAAGATCAAGATTCAGAGATCAGTAATCTTGAAGCCCAAAAATGGCTGCAACAATGTTTGAAATTGAGAATTTTGATGGAATATCATACTTTAAGTTATGGAAAGCAAAAACTAAAGTAGTTCTTGGACAACAGAAAGCTCTTTTGGCCATCTCAGATCCTACAAAGCTACCATCCACCCTGACGGATATAGAAAAAGAGACTATGGAGGTATATGCTTATGGTGTTGGGTTTTATGTCCTAAAACTCGCAGTTTGTAAAATTAAAATATTATATTTTCAATAAAGATGTTATTAAGGTGTAGTTCAATAAAACTGTTATTGAACATGTAAATTGCACTAAATCCAATAAACTAAGATCCATGACTATTACATGAATACTTGGACTTTATATGGAGACATAAGAATGGATCAAGTTTAAGTAGAAAATCAAAACAATTTATAGTATACGAATAAGATTGGGTACCTTATTCTAGTAACACTATTGGACACGATCCACTTTGTATTCAGTACAAACGATGTGATCCTGAATTGTTCATATGGAGACATGCGAGAAGGGGCGTCTTATGCAATGAGTTTGCATAAGAATGGACCAAGAAACAAGTCACTCTTACTTTATAACGTTGTTTACTGTTAAAGACTGACTATTTCAAAGCGATGATCTAGATAACTTGACCTTAATCCTGAGCTAACTATAAACTCTTATTTATTCAAGATTATCCTTAGATTTGCATGGGTGAGGGTTCAACAGCACCGGCTCAAAAGCCTCCCATTTCAGGGGGTAAGATCAGGTAGATAGTTGGGGACATGGGGTGCAAGAAAAAGATCACTTCTACCCGCTTTTAAGGATAGTAGAAAGGTTGTTCTCTTAAGTACTAATTCCAGGTCTTGAACAAGGGGTCTCACCCTCTCACTGGCCCAAGAGGGATTCGGTTTTTTGATTGGATCACAAACCAATTGTTTATTAGAGAATCAGTGGAATTTAAGGAGCAAGATGTAATCTCAGGGGTACAACAACATTTGACCCAAACATTATTACGAACAACCTGTGAAGGGTCGACTTACCAATTACAGTTAAATCGAGTGGACAGAAATATATCTACAGTGAGGGGAGTGCAACTACGGGCTTTAGTGGAGTAACCTGATAGTTAACGAATGTTGATTAATTCAGTTTAAAGAGTTTAGCCAATTAATCTCATATCATTAGAGTCCATGATCTATAGGTTCATTAGATCCCCTTAATAGCTCACAAACGAATTAAATCTTAAAATAGAGTGATGAATAAATTTGAAGCATTCAAATACGATTTGAAGAAATTAGTAATTATATACGATATCATTACACATTTAATTATCGTATTAAATGAAATTGAAGAATTAGATAATATTTAAATATGATTTAAATATTAATTACATGAATAGAGATTCCTGATTAAAGAATTGGTATTTTATTAATTTAATATTTGATATTAAATTAATATAATTTCTTAAATTATTTAATTTATTATCAAAAATTAATTTTTGAATTCATTTTGTATGAAATTAGTGAAATTATATGTTAATTATTGAATTAATATATATATATATATATATATATATTGAAGTCTTTTATTCCAAAATATATTTAAATTGAATTATGAATTCAATTAAAAATGTGAGAAATTCCACTTAGTAGATTTATCCCACATTAAACACCATGAAATTCCACTATCTTCTTCAATTGAGGTGTCATTCTCTTGTGAAGATCAATGGCATATTGAAGGTGAACAAATACTCAATTCAAAGGTAGAGAATGGTGGCCATGCAAGTTGTTTTTGTTGTTGATTTTTTAAGAACAAGAGTTCTTCAACTCAACCAGAAAATTCAGTCTTTCTCTCTCCAAAATTCCCTAAATTCAAGCTCATTTTGAATCCCACAATTCAATCTAAAGTCCAAGAGAATAGTAGGGAAGATCAAGTGGTGGACTACAAGAAGTTGCTGTCGAAATTCAAACTGAATTCGAAGTTGAAGAGAGTTCTTCAAAGGTATGTTGCTAAAACCCTCGTTTTATCTTATGAACATGCTTTCTTTATTGCTAAAATTGATGAATTAAAGTGCTTAACGATTTTGTTTACTTTTGTTAAGTGCTTGCTAACTCCAATAATTGGTATCAGAGCATGATTTAAGCACTCAATTCGTGGTAATTTCAGCTTAATGGGTGATTTCATAGGTTGTATGAAAATGATGGCTTATATGGATAATTTCAGTTTTTCCATTTAAATTCTCTTCAATTAGGCGTTAATTGTTGTGATTGGCTCTCTATTTATGGGCCTTAATATGTAATTAGGAGTCTGTCAATTTGTTAGAATCAATAAAGTTGTAATTAGGTTTGTAATTGAGGAAAGAAGCAAGGAAGGTCAGCTGAAGAAAACCAACTTTAAAGCTACTATCAGCCAACGTTGCAACGCTATTTTTCATCTATCTGTAGCGTTGCAACGCTGGGATGAAACATTACGACATTGCTCATCCCAGCCGGGGACAATACGCACGACTGATAACTTGTAGAAATATAAGTTATTTATATCATCTTACTTAGAATATGCGGTAATAGGAAGGAAAAGTTGCATCAAACATATTAAAATTGGCTTAGAAACGCAAAGATTGTAAAAGTATCAGAAACACACCCGTTGGTCGCATTGCGATGGCAAAAAGGATGTCCAAATCTTTGTTTTGTAGGTAACAGGTATCACCGCATGCAATGATTACTCGTGGACAAAAATAACAATGCATTGTCGGGGATTTATGAAATTGTACAACTTTTCTGATGTACGACCTAACAAATTGAATGTGGAGCAGAGCAGACATTCCCACCAAGCCTCGATAGGAAAAAGTAACTTTTTAGAGCGAGACCACTGACGCAAGAGGTGCTAAGGTCTATAAATAGCAACATCAACACTCCGCCCAGAGAAGAAACACACAGAAAAAGAGACGAAAAGAAGTTCTGTGCAAGGGACATTCTTCCTTCGAGAACTCTCCTGAGAAAGAAGTTTTCCACCTCATTCCTCCATCACGTCGGCAAGCAAATAGCTCCAATCGGGATCCGTGCCAAGACATTAACACGTTGCTCTCAACTGTTCTTACTTTCCGTTCATCAATTATTGTTCATTTTCTATCTTTCATTCATTTCTCTGTAATAAACGTTTTATCTTTACTAGTTAATATCATTATCATCTTTATCTTCATCTCTCTGTTCACCATAATGCATTCATCTTCCAATTCTCTCACCATGAGTAACTAAACCTCCAGGGTGTGGGGGAAAGATTGAGCGAGTAAGTCGATCCATGTTGAAGCAGTCAGCTAAGTTTAATTAACGCATGCTCAATGACATCTTTACCTGCAAGAGCAGAAGTGAAAATGCTAATCCACCTGTCAAAAGAAGGTTGATAGAATGCGTTAACTAAAGCAAGAAGTATTTCTAGAGATGGAAACAACCTTGCGTTCACAAACATTTATCCCTGATCATCATAGAGATATAGTGACGCTGGCGATCACCGAGAGGTGTAAGTTAAGGGAAGACGGAGCCTTAGTTGTGTCCTCAACAGGATTGACAAACTTGTGATGTTCTTTTCCCCAAACCCGTTCTCACTCTGATTCTATCTATAAGACTTGCCATGACATTCTCTTACACACACTTTGCACAACTTCAGATTTATTTACCTGTTTATTCATTTATCATCGCATTTTACTTTTCAGCACCTCACAATCTTAATTTGATTACGATCGCATATATCACACCATTGTTGCATTAACATCGTAAATCCCCATGTTCGACCTCGGATCATTCGAGAAACTTGCAGTGGAATTATAATTGGTTTCATCACAAGAAAACTTGTGACACATATACACTACATGAACGCGTTAATTGGCATTCTTCAGTGAATTTTGTAGCATCATATATATTATCGGGTAGCGTGATTTCGACATCGCATATCATATTATCATCAATTCTGCAGTGGCATTCTACCGCACAACAACGACCATGTACCAGTTCAGCCGATTCAGGTTTAAGAGGTCCAATTTAGCCCAATTTTTGTCGGTTCAACCTTTTTTGGAGCTTTGGAGGTCTGGTTCAGGACGGTTCGCGCAGCCCAAAAGCTGTTTGAAGCTAGTTTTCATTATTATAATAATAATTTAGGTTGTCTGCTGGCTTAGAATACCAAAACTGGTCCATATCAGTGTGTGTTTAATTATTTATGCATTATAATTAAATAAATCTTGTATGTGCATAAAGTATGTCGTGTAGATTTAAAATCCTACCATAGGAAGCATGTAGCATGCATTGAATATATGTTATAAAGAGTTATAATATATAACATGCATGATTTGGGATTCAAATGTTTAATATAAAGTGTTATATTAAATCCTAAAATACTTGATGAATGTTTTGGATGATCAACGTGTCTATTGTTTTATATTTTTTATAAAAATAGGATTAGACATTTAAAATCCATAACAAAGATAAGATGCATGCTCACCTAGGGTTAACAAATAACAACTTTTTTTAATAGTTAAAGTAGGTCGTTATCTTGTAAAATTTGGTTACAAACTCAACTAGTCTATAATCCTATCTAAGGTTGAAGGTATTTAAGTTGACGGTTACAGAACACTTCCTACCAAGGAATTATAACCGAATAATTGAGCGTTGTTAATCCGGTTTTATGAGCATGCTTGAACGATGTGAGGTTTTAAAACTGGTTTATTACCTAGATATCGTAAGTTAAAATCCAAATATAACGTTATACTTGGATAGTCACCTAGACTTAGGTTGTTTTATTAGCTGAAATATACCTAAGTAAATGTTTACCCAAAACAAATAGAACACTTCAGTGGGAGATTAATAACATATATGATATGTTGTTCCTAGCTTACACGTCCCTAAGAGTCCACGCCGTGAGATTCATGCTCAGCTTTGTGTCACCTTAGAAGTGACCTCCATTCGGAAAGTGTTTGCATGGGTCAATAGCAAGGTGAATGGGGGAAGTAGTTCATAGTAAGTGGGTGAAGGATGTGTGTCAACATTTCCTGTGATCTCTTCCATTAGTTTGGACTGTGAGATTCCTATGTTGCGCTTGCTTGTCGTTTTTATGCGACTTACACTAGTCATTTTACGTTGGTTATCCCCTCTAAGTGTTATAACATAGGATACGGAACAACTCAAACTCCAAAAATGGATATGATTTCTTAGATTGATTCTCAACCTTGACTCTCCAATTTGGTAGCATCGTTGGGGCCATCCTCTAAGGTCTAAAAATGTAGAGTTACACTTACAAAAATTACTAAGTGTTAGTAAGTTCATGACCGAAAATGGTAACTAAATAATATAGGAATATGAGTTATTCTGGAATTAGTATTTAGTCAAGAATGTCTTGCTTTAGTGAAGAAGTATTTGACTACCCCTCAACAGCATCTTTTCTAAACCACTAAAGTATCGTTGCAAATAAAATAATGAAATTTAGGTACATTATTACTTTACTAAAACATGATTGGTTATAAGAGCAATTTACTAATTAGAATTTGTTATAATTTCAGCATGTCAACTTCTTCAAAATCACTCGTTTCCAATAAAAATAACGCTCTTGATCATTCAACATCAAATATAAACGTAATACTAACAAATGATTATTTAAAATTTGTTTTAACAGAGGAATATCCTCTATCTTCTAACTCATCTGCAAATCAAAAGGTTTTGAATGTCATAGATGATGAAACAAAAGAAGCACAACAAAGTAAATATGATTTATTTGTCATTGAGATATGTTTAGTGGAAAATGATAAATTAACCTGGATATTAGATTCAAGTACCGCTAACCATATCTGTGCTTTCGGTCAAGAAACTAGTTCTTGGAGACAGCTTACAGAAGGTGAAACAACCTTTAAGGTAGGAACCGGGTAGGTTGTCTCAGTAAAAGTATTGGGAGATATGAAGTTATTTATTGAAGATAGATTCATTTTACTTGAAAATGTTTATTACATTCCTTCCATGAAGAGGAATTTAATATCTATCTCATGTTTGCTAGAACAAAAGTATAAAGTCTCTTTTGAATATAATGAAGTGTTTATTATTTCAAAAGGTATTAAAATATATTTTGAAAAACTGGAAAATAACTTGTATATGTTAAAACCAACTGAGGTAAAACCCATTTTGAATATAGAGATGTTTAGAATAGTTGAAACTCAAAACAAGAAACGTAGAATTCTCCAAACGCCTATCTTTGACACTTGAGACTAGGTTACATAAATCTCAATAGGACTGGGAGGTTGGTTAAGAGTGGACTTCTAAATCAGTTAGAAGATAACTCTTTGCCACCATGTGAATCTTGTCTTGAGGGTAGAATGACCAAAAGATCTTTTATGAGAAAAGTTCTTTGAGCCAAATAACCCTTGAAGCTAGTACATCCAGACCTCTGTGGTCCGACGAATGTTAAAGCCCGAGGAGGGTATGAATATTTCATCAGCTTCTTGATAATTATTTTAGATATGGCTATATTTACTTAATGCATCATAAGTTTGAAACACTTGAAAAGTTCAAGAAATATAGAGGTTGAGAACCAATTAGGTAAAATGATTAAAACATTTCGATCAAATCGAGGTGGTGAGTATATGGACTTAAAATTCCAAGACTATTTGATAGAACACGGAATTTAGTCTCAACTCACAGTACCAGGTATACCTCAATAGACTGGTGTAGCAAAAAGGAGAAATAGAACCCTATTGGACATGGTTCGTTTGATGATGAGTTATGCTCACTTGCCTAATTCTTTTTAGGGACATACAGTAGAGACTACTGTATGTATTTTGAACATGGTTCCTTCAAAAAGTATTTCAGAAACACCTTACGATTTACGGAGAGGACGTAAAGGTAGTTTAAACGAAATAACCTCAGAAGCTAGTATTAAACGAAATAACCTCAGAAGCTAGTATTAAACGAAATAACCTCAGAAGCTACAAGCAATTCAACAAAAGTTCTTGATCATGTTGGTCCTTCAACAAGAGTTGTTGATGAAACTGGTACTTCACATCCTTCTCAAGAGTTGAGAAAGCCTCAACGTAGTGGGAGGGTTGTTCAACAGCCTGACCGATACATAGGTTTAACAGAAACTCGGGTCATCATACCTAATGATGATTTAGAGGATCTATCGACTTTTAAACATAATGGAAGATATAGATAGAGACCAATGGATAAAAGTCATGGACCTCGAAATGGATTCAATGTACTTCAATTTAGTTTGGGAACTTGTAGATCAACGAGAAGGGGTAAAACCTATTGGTTGCAAATGGATCTACAAAAGAAAACGAGACCAAACTGGTAAGGTACAAACCTACAAAACTATACTTGTGGCAAAAAGGTTTACCCAAACAAAGGGAGTAGACTATGAAGAAAACTTCTCTCTGATTGACGTGATTAAGTCTATTAGAATACTCCTGTCCATTGCTGATTTTTATGATTATGAAATCTGGCAAATGAATATCAAGACAGCTTTTCTGAATGGCTATCTTGAAGAGAGTATCTATATCTGTCAACCAGAGGGGTTTATAGAATAAGGTCAAGAGAAAAAGGCTTACAAGCTTAAAAGATCCATTTATGGGTTGAAACAAGCATCTCAGTCCTAAAATATGAGATTTGATACTGCGATCAAATCTTATGGCTTTGAATAGAATGTTGATGAACCTTGTGTTTATAAGAAGATTGTCAACAAAACTATAGCATTTTTTGTTTTATATGTTGATGATATCCTGTTTATCGGGAATGAGATACGATTCCTTGCTGACGTTAAAAGATGGCTAGCATCGCAATTCCAAATGAAAGATTTGTGAGATGCACGGTATGTTTTTGGGATTCAAATAGTCTGGAATCGCAAGAATAGAACGCTAACACTATCACAGACATTTTATATAAATAAGATGTTGTCTATATATAAAATACAAAATTCTAAGAGTGGCATGTTGTCTTTTAGGCATGAAATTCATTTGTCTAAGGAACAATGTCCTAAGACACCTCAAGAAGTTGAGGTGATGAAAATAATTCCTTATGCATCAGCAGTTGGAAGTTTGATGTACACATCCTGGTATCTGTTATGCAGTTGGAATTGTCAGCAGGTATCAATCAAATCCTGGATATGGTCATTGGACTGTCGTTAAGAACATTCTCAAGTATCTTTAAAGAACGAGGGACTATATGCTCGTGTATGGTGCTAAGGATTTTATCCTTATACGATATATTGATTCTGATTTTCAAACCGATGTGGATTCAAAGAAATCAACTTTAGAATCAGTATTCACTCTAAATAGAGGAGCTATAGTATGGATGAGTATAAAGCAAAGTTATATTGCTGACTCCACCATGGAAACGGAGTATGTAACTACATGCGAGGCAGCAAAAGAGGCAGTATGGCTTAAAAATTCTTGACCGATTTGAAAGTGGTTCCCAATATGCACCTGCCGATCACCCTTTATTGTGATAACAGTAGAGCAGTTATAAATTCCAGATAACCTAGAAGCCATAAGTGTGGAAAGCACATCAAACGCAAGTACCATCTCATTAGGGAGATAGTATACCAAGGAGACGTGATCGTCACGTAGATAGCCTCAGAAGATAACTTAGCTTATCCGTTTACAAAGGCCCTTCCGATTAAAGTGTTCGAGAGTCACCTAGTTGCTATAGAACTACGAGATAGATAAATCTAGGGTAAGTGGGAGAAATAATGGGTATCTAATGCCTTAGTTTATTGTATTTATTCTTTCATACTCAACATTGTATATATTTGTATATATGTAAATCCACTGGAGTTTAGTCCAAATGGGAGTTTGTTGGGTTTTATGTCCTAAAACTCGCAGTTTATAAAATTAAACATATTCTATTTGCAATAAAGATGTTATTAAGGTGTTGTTCAATAAAACTATATTGAATATGTAAATTGCAAATCCAATAAACTAATATCCATGACTATTACATGAATACTTAGACTTTATATGGAGACATAAAAATGGATCAAGTTCAAGTAGATAGCTAAAATGGTCCATAGTATACGAATAAGGTTGGGTACCTTATTCTGGTAACACTATTGGACGCAGTCTACTTTGTATTTAGTACAAACGATGTGATCCTGAATCGTTCATGTGGAGACATACGAGTGGGGGCGTCCTATGCAATGAGTTTGTATAAGACTGGACCAAGAAACAAGTCACTTTTACTTTATAATGTTGTTTACTGTTAAAGACTGGCTATTCAAAGCGATGACCTAGATAACTTGACCTTAATCCTGAGCTAACAATAAACTCCTATTTATTCAGTATTATCCTTAGATTTGTATGGGTAAGGGTTGACTCAATAGCATCGGCTCAATAAGCCTCCTATTTCAGGGGTAAGACTAGGTAGATAGTCGGGAACATAGGGTGCAAGAAGGCTTAACCGCTTTTAGGGATAGTAGAGAGGTTGTTCTCATCAGTACTAATTCCAGGTCTTGAACAAAGGGTTCCACCCTCTCACTGATCCGAGAGGAATCCAGTTTTGTGATTGGATCACAAATCAATTGTTCATTAGAGGATCAGTGGAACTTAAGAAGCAAGATGTAATCTCGAGGGTAAAACAACATTTAACCCAGTCATTATTACGAACAACCTGTGAAGGGTCAACTTACCAATTACGATTAAATCAAGTGGACAAAAAATTATCTACAGTGAGGGGAGTGCAACTACTGGACTTAAGTGTAGTGACCCGGTAAATAAGGAATGTTAATTAATTCAGTTTAAAAAGTTTAGCCAATTAATCTCATATCATTACAGCCCATGATCTGTAGGTTCATTAGGTCCTCTTACTAGCTCACAAATGGATTAAACCTTAGAATAGAGTGATGAGTAAAGTTGAAGCATTCAAATAAGATTTGAGGGAATTAGTAATTATATACAATATAATTACACGTTTATTTATCGTATTAAATGAAATTAAAGAATTGAATAATATTTAAATATGATTTAAATATTAATTACATGAATAGAGATTCATGATTAAAGAATTGGTGTTTTGTTAATTTAATATTTGATATTTAATTAATAATTAAAAATTAATTTTATTTGAAGATTAATTATTGAATTCATTTTGTATGAAACTAGTGAAATTATATGTTAATTATTGAATTATATATATATATAACTATAAATATTGAAATTTTGATTTCAAAATTTATTTAAATTGAATTATGAATTCAATTAAAAATGTGACAAATTCCACTTAATGGATTTATCCCACATTAAATACCATGAAATTCCACTATCTTCTTCAATTGAGGTGTCATTCTCTTGTGAAGATCAATGGCATGCTGAAGGTGAACAAGTACTCAGTTCAAATGCTGAGAATGGTGGCCATGCAATTTATTTTTGTTGCTAGTTTTTTAGGAAGAAGTGTTCTTCAACTCACCAAAAATTTCAGTATTTCCCTCTCCAAAATTTCCTAAATTCAAGCTCATTTGAATTCTACAATTCAATCTAAGGTCCAAGAGAATAGAAGGGAAGATCAAATGGTGATCTTCAAGGAGTTGTTGTGGAAATTCAAGTTGAATTCAAAGTTGAAGAGAGTTCTTCAAAAGTATGTTGCTAAAACCCTCTTTTTATCTTATAAACATGCTTTCTTTATTGCTAAAATTGATTAATTAGAGTGCTTAATGATTCTATTTGCTTCTGTTAAGTGCTTGCTGACTCCAACATATGGAACCATGGTCCTAAATGTTACTGATAGTGTGCTAAGACAAATAGTTGATCAGAATACTGCCTATGATCTTTGGAAGAAACGTAATGAGATATATCTCAATAAAGATTTACCAAACAAGACTTTCCTAAAGGAAAAAATCTTTACCTATCGAATGGACACTACTAAGTCTCTTACAAAAAATCTAAATGATTTTGAGAGTTTATCTTCGGAATTCAAGTCAATGGGAGATAATATAGGTGAAGACAATGAAGCTTTTATCTTATTGAATTCGTTACCAGATTCATTCAAAGATGTTAAGGTAGCTATGAAGTATGGAAGAGAGAAAATCACAATAGAAGCTATTATTTTAGCAATCAAAGTTTGAGAACTTGAGTTGCAAATGACCAAGAAAGAACAACAAGAGGGTGAAGGGTTGTTCTCAAAAGGAAAGACAAAAAAGCTTGGTAAAGGAAGCAAAATGGTGAAGACAAATCTAAGATCAAGTGTCATTTTTGTCACAAAATAGGACATATAAATAAGGATTGTTATTCCGTGAAAAGGAAGTTGAACAAGAAGAACAAAAGTGGGAAACAGACAGAGGCAGTTGTGGGGGAAAACTCCTTTGTGTATCTCGATGTTTTGGCAGCCACTGATGAGTATGCAAGTCAAAATTCTATGGAGACCGAAGATTGGGTTATAGATTCTGGATGCTCAGTTCATATGACACCATCTAAAGGATGGTTTTGCACTTATAAGAAGTGAGATGGAAGACTGATTTACATGTAAGGCTCTTAGAATAGGTTCTGTTTCCTTAAAGATGAAAGATGGATCAGTGATGCTCATTCGAAATGTGAGACGTGTCCCAACCTTGAAAAGAAATCCACTATCACTAGGAATGTTTGATTCCATAGGGTGTAAGTATAGGGGAGCTGGAGGAACTTTTGAGATAATAAAAGACTCAAAATTGGCTCTTGTGGCTACGAAGATCAATGGCTTGTATTCATCAAGGATGTTCAGATGACATGGTCAACTTTGATTGCTTCAGATGGAGATCCCACAGAAGATGAACTATGGCACAAAAGATTATTACACATTAGTGTAAAAGGGCTGCAACTCCTCTCATTTTTGTGAGCATTGCATACTTGAAAAAACAACAAGGCAAAATTTTCCAAAGGGGTAGTACACTGCTAAGGAAATTCTAGAATATGTACACTCTAATCTTTGGGGTCTAGCTCACTCTCCTTCGCTAAGTGGTGCAAGGTATTTCCTATCATTTGTTGATGATTATTCAAGAAAAAGCTGGGTATATTTCTTAAAAACTAAAGATGAGTTTTTTGGAAAATTTAAAGAATGGAAAACTTTAATTAAAAAGAAAACCTCTAAGCACATTAAATATTTGAGAACTGACAATGGTTGAGAGTTTTGTGGAGAAGAATTAAATTTGTTTTGCATAAAAAATGGAACGAGACATAAAACAATGAGGTACACACCTCAACAAAATGGAGTGGCTGAAAGGCCTAACAAAACAATGCTTGAAAGGGTGAGGTGTCAGCTTTCAAATGCACTCTTACTTAAGAAATATTGGGCAGAAGTTGTTTCCTATACAGTCTATACCCTAAACAGATGTCCACACAATTCTATTAAGCTAAAAACACTTAAGGAGATGTGGACAGGTCATCTTACCATATTAGAACTTTTGAAGATATTTAGGAGTGTGGAGTATGTACATCAAAGCCAAGGCAAGTTGAAACCTAGGACAGTAAAGTGTATGTCTTTGGGCTTTACACTAGGAGTCAAAGGTTACGGGTTATGGCACCCTATTAAGAAGAGGTGTATTAACAGCAGGGATATTATGTTCAGAGAAAGTGAGATGTTTATATTGACTGAACAGCAACCTACAGCTATGACAAAAACCAATAGTACAAGGTTTGAGGTGGAGCCTCAAAATGTCACTGAGACCTCTACTTCAGAACAGAACTTAGAGATTGATAGTGAAGATTCAGTGGAAGTTGGGGAAGATGTGACTAATTAACAAGAAGAATCACAAGAGGGTCTTAGAACTGTTTATTAGCAAGAGATAGAATAAGAAGGACAATTGTGCCCCTTGCCAGATATGTTGAATCAAACTTTGTTAGTGCTCCTATTTCACTAAGTAACAATGAACCAATAAGTTTTAAAGAGGCTACTAATAGTCCTAATGCTAGACAATGGATTAAGGCTATGAATGATGAGATGAGGTCGCTCAATCTGAATGATACATGGAAGCTAGTACCCTTTCCAAAAGGATACAAAACTATATCATGTAAATGGATCTACAAATTTAAGGAAGAGATTCCAGGGGTTCAAAAATCTAGATTCAAGGCAAAATTTGGTTCTAAAATATTTACACAGAAGGAAGGCATAAACTACAATGAAGTTTCTTCGCCAGTTGTAAAACAAACATCCATTAGGCTACTCCTCTCTTTAGTTGTTCAAAAGGATTCAGAGTTAGACCAATTGGATGTGAAGACTATTTCTACATGGTTACCTGAGTGAAACTATCTATATGAATCAACCTCGGGGTTATGTAAAGAAGGGAGGAGAAGATCTAGTTTGCTTATTGAATAAGTCAATATATGGTCTAAAGGAGTCTCTTAGGTGCTGGTATGACAGATTTGATGAGGTGGTATCCAAAATAGGATTCAAGAGAAGCTCCTATGATTAGTGTGTTTACACTAACACCAAGAGTTTTGAAGATATCGTGTATCTTCCTATATGTAGATGATATGTTACTTGCTGAGAGCTCTCAAAAAGCCCTTAAACAAGTCAAGACTGTTCTAAAGGAGGAGTTTGACATGAAAGATTTGGGGGAATCAAGGAGAATCCTAAGGGTCAAAATAATCCGAAACAGAAGTAAATCTAATCTCTATGTGAGTCAAGTAAATCTAATCTCTATGTGAGTCAATCTGATTACTGTGGCAAAATACTTTAGAGGTTTAAAACGAATGAGGCAAAACCAGTAAAGACACCTCTAGCACATCATTTTAAACTTTTAGCAGCTAATAGCCCTCAGCCTACTAATGAGGAACACATAAACCTCATGAAATCGATTCCCTATTTCAAAGTAGTGGGATCCCTAATGTACCTAATGACCTCTACTAGACCTAACCTATCCTATGCTACAAGCTTGGTCAGCAGGTACATGTCTAATCCAGGAAAATGTCATTGGGAGTCAGTTAAATGAATACTCAGATATCTTTGTTTTTCTAAACATTACAAAATCCTGTACAAACAAAATGAACCAATGAATGATGAAATCTATGGCTATGTAGATGCTGACTATGCTGGAGACTTGGAAAAAAGATGCTCATTATCAAGATACATTTTCCTATGGGGAAATAACTTGATAAGCTAGAAGGCACTACAATTTGTTGTGGCCCTATCCACACAGAAGTTGAATTTATCACATTATCAGAGGCAGTAGAAGAAGGTTTATGGTTGAAGGGGTTACCTAATGATTTTGGAATTATCCAACCTCCTATAAGGATCTATTGTGACAATCAAAGCATAATATATCTATCTAAAAGTCGACAATTCCACAGTAGGACAAAGCATATCGATATAAAATATCATTTCATCATAGAAGAAATTGAAAAGGGAGAGATCGAGGTAATTAAGATACATACCTCAGACAACACAACTGATATGTTAACGAAACTCGTATCTCAAATCAAGCTCAGTCGATGCCTCGAACTCCTCGGGTTCGTGTTATCTGAAAAAGGTTAGAACATCTACTCAAAAAGTTGGAGGGTTTGCTTGTTGCTTACAAAGATGGAGATTGTTCAGAATAGTAGATAATATATACCTATTTTTTTTCTATTGTATCCACCAAGCTCACAATCAACCTTCATAATCACTTATAGTCTCTGCATATAAATTAGAACAGGAGTGAGTCTTGAGAGAGAGAGCTCATCTTTTTAAGAATCTCTACAAAATTAAAAAGCAATGAAAGTCTACCCTCCCTTTGAACAGTGGATGTAGGCCAACTTGGTCGAACCACTTAAATTTGTGTGTTCTTCCTTCGTTCTTCTTCTTCTTCCTAATCTCCTCTAGTTCTTCATAACAAATTGAGTTTTCTTCAAGAACTGATCAATCTAACAAAATCTTCTCCATCGCTACCATGAGAGAAAGGAAACAGAAAGGACATTGGTTAGATATCTGAAATTGCATTTAAATCTGATGAGACACATGATAAGAAGCTTCAGCTCGATAATTTTCCACATGTGTGATCCCTGGTCTGTTGTGTGGCTCATTCAAATATCACAGGTTAAAGTTGGGCTATTTTCTTTAATTTCTTTTGGGCTCGTTGAAACACTTGGGCCATGACATGATATAATTTCCCATTTTTATATATAAAAAGAACAGTTGTTGTGAACTTTGATATGGATAATTCTCACTTAAATTCTTCATATAGCTAATTTGAACATTAATGCTTGATTAGTCAAAAGCATTGAATAACTTCATTTTTTAAAAAAAAGTTTTGAAATATTTTATTTAAAAAATTGATGAACACTTCATGAAACTTAAAGAGAGAAATAGAATTATTTCTATTCGAAATAGAAAGCTTAATTGAAGACTTAATGAATTGTGAAAGATATGTTTGAATTAACTTTCTAAAGTGGACATAAGTTGATATCGTATACGAACAGCGGAAGTTTTTTATCGCTTTTGTTCTAATTTTGATGAAAATTACATGAATACTAAATCTATAACTTACATCAATATGTGGTAAATCATTTAGCCTATGCATGAATTTAAAGACAAGAAACTATTATCTTTGAAGACTTTCCTTCCAAGTAATTTTCAACGGTGTTTTCCTCTTCAAATCATACTCAATTATATATATCTTGCATAACCTGTAGTTTTAATATGAATCCCTCATTCATATTGATATATAACATAGAGTTTTAATATGAATCTTATTCATATTAATTTAATATTTGAATCATATTCAAATATATAATTCTCTCATTTTATATACTTTAAATTTGAATCATATTCAGTACCTAAAAAACATTGAATCATATTCATAATTAACTATATAATAATGTATCTATATATATACATTATATTTTATATTAATCATATCATATACAACTAATATGCACTTTTCTAAGCTAATGTAAACAATTCAAATTATTCTTTCAAAACTTTGATCCTTGTCAATATGTTGTGAGCTAGCAAGAGACCTTATGGACCTACAGATTATAAGCTCCAATGATTCGAGATTATTTCATTAAAATTTTTAATTAATCAATCAACATTCATTAACTACGGGGCAAACCGATATCTACATCTTCAACTTCATTTTATTTTCCTATAGGGAATCATAAAAGCAATGAAGCCCATAGTTGCACTGTTATGCATTATAAGACAAGTGCGCGCCCATGAATATAATCATTACACGTAAATCAATTCTTCATAAGTCATTCGTAATTACAGTTGGGTCAAATGTTTATTTTATCCCTGTAATTACCTTTATATCCTTAAGTACCATCGATCCTCTAATAAATCGTTTGTTTATGGTCCAATTATAAACCAAGTCTGTCTCGGGCCAATGAGAGGGTGGAGCCCTAATGTTCAAGTCTCGAGGTCAATACTTAAGGGAACTGCTCATCTACTTACCCAATACAGGAACAAGTGAATCTCATCTTGTGAAATTATGTTCCCAACTCCCTATTTGGTCAAGTCTCTAAAATGATAGGCTTATTGAGTTGGCAGCTTAAGTCACTCTCATCCATGCAAATCAAAGGATGAGTGCTAATAGACAGGAGTTCTTAACTCACTCAGGATTAAGAACGAGTTACATATGGTCATCTTATGAAATATTAATCTCTTCAATTAACGAAAATTACAAATAGAGATTAATTATTTTGCAATTCAGCCTTATACAAACTCTTTGTATAGAATACAAACTCTTTGGTCGTATCCATTGTTTCACCAAGATAAGGCATCCAACCTTATCCATCTACTATATACACTTTAAGTTATTACTTGAACATAATCCACTATATGTCAATTACATATTATTCAAGCCTCATGTAAATAACCTTGGATTTTGCTTTATTGGATAGAGTTGTGCAAATTTAAGAGAGTATAAAATTAAAAAAAAAATCATTTTATTAATTATCAATAAATTATTTATTTATCTACAAACCATAAGTTTATGGCATAGAGCCCGATAGTATACCGTATGATGGTGAATTACAAATCATCATCTTTGTAGGAGTCATCGTACCTGACAAATTTTTTTCACTTTCAATGGTGGTTTAAAATCGTCATTATAATATATTCTTTGGTGACAGAGAAAAAACCCCGTAACCATACATGAAATTTATGCAAACATTCAAAAACTTCCGTTGACGTGTAATTTTCTAAAACCGACATCATAGAGTCCATCTATCGTCGTTTATAAAAGGTCAATTAAAGTCAAAACTTTTGTAGTATTTTTAAGTAATAAAAATAACATTTAGAAAATCCAAATCCATCCTCAAACCTTATGCTGGCCAAATTCATTTTATCAAACAAAGACATTATTATTGAGAATCTTGACATGAAAAGAAGATTTTTAAAGAAAATAAAGAAGTGGAAGTTTGTGAGCTAAGGCTAAGTCCTACATCTATTATATATTCCACCGCATCCTCTATTATAAGGATTAGCTTCAGAAGGATTACAACTTTTACCATAAGGTATACCTTTACCCTTATCACAAGTTGGTTTGTCTTTAATAAGAACACCATACGATATATATTTCGTCCCTTGTTTGAGAAACCTTCGACTTATCTCCGACTCCATTAACATCTCTTCTTCTTCATAGCACTCTGCTATCGAACCATTGCACGGGCTCGTCAAGCTATCCACTACGATGGTGGCGACGTTGCTAAAAATCAATAGATATAGAAGGCCGAGGACGACGCCGAGGCTTTTGTGGCTTGAGCTTCCTTTCATGTCTTTGGTATTCTTTAGTTATTACTTCTTGCCTTTTTATCCACAAAATTTATATGAATTGTTGTAGAAGGAAATGAAGAAGAAGCCAACTTAAGTAGTGGAAATTAACATTATTGATTGTTTTGAAGCTTTTAGAGGGGGGGGGGGGGAAGAATGGGTGCTTTCAAGGGAATGTGGGGAAGTAATTGATTGGACCATGGAAATGACATTGTTGACCAATGGCAATTGTGATGAGAATTGTGGGGTTTGAATGTAAGGTTAATTATTTTTTAAAGCTATTTGAAATTTAAAATGTTCTATAATAAAAATAAATAAATGTAGTTGTGGAACATCCCTCTTAAAAAGAGGAAAATTTTGGATGTGGACAAGTCAACCATTCAAGCATGCTTAGAGCACGTGATAAAATTGAACATATATTAAATTTGAGCAAAGCTTTTGGTTTCTATGGAATTGTAATCATGGTTAATAATTTGATTAACTTAGTTTGATGGGTTAATATATATATATACTTTCAATCAAAATGAATCAAATATCTGATCTTCCATCTTGAACTAATTTCTTTTCTTTTTCAACAAAAAAAAAAAAAAAAAAAAAAAAGATATCTTGTATACGAAAATTATTTGAAACCTAGCTATTACATAAAAGCAACCATACAATTCATGTTTTTAAATCAAATTTATGTTTTCAAATTTAAAAAAAAAAAAATGATTTCATCATACAAGTTCTAAAATTAACTTTTATGCTTCAAAGTAATTTTAACTTTATGTGACTAACAAATAATTTAGCTAGGGTGAAATTATGAAGCATTTGCCAAAATAAAATTAAAAAATTTGCTCACTCATTATCATTAAATTGTGTTCATTAGGTGTATGTAACGTATGTATAAAACATCACTTCATTGACAGCTATTACATTTTCAACACTCATCATGTTATTATTTGAAAATATTATCTTTTTTTTCAAAGCCTTATATATATGTGCATATAAAGGTAACTACTCATTGTGATATCAAATCATTTTGTTCTTCAAATTGATATATATGATATATTCAAGGAATCTCTTAGTTTTAACACCCAAAAGATTACAAGTATACATACTCCATCCATTTTTTTCCCACTTTAGAGTAAAATCATAATAAAATAAAGGTTTTGCTCATCATATATATATAACCAATGTCATTCTCTAGTGGAATAAAATGTCCTTTATCATATTTCAACCTCACATCATCATAGCATATTTCTGAACAATGGGAAGATTAGCACTTACAACAGAAGTGTAAAGATTTTCAAAAATAGAAAAATAAGGGAAATTATTTACACAAAATAGCAAAATTTGATCTTTTTAAGAAGTTGATAAAAGTTCATCAGTGTCTATCAGTGATAGAAACTTATAGAAATCTATCATTGGTACTATGTGATAAACGTTGATAAAAGTCTATCAGTGTCTATCATTTTTTTTTTATTTATTTTTTTGCTATTTTTATAAATAATTTAACAATTTTTCTATCTGTAAATATTTTTACATATATATATCAACAACAAATAGAAATGAGAAGATTTGTACCTCTGACATTTTAATTTAAAGTATACACCTTAACTAATTAACATAATATTCAAATCTATTACAATATTATTTAAAATATTTGTTTATGTTGACTATTTTATTTATATATGGGCTAAACAAGCACAAAATTGTTTGATGTTCCTATGTCAAGTTTCTAATTTGAATGGTTAAGTTAGTGTTTAAAAAAAATTAAACTTCAAAGAAAATATGTAATAAGTTTTTGTACTTTTAATTTTGTGTTTAAAGATTTTTTAACTTTGAAAATGTATAAATAGATCATTAAAGTCACGTCTGATAATCATTTAGGTCCCGTTTTGTAACCATTTGGTTTTTTGTTTTTGTGTTTGAAAATTAAACCTATAAACATTACTTCCATCTCCAACTTTCTTTCTTTGTTATCTACTTTTTACCAATGATTTAAAAAATTAAACCAAAACTTGAAAACTAAAAAAAGTAGCTTTCAAATTTTGGCTTGGTTTTTAAAATTATTGGCAAAAAGTAGATAACAAAGTATGAAAGTTGGAGATGGAAATAGCATTTATAGGCTTAATTTTCAAAAACAAGAATAAAAAATCAAATGGTTATGAAACGGGGCCTTAGTCTTTTGTTTTTGAAGATTAAGCCTATGGGCATCTACTTTCACCTCCAAATTTCTTCTTTTATTATCTAGTTTTTACCAATGATTTATTTAAAAAACCAGACCAAATTTTGAAATTTTAAAAAAAATATATAGCTTTTAAAAACTTGTTTTTATTTTTGAAATTTGGCTAAGAATTCAACCATTATACTTAAGAAATGGACAAATCATTGTAAGAAATGGGAGAAAATAGGCTTAATTTTCAAAAACCAAAAACAAAAAACGAAATATGGTTAACAAATGAAGCCTAAATTTTCAATATTGTGTCTAATGCATACCTATAGATCCTAACACGCATGTCCAAAAGTTTTAAAATTTAATTATTCTATTAAATATAAAATGAATTTTATGTCGAATACCACCAAACTTTTAATTTTGTGTATGATAGGTATGTCAATTAAAAAACATATCAAATTGTCCAATTACCAATTAAGCACAAAATTAAAAATTAAGAACATATTAGATATAAAATTAAAAATTTAAGAATCCATTAGATATTTTTTTTTAGCGTTGGAAAAAATTATAGATATTATTGATGGCAAAACCTAGATAGGAAGACTCACTTGACCTTCACGTGCCTTGAACGGTGAATTTGTAATTTGGGAAAGAAAGACGACATGCAAGACAAAGAAAAAAAAATGGTTGTGTTGTCTACCATAGAGCCTCCGATATCTAAATCAGTATTTAGCAAAGGTTCAAAGCAAGCTAAAAGTAGGAAGAAGAACTTACATTGGGTGATGCCTATGTCCCCTCTTATTTATAGTGGGGTAGACCTAGGGTTCCGAATCTAAAAGGGATTAGTAAATACATATTTGGACAAGCTAATGGGCTTGGATCATGGCTCACAAGAAGTGGGCCTTCGAGGATGGTATGAAGCTTGCCTCGACCTCGGCCTCTGGAGCCTAGGTAGGCAAGTTAGGTCATTTGGCCCAATCCCTTCTCTTAATTTTTCCAGTCCTTTCCTTCCTCGGTCCATTGGCCCATTTCTCACACTTCTCTTATCCTCATGTGACAATCATTATTTTAGTTTTACTCCTAATAATTCATCCTCCTGAGTTTGTGATTCTTGATCTGAAAATGATCCATAATAAATACAAACTCAGGAGGATGAATTGATATATTAGATATCTTTTAAAGTTCGGATATTAAATAGATAACTTAACCAAAATTTTATTTAATGTTAAGAGCAAGATCTTGAATAAAATAATCATGAAGTTCATAAAATTTAAACTTAAATAAAGGAAAGTAAAAGGAGTCGAACCAAAACCAAAATTAATTAATTAAAGCATATATGTGTGTGTGTCACTCATGGTGCTACTTTGGAAGAAGAACTATCATGGAGTGAGTGTATAGAAATTCTAAGTGACTAAACCATCATCTCCCATCTCGACATGTCGGCCATATCCTCTCCCAGTTAATAATATTCATGTTGAAATAATGATGATCAAATTATATTCTTATGCACTAATTAAAGATGAAATCACCCTTTATTACATCTTATATATATATATATGAATGACATATTAACTATTAACCTCTAACGTGTCTATTCAAATGAACATAGTTTGACTAACATAAAATTTTACTATCGATTTTAAAGTTAAACATTTGATTTTTTTTACCCACACGTATATCGTCAAAAAAAAAACTGTGAGAGTTATTTGATTGCAATTTTGACATAATTAAAATGGTTAAAATATTGTTTTAATCCCCGTACTTTAGATTATATTTTATTTTAGTCTAATATATACTTTCAATTGTTTAAATTTAGTCTTGTACTTTAAATAAATTTCTAATTTAATTCATATATTTTCCTTTGAAGTTTTTAACGAAATGGTTAATAATAATAATTTTCATATAAATAAAGAGATCAAATAATATATTTTTAAAAGTTATAAAAGAAAGGCTAAACCATTCTAATTCATTTTTGAAATAATCAATAGCAAATCCATAGCAGGGACAAATTTGTGATTTATTAAAAGTATAAGGATTTTGGACAAGTGAAAGCCGAGGACTAAAATGAAATAGAATCCAAAGTATAAAGATCAAAATGGTATTTTAAACACATAAAAAATTTAGACTAAACATATATTTAAGTTTGGTGTTTTTTCCATTTAATCATTTGTTTAAAAAGTTTGAATTTAGTCTCCTATATTTTAACATTTTTCAATTTAACCTGTGTTGAAATTTTGTTGATAGACTTGAATAGCATGTATAATAATACTTAATGAACAAATAGAAATTTGGTGGCATTGTCAAAAAAAAAAAAATGGTGGGGAAAATTGCAATGAAAGAGAGAAAATATTCTAATTTATCCTCCAAATTTATTAGTTAAACCTTTTTTTTTTCTATAAAATCTTCACCAATTCGGTAAAGTAGTATTATGGAAGTAAGTTTATAATTAACTTATTTATAACATTCACCCCAATATTGAAATTACTAAAATTGAAAAATATTAAAATATAAGGGGCTAAAATTGAAACTTTTTAATAATAAGGACTTAATTAAAAAAACACACACAAACATAGGGACCTAAATATATATTTAGCTTAAAATTTTGGAGAATTGGAATCCGATAGCATTTTTTTAGTTTTGATTTTGAATAATAGCACAAATAAAATAAATAAAGAATAACAGCATCACAAGCCTAATTAAATTCACTTGCATTGTTTTTTTTAAGGGAAATAGAAAATTAAGGAAATTATTTATATAAAATAGTAAAATTTAATCATTTTAGATTTTTATCAATTTCTATATAGATGCTGATAGAAGTCTATCAGTGTCTATTAGTGTTTTTTTTTTTTTTACTATTTTTGTAAATAGTTCGACATTTTTTTTCTATATGTGAAAATTTTTTATTTTTTAATATACCATAAATCTGATTTAGTTACACAATATCTCGTATTTCAAATTTATTTTAATCATTTAAATTTGAATCTTTCTCTAAATCTTTTTCATCTTCCAATAAAATCATTCACTTATATTTAGTGTTGGAATATCTTGGATTTGTTTGTTGACACTTCGAACAACCAAGCACGGGGTTTCGTTGTCCGGTCAGCGAGTCGGGGTCTAGGGGCAGCGCGCCCTGGTGTGCGTTCCAGGGCAACACCCCTAAACCTATTCAAAATTTGTATTTAACATATTTATTTATTTGTAATTATTTACGATTATGACCCCTAGGATTTAGATTAGTGCGCTATATAAACTCTCTAACCCTAGAGGCACCATTTATGTATTCAGAAAACATTCTCTTTAATAATATTGTTCTCCCTTTGTCCCGTGGTCGTAACTAACATACTGTTAGTGAACCACGTAAATTTGTGTATCAATCTCTATGTTTTCTATTTTTGTATTTTTTTTAATTGTTGATTACGTAACATTTAACATATACATAAATATTAGGGACTTAAATATATGTTTAATCAAGAATTTATGTAGCCTTAATTTATTCGTTTATGTCTTATATCAGCACAAGACGCACATCAAATGATTTGTCTCATTATTTCGAGATGATTCTCATTATGTGACTTTATATTGTATTTGTACGATGATATGAAAACAACGACATTTTATTGAAATAATTGGACTCTATCTAAAGTATATATGCTCCTTAAGCTCTCATATTTTCATGTGGCCATTTCAAGATATTAGAAAATGGACTTATAATTATAAGTAAATATGAGTACACCAAGACCTTGCAAATCACTTTTATACTTAGGCTGCCAAAGGCTTGATATCATGGCATAAATAACCAAACAATATAGTGATGCTTGTTTCAAGTAAATGGAGGAAAAGAAAAAGGCTCAAATGAAAAGGAAATTAGTGGACAAATATTGATCACCATAGTCAAGTCCAACACTAGCCCATGACTCAAAAATCACAATCATGAGTTAAAAGAGAGAGAGAGAAACAAAGATCATAAACCACTTTGTACAAATCACATGTGTGACATAGAGATTAATACTATTTTTAATATTTATGGTATGATGGTCTCCTACATCAACATTACTTAAGAATGATGTTGTTTCAATTGAAACTTTTCACAAAAAATTTATTCTAATTCAATACAAATTTAGAGAAAATTTTATTTTAAATGGCAAAATTATTAAAAATATTTACAAATAATATCAAAATATCATTGTCTATCAGTAATAGACCGCGATAGACTACTATCTATGTCTATCATGACTATCTATATCAATCATGTCATGATAGACATAGATAGTAGCCTATCGTGGTACTATCTATGTCTATCACAAATAGAAAATAAAATTTTATTATATATATAAATATTTTGGTTCCTTTTCCTATATTTGAAAATAGTCCATAAATTTAATTAATCGACACATTTCTCTATAAAATGAGTAAACGAATCTACAACCATATACAATAGAGAAATATTTTCTTTTGTTCTTGAATTTATTATTATTTTCAAAATACTATGAAAAAGAATGTGTATACATATAAAAGTATGTAGATAAGTGGTAACTAATAAGGATTTTTTTATTAAAGTCGAAGATTCAAATCTTCGTATTTGGTGGGTTTGGTTTAATTATTTTGGTGCTTTTAACTTTTATTATGGTTTTTTTTTTTTTTTTTGGTTGCAAATCAACTTTCATGAACTTCACTAGCTCCAATAATAGTTTCATTTAAGTATTTCTAAATCATATTTGTGATGTATTGATGTTCTTAGAAAAAATAATTAAATATCATATATATTCATAGTTATAATTCTAAATTCTAAAGGTATTTGAAAACATTTTTTTAAGAGTTAGAATTCAAATTTTTATGTTTTGGTCGAAAATATATGTATAATTAATTATGCTTAGGATTTGAAAATAATTTTTTAGGAGTTAGAATTTAAATTTTTATCTTTTGATCAAAAATATATGTATAATTAATTAAGCTAAGCTTGTACTCGGATTGACATAATTTAAGAGATTGAACTTTATCGATTTTATTAGAAATAAAAATCTTTAAAAAATTATAAACAAATATGTGAAATTTAATGTTTTTTATTCTATGCTTTATTAATTGGAGAGTTATATAAAAGGATACAAAATTCTTTAAGAAAAAGTAGGAAAAAACTTTCCATTACATATCTCCTAAATTTAAATTTGGACTTTGAAATAACTTTTTATCCCTTTGGGAAGAAAATAAAATAAAATCCTATGAGAAATCCTCTTTAGAATGTCACACTTGGGAACCTGCATGAACCATTACCTGCCAAGAAAATTATACAACAAATCCAATTTAATCACATTACCAAAAAAAAGAATTGTATAACAACAATAATAAGTAATAACAAGATCAAATTTGAGCAATATTTTTTATTTACGTCTTCAACTTTAAAAAGTTATACACTGTTGTACGTAATTTCTATCATTAACATTATTAACATTAATCTATATATAGTTTTATTTAGTTACGATGTTAAGACTTCAATAAAAGTCAGAAGTTCGAACTTAATATATAATTATTTTATGAGGAATATACGAGACTAAAAGAAAGTTCACCAACTTAAAGCGATAGAGGAATATTAATAAAAAGATTTGGTAAGACATTTTAAGATCAAAATCATGAAAAACAAAATATGTATTATTTACCCTAATAAATTAAAATAGAATAACATAAAATGAGAGGTATAGAGATCTCTTCAAAATTAGGTTTAAGGAGTTCCACACTTAGTTATTTGCATTAAATTTTTCTTTAGAAATAAATTATATAGGCTTGATTTCTTATTGATTTCCCTCAATACTTCACTCAAACATAGAAAATGGTAAATGATAGAATATCGTTAGATCATACCTTTTTAACATTAAAAAGAGTAAATATCAAATCATTAGAAGTTTAAATAAATAAATAATATTAAGGATTAATGTGAACATAATTTAACTGATATCAAATTTGTACTCTTGATCAAGAACTAAAACTCTAGATCAACTTAGAAAATACTTTGTGAAAAAAATAGAGAAGGGCTTGTTTTTGAAAAGAAAAAAAGGGAATTTAACTCACTAGGATCAATAGTTGTCTGTTCAGCAAGTCCATTGAAATAGCAGTTTGCTCCTTGGCTCCTAAACTTTGACCAATATGAACTAAAAGCATAGCTTGCATGCCAATACACTGATACTGGCTCATAGCACTCCCTCCCCGGCGACAGCGCCTCACACGTCCCATCTCCTCCGCCGCACACGTCATCGACTGCCGCCCCGAGCTCCATCAAATCCACTCCTCTCGCCGCCACACACCACAGTCTCCCCCTAAATGGCACATTGTTCTCCACCACCGGTAGCGGATCGTATTCGACTGAAGACTTCTTTCCAGTCAAGTCGATTTGATAGTTTGGACTCCCGTCTGAGCTCAACAACCCCCAATGTCGCTCCGTCCCTGGTCCCGATTTTTGGTTCTCGTTGAAGAGAGCAAATATGAACGTCGGTATCACCACCCCTGGTCTCGCCGGTGTCCCTATCGTAGGCTTTGCCGTTATCCTCTTTACTAGATTCCGGTTGTAGGTTGCCGCGTTGAGGAGATTCGCACCTAGTGTAAAAAATATGAACAAAAGACTTAAATTTTTAGTAACTATTAAACATCTTGTGTTATAGCATAATATATATCTTACTAAATGAGTGATAAGAAAGTCAATCCAAACATACTCTTAAATACCTGGTTCTTCGATATCTCCAGTGGTTGGCCACCCGGTCTCTGATATGACGAGCCGAATATCTGGGTAGCCAAGTTTGGCCATAGCAAAGATGAGAGAATCCAGCATTTCGTCCAAAAGATTAGTATACACGAGCCCACTTCCTCCATCGATTTGTTCAAAGTTTCCATTGAAAAGAGCAAAATCCAAGTCGATATTCATGGGGTTTGCTGACCAAGAAAAATATGGATACACATCCGCAAAGAAGAAAGATCTGTTACAAATATCAGTTATAAGATTTAATTTAGTGTTAGTTTAAGCTTTGATCAATTATATGATTGTCATTTTTCTTTTTCGGCTAATGTTGATAGTCACTCGATGACTTTAAGTGAAGAGGAATGTTAACATTTTGACGAACAAAAAGTTAAAAAGAGAAACTAGGTTTTTGGTCACTAGTAAAAAGATGTTTGCACGATGTAACTAAGTCTCACATAGTTTTCAAAAAATATATATACTATTACAATGTGACGTGGTCATAATAGTGTGTATATCCTCTAATAACCATTTGATATATATCAAATTAACTTTTTTTTTTAATTTCCTTCTCATATATATATACTCAGACTGTGTAAAACTATCAACCACATTATTTCGAAGTCTTTCAACAACTTTTGATAAAAGGCCAAAGTGAATTTGGTTTAGTGGTATTGGCATGCACTCCGATCCAATCAATTCCCCACCTCACAATTATTGTAGTAAGAAAAACTTTCGATAAAAAAAAGGAAAATGAGAAGGGGGAGGAGAGAGAAATTTTTTATATATAATTCTTAAATACGATATCAAACCTATATATTATCACATATTTTCTAACCTATTTCTAAATACTCATAATATTTCAACATTTTCATGGGTTCAACCTTCGATATAAAAGGTGAATCAACATTTCTATTATATTGTTAAAAAAATCTAAGAAACACAAAAATAACTAAATAAAACAACAAAATAGCATTAATAGAAAATCCATGTCTTTGTAATTTCTTCCAGAAACATTTGACAGCAGCGATATTTTCATCGACATTTCTATAAAATTAAGATTTCGACATTTTAAACCTTGATCAACCTATATATAATGATAAAACTAACCTGGTTTCATTCAAGAAGTCCAACATCGGAGCGACGACGGTCCGTCGAATATCGGACCTAAATGTCCCTCTCGACGGCGGAAACGCGGTCTCCAAAACATCCATAGCCACCGGAGTTCCAACTCGAATGATCTGTTGCAAGTTATTAGCTTTAAGGGAACTCCAAATCCTTCTCATGGCTGGCACAAGATCATTCCGAACTTGACGATCCATATCAGAATCATAGCTCAAAACTTCATTTCCGACAAGAATGAACCGAATCATAGTATTAGGATAAAATGGAACAACGTTGTTTAAGATCCATTGGTCAGCTCTTGTTTGGTTGTTGGCAATGTCTGAAATTTCATTGTTGGGAATCATAATAGAAACTTGAAGCTTTGTTCTTGATAAAAGGCTTAAGATTTCATGGTTGGCATCATATAATTTCACTCTTCCAACTTTCATGGAATTCATCATTTCAATGGCAAGATTTGGAGGTGGAAGATTGTTCCCAAGTTGGCCATAGTTTATTCCTATCTTGCTTGAAATTTCTGCATCTATATCATGATCCCAAGAAAACTTTATTAATTATGTTATACAGATTAGTGTAAGAATATGAGACTTAAATTAAATTTATTTAGTGTGTGTTGTTTACTTCTTCATATTAATCATAGTTCGAGAGTTAATGTGTGTTGTTCAGGATTCACATGCATGTTTCCAAACAAAATGTAATGACATAATCTCAATGCACAGTTTAGGATATCATTTGATTTTTTTTTAAAAAAAAAGAAAAAGTAAACTTATTTTACACAACTTGAACCTATTTATTTCTTTATTTTATTTATTTTATTTTCTACATTTTAGAAGTGTTTTCAAAATCTAACCAAAATTTTGGAAGGGAAATTTTTCCAGATAGAAAAATGTCAAACTATTCACAAAAATAGCCAAAAAAAAAACACTGATAGACTTCTATCAACGTCTATCATATATTATCAGTTTCTATCACTGATAAACGTTGATAAACTTCTATCAACTTCTATCAAATAAGATTAAATTTTGAAATTTTGTGTAAATAGTTTCCCTTATTTTTCTATTTTTGAAAATCCCCCATTTTGAAATCTAAAAGATTGTAGAGAGTAAAGATGAAAACTGTGATCAAGAAATCGTAAGAAACAAACGTAATTTTTAGAAATCAAGAGGTAAAATAATTGGACCCTAGATTTTAATATTGCTATTATAGGTAGCTTAATAGATTTTTATAAATAATTTTTTAATATTTTTCAAAAAAAAAAAAAACTAGGTCCATACCATCACTATACTTATACAATGGTTTTCATCATATTAAAAGTGTAAGGTAAAATTTCCAAAATAAAATAAATGTTTTTTTTATAAACATTACATCACCATTTTCTCAATTAACTTTAAAGTTTTATATAAGAACTTTGATTGAAAAAATATATATATCATTATAGTTTTGTACAAAATTTTGTAAAAAGAAAAACATTTGTCAATAGAGACACAAAAAAAATAATCAAAGTGGGGAATGAGGTGCAAAGTGAAAGAAATTAACATACCAGAAATAAAAAGGAGAGAGAAGAAAAGGATGAGATAACTGAGAACAAAAGTTGCCATTATATCTCTCTCTGTAGCTAACTTGAAATTCTTTTCAAGATTGTAAGCAAAACATGTGGAATTATGAGTGGCCTTTTGTGGGCTTTTAAAAGAGAGGAAATTAGGATGGAGAGAGTAGTTTGAGTTTGAGGGAGTAAAGATGATGAATGAATTAATGAGAAAGGAAAGTGATATTCTTTTCAAAATTTTGAAAATTTACAATTAAGTACACAATTATGGATCAAAAAGGCAAAGGGAATGGGAGTTTTCTTATAGCAAAAGGCAAAGATTATGAATGTTTAAAGTGGAAGTTCAAGAGGTGAAGGTGAGAAGGGTATCTTCTTTTGCTCTTTCATTATTCATTTGGTCTCTTTTCTTTTTCTTTTCTATTTCTTCTACAAAATGAATAGTACAAAACACGATGAAACTCTATAAAGTATTATATATATATATATATATATAACTTTTAATTAAAAAAATTATTTATTCTTCTTTCCTTTCTCTCCCCTTTCATCAGGAATCATCGATGATTAATAGCAACTATTGTCAATCAAGTTAGACATTACTTGTCAACAGGCACCACCAACAGTTGTTTTTTTCCGTTTGCTCCTCCATATTCTTTTTTTTTTGTTGTTGTTGATTTTATTGTTCTCAAAGTTTATTCATGATATTTGGAAATGTTCTTTGAAAAATAAGAAATAAAATAACAGGAATAGTTATCAACATTTATGTAGTTCTTCAAAAGATAACGTCAAATAATTTTTAAAAATGATTCAATATGATCATCACAACATAAATACTTCTAATCATTATTGGATATACAAGTTCAAAATCTATCGATCTTTCTAGCTACTAACCATTCGATACAAGTTGAAGATAGGTTTTAAAATCCTCTCATATACTTCCAAGTTGTTATATCTAAGAACGTCATCAAGTCATATCTTTCCAACAAGTTCAAATAATTTTAGTAGATAAAAACTAAGAACAATAACATTATCTTGCCATTAAAAAGGAGAAAGGAAAAATCAACTCTTTTATAAGAAATTCCCTCTTGCCCCCACCAACAAGGAAGAGCATTATTGGAGAAGAATAATGGAGCATGGGAATTTCCTTCTAGTTTCCCAAAGCCCAAAGAGCCATCTCAACCCTACTCTCCATTTGGCCTCCACCCTCCTTTCCTTTGGCTCAAAAGTCACTCTTCTCCTCACCAACTCTGCCCTCAAAAACATCTCAAAAGACCAACTCCCTTATGGCTTGTCTCTCTCCACTTTCTCCGATGGCTTTGATGATGGTTTTACCTTCTCTGACTTCCCACGCTGGTGTTTCGAGTTCGAGCGCCTTGGTCGCCTTGCCCTCGTCAACCTCCTCTCCTCCTCCTTACAACAAGGCCTCCTTCCCTTCACTTGCATTGTCCACACCCTCCTCATCCCTTGGGTCGCTCGAGTCGCGCGTGAGCTTCATGTGCCGACCGCGGTTTTATGGATTCAATCGGCCGCTGCCTTCGATGTGTATTACTATTACTTCAATGGCTATAGTGATGTGATTTGGAATGGTTATAAAGATGAGGGCTCTAACTCTTTGTTATTTAACATTTGGCTTCCGGGTTTGCCTTTGATGAATGTTTTGGACCTCCCAAGCTTTATGGTTTCTGATGATTATCATGGGCTTATTCTCAAGTCATTTCAAGAGAAGATGCAAGTTCTTGAGGAGGAGGAGAATGTCTCAATCCTTGTTAACTCGTTCGATGCGTTGGAACATGATGCCTTGAGCGCAATCGGGAAATTTAACTTGATCCCAGTTGGACCTTTGGTTTCACTCCCACTTGAATTTGAAGTTTCAACCAAACAACGAAGCACTTCATATTTTCAAGATGGTATGATATACAATCTCGTTTGAGCTTCTTTTAAAGGTTTTTGTTTTACTTTTTTACTAGAATTTCAAGATTTTTTTTAATTTTGATGCCTGAACTTTCATAATATCATATTTGAGTCACTTAACTTTAAATCTTACTTTAGTTAAGTTCATGAACTTTGAAACATTTTTTATCCTTGAATGAAAAAACAAAAATCATTTAAGTCTTTACCATAAAAATGAATTAATGATTAATTTGGACATTTACTGAAGCTAGAATACACGTCAATTGTCAACTAACAAAACAAAATATTCTAATACTCGATACATACCTATATATATTCACACGCCACACTAAAATTTTTCATTGATATAATTTTTAGTTGTTGTTGGCCCCTTCATCATTCTAAAATAATGCAACATAACTTTGTAATAAATAATAGTTGTACTAAAAATTCATCCAACTAAAGTGATTATGTTGAAGAAAAATGAGGGACAAATAATAGTGATGACTATAAGATGATAATTTATTTGATATATACGTTCAGTGGTTAAAATCGACATTTTGAAAGTCCATATATCAAAACAGTTATCCTTTTTTCAAAAAGGAAAAAAAAATTGTTATCCTTGTAAGTTTGGAGACAAAATAAATTTTGTAACAGTTAACCTATCAAATTGAAATGATCTAAAAAGTTCAAAGGCTTAGATTGCTCAATTTAAGTCTTTTCCTAATTTCACCAGAGAGAACGGCTGTCTTTACTTATTTATCATGATCATTTCATTCTTGTTCGCAAGGCCAACAGGCTCAAGCGGATTATATCAAATGGCTCAACTCCAAACCTGATTCATCAGTGGTCTACATAGCATTTGGGAGCATTTCAAAGTTGTCAAATAAACAAACAAAAGAGATCGTTGGTGCATTATTAGAATGCAGTTACCCATTCTTGTGGGCCCTTCGCATGGATGACATCCAAGATGAGAATTTAAGCTCATATTTTGATGATGAACTACAAGCTCAAGGGAAGATAGTGCTATGGTGCTCACAGGTAGAGGTCTTGAGCCATCACTCCGTGGGTTGCTTTGTAACGCACTGCGGATGGAACTCGACGATCGAGAGCGTGGCGGCTGGAGTGCCGATGGTGGCATGGCCGTTGTGGGCAGACCAAGCCACCAATGCCAAGATGATGGAGGATGTATGGGAGATTGGTGTGAGAGTGAAGAAGAGTAGTGATGGTGAAGGAGTGGTTGAAGGGAAGGAGATTGCAAGGTGCTTGAGAACGGTTATGGATATGGAAGATTATGGCAAAGGAAGAGGAAAGCAACTGAGAATCAATGCTAGGAAGTGGCAGAGCTTAGCAATGGAGGCTGCAAATGGTTCTTCTTATATGAATCTTAAGGCTTTTGTAAATAAACTTAGTGATCAAGCAAACTGATTGGTGAATGATCAGCTTCTTTATGGTACTATGTAACAAACATTAGGATTAAAGCATATAATTATAAATAATATTAGCAAGACAATAGTAATACCTGTATCTCAGGTGGTATTACTATTGAGAAGACAAATGTCTACCCAAGTAAGCAAATCCAAGTAGGAAAAAAATTCACTAATAAGGCATACAACAATGGATCAATTCATTCAACAAGATCCATTTTTATTAGATTTGGATGAATTAGATTGGTCTGACCTCTTGCTCGAATGTCAAACTCCTGCTGCCAACAGATGTCCCATTCCATGTTTCGTGAACAGCTATGCCCGGAAATGAATGAACTGTGATGTATCGCCGAATAAGCCACAGCTCTATTCCTATTTTATCATGGCATAATGACAAAATGGAGGTGGAAACCATTTTTTTTAACTCAGAAAATTATCTACCCATTAAATATAGTAGTCAGACCATTATGCAAATTTTGAAATCTCTCTATAAATGACTTCAATATAACTCACAAGATAAACCAACAGAGCTATTCTTCAGCTTCTTATCCTTGAAAATCACAACAGACCCATCTTAACGTACGCATAATTCGTATGGGCATATGAACCTGAAGGATCAGGAATTTCCAGTATTCCAAGTTCATCAAAAGTTCAGATATTTTCTGACCATTAATCATTTGAAGCCATTGTTCCAAGTTTCCATCAATTATGTACTCATAACTCATAAGTCACACACAAGCATCCTATCACATCACTTAGAAGAAGAGAAGGCAGATAACAAAAGATCAAATGCAAGCAAAGTGGCAAATGAAGTTGAAATAATGGAATGGCTGAAGCAAATTGACAAAAATAGAGTACCTATTTTCCTTTTTTTTTCTTTGTTAACCATAATATGTCTACGGAGACCCAATTGTGATTTTAGAATAAACAAATATTTACCTCATACTAATGATAAATAAATCACAAAAATTATTTACAGTAATGATATTTTTCCATTTGAAACGATACCTCTTCATCATATATAAGTGCTTCATCCCTTTAAGATGAATTCACATAGCCATTTGTTTTTCACAAAATGCATGCATGAATCGACCAAAGAACTAAGCAGCACGAAAATTCATCTGATGTAAGTGTTTTGTTGCTTTTTTTTTTCTCTTTTATAAGAAACAATTTCATTGATTAAATGAAATATCCAAAGATATCTAAAGGTACATGAGGACCCCAATCATAGGGTGTACAAAAAAACCCATTCATAGGGATTGCAAAAGGTGTTTCCAATTTGCAACAAGAAAAACTATGACTGTGTATAGCCTGTAAATCTTTGCACAAAAAAAAAGCATTGTAAATGATGGTATCAAGAATGTCCTTTGTTGTCTTGGCCTTGTCTTGGAAGATTCTAGCATTTCTTTCATCTCATATCTTTCACAAAACAGCACAAATGATGCTTAACCAGAGACATTCTTTGACAACTTTGAAAGGAGTCTAACTAATTAGTAGGTGAAGCCAACTTTATAAGTCATTTGGAAAAGCCACAGACCAGTTGAAGGCAGAAAAAACTTCCATCCATATCCCTCTAGAAAAGGGGCAGCCAAAGAAAACATGCTAAACAGTTTCATTGTTTATTCGACAAAGGCTGCACCAGGAGGGAGATAAGTTGATCCATGGGTAACGTTTCTGTAACCTGTCCATAGTGTTTAGACATGAATTTGTGATTTTCCAAAGGAAGAATTTAACTCTCTTCGGGCAAGGACAACTCCACAATTTTCTGCAAAAGATGGCCGAAGATGAGTGCGGGTTGGACATGAGGGAAGAGTATAAAGACTTTGTATTGAAACCAGTATAGTTGAGTTTCCATGTCCAATGGTCCGTTGGTTCAATTAATCAGTATAAAGACTTTGTATGTGCTTCATTGCTTCAATTAATCAGTTCAAAATGTACTGTTGCCCATGCTTCATTCATGACAATTGGTCATTAGCTAGGTTTGTGGCAGACTTTGAACTGAATCCTTTGTTGGTTCCTATTGTCATAGCAGTAAGTCAGATTTCACACACGTATACGTGTATGAGTACATGTATGTGTATGTGGATGCATGCACTAAGAAGCATGACATTATTTTTTGTAGAGTACCAATATTAGATATTTACACTCTCCGGCATGTGTCCATATACACAATCTCACACGTGAAAATGTTTAACATCTCAACTTTATTTAAGGGCCTGACTTTTGTAAAGGCTAAGAGGTCATAGATTCATTCCATGGTGGTCAGTGGTCACCTACCTAAGATTTAATATCCTACGAGTTTCCTTGAAACCTGAATGTTGTAGCATCAAGCAAGTTGTCCCGTGAGATTAGTCATCAAGCACGTAAACTAGCCCAAACAATCATGAATAGTAAAAAATAAACTGCCCAACATATTGGCAACACATTTAAGGACGCAGTTCTATTGTTTAAAAAGAATTAAATTAAAATAAAATAAAATAATTAGACTCTACTCTAACTTAAAAGTATAAAATGAGGTTAATAAAAAAAATCCACTAAAAGCGGAAACCAAAACTAGATATATTCAAAGATTAAAAGAGAAACGGCACTAGTTTGATTCTATTTTCAAGTTTGTTTGATAAAGATTATCAGATAATGGATATTATTGGTTAGTTCTCACCTTTGCAATGAACTGTATTGACTTTTTGACATCTAAACGTAAATATAAAGTTCGGTCTTTTAATATACAATATTTAAATTTTGTTAAAATACACACATGTATGTATGTGTATGTATGCACGTGTGTATAAAAAGAAACTAGTGAGTCCTAAACATGTCATGTATCCTATTTTTTTAGAAATTACTATGTCGTGTTTGTGTTGAGCCGTATCCATGTGTTAGTCCATGTTTATGCCTTTTAATGCATGTGTGCATGCATAATTTGGAAACAGTTATGTTTTACTTACTCATCAACCCAATAATTGAATGATATGAATCTTGGAATGTGAGAAATTTTATCCCATTCTGGCTCTTCTTGGCGAAGCCTCAGCTCTTGGCAATTGAAACTGTGCAGTTCCTCCAATTTGGCGAGGCATCTCATGGCTTCTGGAAGCTCTCTCAATTTTCTGCAACCCTCAAGGTGCAAACTTTCCAATGAGGTAAGATTTCCTAACCACTCTGGCAGAGATTCAATGCCTTGAAATCCAACAATTTTCAAGTGCTTTAAGCCAGTTAGGTGTTGAAGCTCGTCAGGAAGTGTGCTTTCTGTACTACCAAAGTCTATCATTGCAAGATTTTCAAGAGACTTGAGATGCAAAAGAGGCCTAAAATCAAACCCCTCCATGAATCCTCCAACTGACAAACTTTTCAGGCAAGTGAGGCAGTGAAATCCTTTTGGCAAATTCTTTAAGCCACTAATTGTTAAAGACGAAAGATTATAAAATGCTTTTATATCTGGGGTTGATATGAGGTCAGGGTGGCCAGTAATAGATAATTCATTCACAGAAGTGTATGATTCTAGCTCATGAGATTGTATATTTATCCATCTTGTGTCAAATCCGATCTTGCATTTCAGAATATCAGTGAGCCACTCAATGGTTGGAAAGGATTTCAAGTGAAGGTAATACCAAACCTTAAACTCCTCAAGAGATGAAAGATTACCACGTAGCTCCTCGGGCAAACCACTCAGGTTGCCAGAGTGTATAATGCCAAGTAGCTTAAATGTCTGAAGAGTAATCTGCGAAATTGGATTGTTGACATCATCAATTTCTAATGTCCTGAGAGTTGAGAAGTAATCGGGAGCAATTTCCAATCTAGGACAGTCGAGAATTTTCAACTCTTCAAGGCAAGGAAAAACTGCAACTTCTGATGGCACTGCTGCTTCATCCCAACGTCCTAGATTCTCCATGTCTAAAAGATGAAATCTTTTCAGTTTTGGAAACAAACTTCTCGATTCATATTCATTCCCATAGAATTCCATCCCTATACGTTTTAGATTGTGTAATCCATAAATCTCAAGAACCTTAAGATTGGGCAAATGTCCTAATGTTGGAATTCTACAACATCGGCTGCAATTTTTTAGAGAAATCTTCACCAAATTTTCAACAAAAGTAAGATTTGGTAAAAGTTCTCCCATAAAGGCTTCAATTGTCAAGTATTGAAGATTTCTGTGTGGTTGAAGTCCTTCTAAAACAGAAATGTCATGGTTATCATTAACTTCTCTTTGATCATTCCATACCAGTTTCAATTTGTATACCTTATCTTTTTTCACCAACTCTGCCCCCATGGCTTCCTCCTTATTTCTTACTAATTCAAGATTGTAAAGCTTTAATTTACCTCTGAGATTTCTCAAGTATCCAAGCTCTTCTATATGGGAACCCTTCTTCGTTCCAACAACAAAAAAAGGCATGGACTGAAGATCAACCAACCTACCTAAATATGAAGGCATGTGCCGAGTTGTTGGTCTTTTAACATTCATATAGAAATGTCTCAAGCTGATCAATTTTCTGAATTTCTTGGGGGATTCTCCACAGAAACAACCAAGCCTCAAGGTCTGCAATTTGTAAAGCTTAACAATAGATTTTGGAAGTTTCTTTATCATATTATTTGAAACATCAAGATACCTTAGATGCTTTAACCTTCCAATTGAAGTTGGTAAGTAATGGATTTCACATAGGGACATGTTCAGAACACGCAAATGCTTGAAATTTAAAATCTGCTGGCCAAACACATCTCTATCCAAAAATAGAGAACGCAACTTCTCCATGCTCCTTCTAGGGGGCAAAGTTACATTTTGCTCGTAGCCAATCAAGGATAATTGCCGAATTCGAGGAACATCGTCAACTAGACCAATAAGATCTGATCCCAATGCTTCACATTTTGAGACAGAATAAGCAAGATCATGTAGAAGATGATGCATCTTAAAGTGTGTAATTTTACCATTCTCATCTTTAACAATATCTTGAAATAAGGAACGAGCCAGCAAGATATTGAAGTATTTCTCTCCTATATCTTCCATGGTTTCAGGGCTTACTTTATCAGAAGGTTGAATGAACCCTTCAGCCATCCAAAATTGGATTAGTTGTTCCTTTTCAAAGTTAAAACCCTTGGGAAAATTTGAAAAATAGGCAAAGCATTGTTTCAATGACGGGTTTGGCAGATGATCCACGCTTAATCTCAAAATAGACAAAACATCATTTTCATTTTGAAGTGGATTCATTACAAGGGTTTCCAATGTCGACATTAACCAAGTCTCTGTTCTTTGCGTAAATAGTGCAGCCCCTCCCAAGACTTTTGCAACCAATGGAATGCCTCCAAACTGCTTTGCAAGTTTATTCTTAAAAGTTTCGAATTCTTGAATCAATGTTAGTCCACTTGCAGATACTCTTTCCTTGAATATTGACCAGCATTCATCATCTGATAACTTTTCTAAATGATAAATGGGAAATGTCTCCATGATTTTTCCAGCTTCCTCACTTCTAGTTGTCACAAGAACTCGGTTCCCAATACTATTTGTAATCTTTAGCAGAAGACTCTTCAAATTGTTCCATAGTTTAACATTTTCATTCCACACATCATCCAGCACAAGAAAATACCTTTTCCCTTCCAGCTTCTTTTGTAGCCTTCTAAGTATAGCATCCATACTATCCAAACCACTTGGAACATTCGTTAGAGATTCCAAAATTGCTCTTAAAATCTTCTTGTCATCAAAAGTCGCAGTCACACACACCCAAATAGTTTCATCAAAATGTGCTTTCACAAACTCATGGTTGAAGACTGCTTTTGCCACCGTAGTCTTTCCAAGACCACCCATGCCTACAATAGGAATCACAGTGATCCTTTCATGAGTAGCACTATCAACAACTATATTCACTATTCTTGATATATCAACCCCTCTTCCTACAACTTCAAACTCATCAAGAAATGAGTCAGTCTCAGGAATTTGGCCATTATCAGGCTCTCTATACCCATTCCTCACATCAGGAATAACCCCCACAGCACTCGCCTCCCCTTTGATCTCATTCAAAACTTGGGTGATAGTTCTAATTTTGCGTGCCATTTTAAACCTAAAAACCAAAGAGTTAGAGAACGAGAAGAAATCGCGTACCCTTTTCTTAGAATCTCCATTGACGTCCATTTCCCGCCTAAGATTCTCGTAGGAGAGCTCGTCCAGTACAACTTCAGCATCGAGCGCTAAATCCTGAAGCTTAGCCACCCACATCTTGACCGATTCTCGATCGGATTTTGTTCGATCGACATCGCGAAGAATAGCTTCGACGAGAAGCAGAGAGGTGCGAAGCTTAGAGAGCTCCGGGTTGAAACCCCAGGCCAGATGAATTTGCTCGGTTGTAAGGTGCAATGTCTTCTTGAGAATCTCTTGCACTGCGAATGTCCAGATGAAATCAGCCATTTTTGGAGTTCTTTGGCTCTGAGTAAATGGAAAACTCCGTTTGTGGAGAAGTGCAGTCTCTCCATGGCGAAAGGAGGAAGACGACCCGGAAGGGTTTGAATATTTCAGTCAACTTTGCAGGTCAATAGCTGTTGCGAGCAAAGTCAAGAAAGAAAGGAAATTTGTACAGATAGTTCCTATTCAAGTGCCACTCGAAATTTGGTGGAAAATTTGTATGGCCATGTTTAGGTTTTTTGTAAGCATGGTCACTTTTTAGTTGTCCACTCGAAATTTGATATCACTTTAAAAAACGTTCGAACTTTGTCCTTTTGCTTACATTAATTGTGAATGAAAGTATCGTTTTAACTTCAAACATCGCTCTCTCCTCTCATTCCTCTCGCTCCTTCATCTCGTTCTCCGATTCACGTTGTTTTCCTTCATTTTTTTCCTTGATTTTTTCCCTTCTTTTGAATTCTTCCTCTTGTTTCTTCCTCTCGCTTATTCCTCATCAATTTTTTTTTTTTTTGAGTTTTTTTTCTTTCATTTGAATTCTTCTTCTCACTTCTTCCTCTAGCTTCTTCCTCCCACTTCTTCCTCGTCAATTTTTTAGTTTTTTTCCTTTGAGTTTTTTTCTTCATTTGAATTCTTCATCTCGTTTCTTCCTCTAGCTTCTTTCTCATCAATTTTATAGTTTTTTCTTTGAATTTTTCCTTCATTTGAATTCTCACCCTCGCTTCTTTCTCCCCCATCTTGATCTCGTTTCTCTCTTCCCTTGCTATTTGGTTTAGTTCCAATCTTTGATTAGAGATAAGAGAAGAAGAAGAATAGAATAAGTCAAAAAAAACACAAAGAAGAAGAAGAAAAGAAAGGTTGAAGAAAGAAGAAAAAGGAAAGGCAGGAGAAAGAAGAAGAAGAAATGAGAAGAAGAAGACATGGGTGGAGGAAGAAGAACATGAAAAGATAAAAAGAAGAAGAAAAGAACTGGAAAACGAAGAAGGAAGAAGAAGGAAGAAGTCTATTAGAGGTTAAAATGGTAATTTTCATGAATGGATGATATAAGCAAAAAGTCATTTTTCAAAAAAAAATTTCGAAAGTGAGGTCAAATTTCATTGGGTCTAATATTTTGGGCATTTATCCCAATTTTTCCCTATTTAGGGGTTCACTCGAAATTTGGTCTTACTTTAAAAATCGCTCGAAATTTGGTCTTCTACTTACGTCAATCGCGTGTGAAAGTACCGTTTTAACTCCAAAACGCACGCGAGGCTAGATGTAACCCAAATTTCTCCCTCTTTCCTCTCGTTCCTGTCACCCCTTCATCTCGTTCTTCAATTCACGTTGCTCTCCTTCATTTTTTTTCTTGATTTTTCCCTTCTTTTGAATTCTTCCTCTCACTTTTTCCTTTTGCTTCTTCATCTCGCTTCTTCCTCCCCTTTCTTTCTTCTGCTTCTTCCTCTCGTTTCTTCCTCTAGTTTCTTTCTCGTCAATTTTGTAGTTTCTTTCTTTGACTTTTTTCCTTCATTTGAATTCTTACTTTGGCTTCTTCCTCTCGTTTCTTGGTCTTACTGTCGTTTCCTCCTCTCGTTTTGATTCAAGCTCTAACTTACATTTTTTATTCAAGAAGAAGAAGAAGACATCGACATAAATAGAAGAAATCACCAAAAAAGGAGGAAAAGTGAAGAAAATAGGGTGGGAAGGAAATCTCATCGAAAAAATGAAAAAAAAATGATATTAACATAAATCACCAGAAAAGAAAAAAGGGAAATCCTAAAAAACAAAGGGCATCATAAATAAAAAAAAAATCACCGAAAAAGAAAAAAGAAAGAAAGGCAGAAAAAAATGAAAAAGAAGAAGGAAAGAAAAAAAATTGCAAAAGAGAGAAGGAAGAAGGAATAAGGGTTAAAGTGTAAATTCATAGAGTGATGACATCAATAGAAGGACAAAAATCGAGTAAATTAAAAAGTGAGACCAAATTTAAAGATGGCCCCTAAATAGGGTCATTGATACCAATTTCTCAAATTTGACCCCACTTTTACAAACAAATGAAATTTATGTCATCATGCTGTAAATTTACCACTTTAACCCTTCTTTCTTCTTCCTCTTTCTTCTTTTTTTTTTCCTGATTTCTTTTATTTTACGTTGCCCTCTAGACGATTTCCCCTTTTTTCTTCTTCGGCAATTTCTGTTTATGTCGCCCTCTTTTTTCTCTCTCTCTCTTTATTCTTCGTTTTACAATTTTTTTCCGAAGAAAAAAAGTTGCAGATGTGTCTGATGAAGAACAAGATGAAGGAGAGAGGAGCGGAGCAGGGAGCGGGAGTGAGGAGCGGCAATAGGGAGCGAGAGCGAGAAAATGAGAGGAAGAATCTGAAGAAGCGAGAGCAAGAACGAGGAGCAGGAGCGAGGAGTGAGGAGTTAGAAACAGGCTCTCGCATGCATTTTGAGGTCAAATAGGTACTTTCACATGTGGATGACGTCAACAGAAGGCCAAATTTCAAGTGTTTTTTAAATTCAGACCAAATTTCTAGTTAGGGATCATCCATACAAATTCCCCAAGAAAGAAGATACAAATAGTGACTGAGGAGAACCATGGGGAAATTTACACCTCTTTTCTTTTATACTAGTAATGAATCACACACGTGTTTAAAAATATGAACTAACATCTTTATTGTTCCAACATCTCTAAGTGAACAACTAAATTTTATAAACCTCTTTTATATGGATCTCATCCATATATACATTTGATGTGAAACTACCGACACAAAAACAATCAATTGATACTTAAATTCGATGAGTCGTGTGACAAAGAAGATTGAATAGTATCAGTGGACACCTATTCATGAATAGTCATATTTTTATACATGGATCATATTTATACATGAATGGATACATGATTCAATATGTGTAACCATTTGTACCCAATGAGTTATGTCCTATCGACATAAGATTATAACTCTATTCTCTAACATCGCTCAAACACCAAATGATGAGTTGTGCCCTAAAAATGGAACAACAAAGTAGTCATTTACTAAAAATACACGGGCAAAAAGGGAAGGCCAAAATTCTCTCTTATTTTCCTTTTTAATATAGTGTAGATGCAGATAGATTTTTTTAAATAGGTCGTCCATCAATTCTAATCCTCTATTTTTTTTTTCTTCTTCTTAGATTCCAATCCTCTATTTTATTAATTCAATGTAAGAATTGATATATTGACCATTTTCAAATTAATTATCATAAAATGTCTAAATTTATTCACTTTTGATCATTTAAAAGTTTGATTGAATATGCTATTTTTAAACTAAATTTGAAGGGAAGGGTAAATTGATATGCTTAAGAAAGTTCATAGCCTAAATTAATACAATTATTACTTCAATTTTTAATTGATACAATCCAAATTTTAAATCTATAAATTTATATTTTCCTAAAAACAATATTGAATTGCAAATATGGTCTTTATGGTTTGAAGAAAGTTAGAATTTAGTCTTATGGTATTAAAAATTAGAATTTGGTCTCTATAGTTTGATAAAATCTCATAAATAGGGGACTAAATAATATAATTTTATCAAATCATAGAGATTAAATTTTATTATAAGTAGCCAAAGTGAACTTGATTTTGCAGCATTGGCAAGCACTCCATCCCAATAGATCGGAGGTTCAATCTCATATGTTGAAGGAGAATAATATTTTACTTGCTCTCTTATTTTCTTTCTTTTTAAATTCAAATATCATTATTATCTCTTATTAATGTCAAATTTTGGACAGGGATGAATGCACCTGACATTCACGTGACACCAGTAGTTAATTAATTTGAAGAGGGAGAAGAACGTGGACTACAAAACAGAAAACATGCACACCAATGTAGTGCTTGCTACACACACTCTGATACTTAAGTCAGAGAGTGAAAGAGTGTGAAAGCTAGAGAATTTGAGAGTAGGACTGAAGTTACCTCATATGAAGTTATAATGATATATTTATAGAGAAAGTTGACCTATGGTGTTCTCCAAGATTTTCGAGTTGCCTTAGAATAATTAGATAAGCGTCTGGGTCAAGGAGTGTCCCCAGTATTTGACTAGGGTCGGCCTCCGGCCCGAAGCTGAGCGTCTTCCTGAGGCTATATCTTTGACATAAAATGCTAACATGCGTAAAACATTCCCCCTTAGGCATTTGGAAAGGGCTAGCTTCAGTGAGGTAGAGGTCGCTAACCTGACACAAGCCAACTCCCTTTTCCTAGGCCTATTTTAGTTTTTAGTTGACACTTTTGATCTGTATCACGCTTCTTCTTAACCTTATTGTTTCTAAATGTTAATTATACCCTTCGATCCAAAATCATTCCTAACATCTCTCAATTTGAAGTATCCCTTCCCATGTACTCCTTTGTAGGAGCGAACCCGGGTTGGCAACTAAATAATTTGATTGATACAACTATAAAACCTTCTTTGAAAAAAATAAAGCAACCAAATAGTTTTCTGGTAAAAGGTTTCTCATTTGGCTTTTGTTGGTTAAAAAAACATAATTAAATGAAGACCGTTTCCTTATTTGTTTTTGTTATTTTTTAAAATTAAAATCTAATCAGATGGAGGACTTTATTGTAAATGGGTTAGCTTTCTGTGATATTTTTCACTATTGAAGGCCATTTGTGAAAATAATGGTAAAATTAGACAAATTTGAAAATATGGTTCATTAAGCCTATCTATATGGTTATACCTTAGAAAAACTTGGGCCTAGCCCCAACAAGCTTTAAGCCCACTTAATGTGGCCCAACCCAAAGCCCACCTAGGGTAGCATAGGCAGGCAATTAGTCTTGTCAAAAAATTGATTCTTCATTTGACAACTCAAACTAAGTAGTTCTATTCTACATTTGAAAGAACAAGCTTTGCAACTACTTTTATGAGATTATAATAAATTCTCTCTTGTCCCACATCTAAAAGCAACGTCTAGTGAGAGTGTTTTTGGGAAGTAAGATTTAAGCTTAAAAAGAATTATGTATCAAACCTTCTATAATTGGAAATTAGCCAAAGAGAAAAATATCCACTATTTTTTCCGATCATTCATTTACTTTAAATAGGAGCTCGTCCATTTTAAATAAGATAATTAATATCTGTGAAAATAAAAGAAGCAAGTTTTTGTTTCTTCTTTCAAAATAGATGGATGATGTGAACGGTTAACTTCAAAAAATTGGTATTATTTAAGTCTTACAAATGAATTATATGTTCTATTAACATAAAGTATTGAATTAGGCTTTCTTATTGTAATATCACTCCTCATGATACATTAATAGAAAGCCAAAAACATGGTATCACAAAATGGAATTATTTCTATCTTAAAGAAATGGAATTATTTCTTTTTGTGAATGGTAAATGAGGGGTTGTCTTTTCTTATTATTGTTGTTGTAAGTTTGGATCTAAATAATTCAACCCTTTTACGCCGATAAATATGAACTTTGATGGTAATTAAACTTGTACATATATAGCTCAACAAGTAACTTCAACCTATACATTGTTCAATTAGTGAAGACACACATTCTCGACCAAGAGAGATTAGAGGATTTGTATTGGAACTACGACAAAAGCCCTAGATTTGTTAAATAAAAAAAATATCACGAGTATAAATAAGTGACAAACAATATATTCATAGTCATGAAATCTTCTAGATGAAACAAAAAGCAAAGTCATGAAGGCTAGTGTCTGACAAACAGATGAATCTAATATATAACAACACAAGTTATGCACAACATCGTAACAATATGGATGACAAGAAAGCAAACTTAGAAACAAACATGGTAAACTAGTTTGGTGCAATATCATTTATGTTTGGGGGGGGCTATGTGTTCAGTGGAAATAAAGTTCATTATATAAAGAGTTTAGTAATTACAATGAAGTACTTATTTGATAGATTCCTTCTTCATTAACTCACATACAACTTACTCTTCAATTTCAACTTAGGTTCCCCTTAGGATCCCCTCACTTCCACTCATAAGCTTCTATTGAGATCCCCTCAAAAGTCTTCATTCATCCTGAGTTCTTCGATTGAGATCCCTTCAATATAACATACATAGGCTCCCCCTAAGTGTGAGATTCATTCATTTCCATAAACAAGCTTTCCAAGCTTTGATTGAGCTCTCCTCAATACAACATTAAAATTTTGTCTCGAATTCTCACTTTCTCCCTATGTAATTTGCTACACTCATAACAATCCAACCAAGTCTAATTGACTACTTAAACAAACCCACAATAGGGTAATACAAAGCTTTTAATCACAATACTTAAGGCTTAAATAATCCCTAAGCTTAATACTCTCAATGTACATATTTTTCTAATAAAGGGGTTAACCCTAAAATTAAACTAAATCATAATATATATGGCACAACCTTGAGAAGATCTTCAAGGAAGGAGAAAATATTCTCTACAAAAAAAAGTAAACCAACAACACATATCAACAAATAAGAAAAAAAATATTTTGCTAGAAATGTGCTCGTCACGGAACAGTATACTTGACATCATACATAACATACTGCAATATAATACCAGTCACGGAACGTTTTGTTTAACTTCATACACGACATGTGGCAGAATATGTTATTGGAGTTTTACTTGTAATAAAATCGATTAATCATACTGCATTAACAGTGTCCATAGTGGACAATATCATAACAAGTAGTATTAAAGTCAAACCCTTGATTTATCCATGTCGGTAGAATTCTCAAGTGTCAAATAAAAAAGTGATCGTGATTTTTGAAAAATGTAGTCATTGTGTGATATGTGGTTGAGCTCTCATCGAATAAATAGTGTACTCTATAAAAGTTAGGTAACCTACTCAAACTGAAAGTTTAAAATATACCATTATTGTAAATGTTTATCCATTTCTATAATTCATGGTAATTTTTGCCATGGTTATTAAAAAAATCAATCAATAATTATGGAATATTAAATTATATATAAAAGAAAAATCTTGATAACACCCATTTGAGTTCACAACTTCACATAAAGACTACCCTCTATACATCTATTAAATATCTAAAAAAGATTAACACTTTTCTTTTATTAATACTAAAATGCATAAATAATAAACAATAACCCTACACATCTCCAAACTTTAATAAGGACATTGCTTTGCTTTTAAAAAGGAAAAAAGAAAATACTTTTTTCTTTAAAAAATCCATTTATTGGACTTTTTGTACAAAATAGAAAAAGTTGTTATTTTTAGTTTAAAACTTTAAGGTCACAACCCAAAAACATCGCTGTCAGGTGGTGTCTTGTTTGGTGAGATTTGTCAAAGTTTTAATAAGAATCATGAATAAAGTAATGATAAAATAATAATAATAGAAAAGCACTTTTAAGTTTAGATAATGCAAATACATAAATTAATTAATAGCAATGTTTTTGTCCCCTGGTGGGGACCTTTGACACCTCACAGCCGCATGTGATTTGACGGAACCGTAAAGTTTCCAACTAAATCCATAAATCGTGCTTCTCATTTTTATATAAATATTCATGTATTTTTTTTTTTAAGAAAATATTTCTTTATTAAATCTCATGGGCATCAATTACAGCTAGGGAACAAGCCCAATTCGGAAATTCATTACCCCATAGTCCATAAATTCTAAAGATAATTGGAATATGAAGGCACGATTTAGATTTCGTTTAGAAAAATGTCAAACTAGAAAATAATAAGATTTTTGATAAATTATGTATAGATCACTTGTGGGATATCTTCTGAATTCTTGTTTTACCCTTAATGAGATCGCTAGTTTTGTGGTTCGTGTTCTACACTCTAATTGTTGGAGTTGAAGTAAGGATGTAGTTATGAGTATAGTGTAATTATTGAGTTATTAGATTTCAAACGTGTTGCTTAAAAGAAAAACTAAATGAATGAAACTCTAGATTGTAAAACCGTGAGTTATCAAATTTCCATTCAAATATATAATTCTTTTGATTTTTCTCCTTAAATATCTGTTTGGTATCTATCTTTTCTCTACATATTTGATTTTATCTAACTACATTTCAAGTTATTTAATTATTTGCCACAAGGTTCAATTTTATCTAAATCTTTTTTCATATATTTATATATTTATCTATTTTCATCTTTTTTCTAGTCATTCGTTTACCTTCTTATCATGTTTTATAATTTTTTTCATTTGTTTATTGATATTGTTATTAGATTCAATTTTTTCATCTCTTTTTATAGTGTTTAGTGTATATTTTTATCTCATTTTATCTCATATTATATTATTATATTATTATACAATTTTTAACGTTTTGAAATACATTTTTAGTTATTTTACATTTCGTTATCTAAATGTCATACGTTTGATAATAACACATAAGTAATATTGAATTTACACATTTGTATTTTCTTCTTCTTAATTTCAATTTTTTTCATCCTCATCTTTTGATTTATTGAAAAATTCTACCAATCGATCCATTGATTTTCCTCTTTTTCTCTTCTTTTGTTCTTGTATGAAGATTTAATCTTTTTCTACTTTATTATTATAATAAGCTTTCTTCATTTGTTGACAAAAGAAGATGAAATCTTCTTCATCGGAGAGAATTAAAGTTAGACACTATAATAAATTAGAACTTCCACAGCTGCAATGGACACCGTAGAATCGGAGTCATGGTTTTTGTGTGGTAGTTGACTGCTCTCTAATATATTTATGAATCTTGCAAATACACTATTTTTGTAGAGTAATTCCGTATAAATAGGTCATTCTCTCAAACCTTCTAAGCACATTATTATCAAATTTGGTTTATCTAACTCATTTTCAATTAGTTTAGCTTTTTGCTATCAGATTTGGTTTTATCTACATTTTTTTTTCATTAGTTTAAACATATTGCTATCGGATTCAAAATGTAATATGAAGTTAAACGTATTTCAAGTTTGCATTAGGTGGGCTCTGGAAATTAACTAATATACATTACACATACATTGTAAATGTATCATGGAGCTATGAGTTAACTAATCTACATTTACACATACAGCTTAATCGTAATATGAAAGTATACGATTTTAACTATCATTTTTAGAGTTTCATGATTTAAATTAGAGATTCTTCTTGATTTTTCTCGAACAATATCTATTTCAGTCTATCTTTTATTATCATATTCTATTTTATCTTATTCTTTTTTATTTGTTTATAAATTTTGTTATCATATTCGTATAATTTTTTATTCATATAATTTTTTTGTTTATATTATTATTATTTATATAGTTTATACTTTTTAAAATATAATCTAATGATATAACAATATGTCATTGGTATATAAAACATATTTATATCTAATTTCCTCTAAAATAATGCATCTCATACATTTAGCCAATTATATCATATATAATTAACCAGTTCAATTATATCATATATAATCGAACTTCCTCTTGTCAATTTGAACATTTCAAATTAACCCAAACACTGGTTCTTGACTTTATCCAAGCTACCCAGGAGACCTAATGGACCCGTGGCTCGAAGCTCCGTGAATAGCTGACTAAACTCTTTAACCACGAGATCCATCATCTGTTACCTGTTAGGCATTCCACTAAAGACCAATAACCGAACTCTTCTTACCACAGATATATTTCTGTGTCCATCGGATATAACCAATCATGAGTACGATGACTCTTCACAGATGCTCGTAAGTATAGTTGGGCCAAATTACCATTTTGTCCCTATAGTTACATCTCACTCCTTAAGTACCATTGATTCCTCTAATGAACAATACAACATAATCCAACTATGTGTAAACACCTCTCGGGCCAAGAGAAGGTATGTGGCGCCACATCATTCAAGTCCCAGAATTAGCCCTTAAGGGAGTTATTTATCCACTTACCCCTGCCTCAGGGAATGAGTGAATTCCATCTTGTGTAGCCGAGTTCCCAGCTCCCAAATCAGACGAATCCCCAAAATGGTAGGTTTGAATCGACGACCTGGCCACTTGCACCCATACAAATCAAAGGACCGCCCTTAATGGCAAGAGTCCCCAACTCACTCAGGATTGAGATCATGTTACCTATGGTCATCCTAGTGAAGTGAAGTCTCTGTCATGAACGGTGTTATATAACGAGATGTTAACACTTCGTAGTCAGGTCTTATATAAACTCTTTGTATAGGATGCCCCTGCTCGCATGTCCCTAACACGAATGATCAGGATCAAACCATCTGTGACAAGTCACAACACTTGTGACCATTCCAGAAAGCGGGTCGCATCCGTAGCGCTACCAAGATAAAGTTTTCTTCCTATATCCATATACTACAGACCATTTTGGTTATCACTCAAGGCATGATCCACTTGTATGTCACCACATATATGCTTGAGTCACATACAGATAACTAGAGATTTTTATGTTTATTGGTTTGTGATAAAGCAAATAAAACAAGTAAGTGAGCAAAATACAAGATGTGAAGTAAATATCATATATTAACAACACAAGCATTCGTACAAACTGTTTACAAACTACAGGATACGAGACTTTAGGGCATCAACCCCAACAACTTTAAGATAAGATCAAGAGATAGAATATACATATCTTTGAAGACTCATTCTTCAAACTCCCTTGATCAGTCACAAAGACAGCAATATACGAATGCTTGAACACAATGACTACAATACAACACGATCAACAACGAACACCACATGAACAACACGAACAGCCAAAAGTCACGAACCCAACAAATGACCTCCAGAACCTCAAACTCAGTCGAATTGAGTGAGGATACCACCACAATGGTTACCTTGTGCTCTGTATGGACTTGATTAGAGAAAAAAACTAGAGGAATAACAATCGTGTAAACGATTGAGCAAGTGGGAGATGACACAGTCTATCGTATAGACGAATGCTCAATCGTGTAGAAGATAGCAGCCTATCGTATAGACAATGCCCTGCGATCGTTTAGCTACGACCAGCTGAGTGAACTATCGTATAATGACACTCCACGATCGTTTAGTGTCTCTACTAGCTATTGTTTAGTGAAACGATTTCACTTGATAGCATTCTGTGAGTTTCTTTCTGAAAGTAACAATTCTTCTAAATTTAGGAAAACCTTTTTTCTTTTATCTCACGGTTACCATAAAACCATTAATCACCTCCCACTCAATTGGTTATTAGAGAAAAAGATATAATTATCCAATAATTAATATTATTATAAATATATATGATAACCAACTTACCATATTATATTTATAACTTATAGTTTTAATATTTCATCTCATGAAACAAACCATAGTTCTTTTTCTATTTTATGGTACTTAATGTAAATCATATTTACATTAATCCTTCACTTGATGTATCTCATACATCACACCGATTATATCATATATAATCGAATTTTCTCTTGTCAATTTGAACATTTCGAATCAACACCAAGAACTGATTTTCAACTTGAATCCATTGAGCTACCAAGGGGACCTTATGGACCTGTAACTTGAAGCTCCAACGGTACGCGAATAACTGACTAAACTCTTTAGTCACGGGATCCACCATTCGTTAACTATCGGGCACTCCACGAAAGATCGACAGTTGCACTCTCCTCACTTCAGATATATTTTATGTCCATATCAACCAATCAACTGTGCGATAACCCTTCATAGATCACTCGTAAGTACAGCTGGGCCAGTTAACTGTTTTGCCCCTGTAGTTACATCTAACTCCTTAAGTACCATTGATCCCTCTAATGAACATAAATCATAATCCTACTATGACTGAGTCCTCTCTTCCAAAGAGAGGTTGTGACCACTAGTTCAAGACCCGAAATCAGCCCTTAAGAGAGCCATCTTTCTACTTACCCTGCTTCAGGGAAGAAGTGAATTTCATCTTATGTAACTTAGTTCCCAGCTCCCAAATCAGACAAATCCCCAAAAAGGTAGGCTTGTTGAGTTGGCAATCTGGGTACTCTCACCCATACTAATCAAAGGATCACTCTCAAAGGCAGGAGTTCCCAAAACACTCAGGATTAAAGTCATGTCACCTATGGTCGTTTAGGTAAGATGTAAGTCTCAAGTATCAACGGCGTTATATAAAGAGACGAATCATCCCGTGGTCCGGTCTTAACAAACTCTTTGTATAGGACACCCCCACTCGCATGTCTTCACATGAATGGTCAGAATCAACCATCTGTAGTAGTTCACAACATTTGTAAAGGTTTACAAAACGGGCCATATCTGTAGTAGTTCACAACATTTGTATATCTCATATACATGCTTAAGTTTTCATATAATAACCATGGAGCTTTGTTTATTGGATATGAGTAAATGCAAAATAAAATAACTCTTATTTTATTCATAACAATATGTATAGTTTACAAACTACGAGACTTTGGGAGAATTAGGACATCAATCCCAACATAACCCATATACACGAACTGGAGAGAAAGAGGGGAGAGGGAGTTAAAACTCCCTCTCAAATAACATTAGTTCAAAATTAAATAAATTAAATTAAATTAAATTATTTAATATATATATTCATATGATAACTACCTTATCATATAATATATATTAAACTATATATTATATCGAATATAACGTACCTTTCTCTCACCAATGACTTTTATTATAAATCACATTTGTAGTAATTTTAACCATATGAATCCAATTCATATAATTAATATTTGAATCATATTCAAATATTTATTTCCTCTCATAAATATTTAATATTATAATGTATCAAATACATTATAGTAATTATATCATATATAATTAAATTAAATTAATTATATCACATATAATTAATTCTCTCAATTAATTTGAACAATTCAAATTAATCCAAAAATTGATTCTCATTAAATCCCGTTGAGCTACCTGAGCTAGCGAGGGTACCTCATGGATATGTAGCTTGAAGCTCCAACGATACATGAACAATTAATTAAATTCTTTAATTTAAATTATTCACCATCCATTAACTGACGGGTACTGCACCAAAGACTGTTAGTTGCACTCTTCGCACACAGATATATTTCTTTGTCCATTGGATATAACCAATCAACAGTACGATAACCCTTCACAAATGCTCAAATAGCTAGGCCAACATTACTATTTTGCCCCTGTAGTTACATCTAACTCCTCATGTACCACTGATCCCTCTAATGAATAATAAATCATAGTCTAACCATGATCAAACCCCTCTTGGTTCAAGAGAGGGTGTGGCGTCACATTGTTCAAGCCCCGGAATCAGCCCTAAAGGAAGCAAGTTATCTACTTACCTAGACGTTGGGGAAGGAGTGAATTCCTTTTTGTGTAGCTGTGTTCCCAACTCCCCAATCATCCAAACCCCCAAAATGGTAGGCTTGTAGAGTCGGCGATCTGACCACTCTCACCCATACAAATCAAAGGACCGCCTTCATAGGCAGGAGTTCGTGTTGGATTTTATGTCCTTAAAACTCGTAGTTTGTAAAATGATAAATATTTTTTATTATCAATATACTTGTTATTGATCTCATAAATTATATGAAAGTCTAAATCCAATAAACTAAGACCCATGACTATTGTATGAGTACTTGAACTTTATGTTGAGACATAAGAGTAGATCAGGTTTGAGTAAATAGTCAAAATGATCTATGGTACATGAATGAGGTTGGGTACCTTATTCTGGTAACACCATTGGATGCGGCCTACTCTGTAGTTGTTACAAAGAGTTGTAAAGTGCTACATACGATGTGATCCTAATTCGTACATGTTATGACATGAGGAGTGGGGCGTCCTATGCAATGAGTTTGCATAAGATCAGGACCAAGAAATAAGTCACTCTTACTTTATAATGTTGTTTACTGTTTAAGACTGACTATTTCACCTAGATGACCTAGGTAACTCGATCTTAATCCTGAGCTAACTAAGAACTTCTGTTTATTCGAGATTGCCCTTAGATTTGCATAGTTGAGGGTTGGGTCAACATCGCCGACTCAATAAGACTCCCATTTCAGGGGTAAGACCGGACAGATACTTAGGGGCATAGGGTGCAAGACGGAGTTCACACCTATCCGATTAAGGGATAGGAGAAAGGTTGTTCTCTCAAGTACTGAATCCAGGTCTTGAACAAGGAGCCCCATCCTCTCACTTGGCTGAGAGAGTTTAGTTTGGTGATTGGATACAAACCAGTTGTTCATTAGAGGATCAGTAAGGACTTGGGGAATAAGACATAATCTCAGGGGTAAAACAAATATTTGATCCAGCCGTTATTACGAACAACCTGTGAAGGGTCGACTTGCTGATTATGGTTAAATCATGTGGACATAATATATATACAGTGAAGGGAGTGCAACTATGGGCTTTAGTGTAATGACCCATTAGTTAACGAATGGGGATTAATTTGGTCTAATGAGTCTAGCCAATTAATCTCGGACCGTTGGAGCCTATGATCTGTAGGTCCACGAGGTCCCCCTATTAGCTCGTAACGAACTAGCTCTAGAATAGCTTGATAAGTTAATTTGAAACGTTCAGATTAGAATTAAGAAAATTAATAATTATATAAGATATAATTATGTTTAATTTTAGAATTAAATGGAATAGGAGAATTTATATATTTAAATATGATTTAAATATATAAAGATGGATATGTATTAAAATTAATTTAATATTTGATATTAAATTAATTAAGTTTTAATTAATTTATGAAATTAATTAAATTTTCATTTTTAAAATCAAAATAGATTTGATTTTGAGATAAAATTAAAAAAGGAAAAACAAACAAAACACAAAATGAAAAAAAGGAATCTTCCATTATCCATCTTTTGAAGTAGCTCACACATATTGCATCTTCTTGCCTTTGTCTTCTCAAGCATGAGCTGCAACTCATGCAACTCTTCTCTTGGCATGTTGATCTGCAATATAATGAAGAGATGGGAGTGAAAATCAGGCATGCAATCTATAGAGTTTTTTTAGAGAAAAACTAGTTTGAAGAAAGGTTCTTCAACAAGGTTGCAACAGTGAGCTTTTCTCCTTCATCCCTTGATTCAAGCTTGTTTTGAGTCCCACAACTCAATCTAGAGCACCAAGAGAATAGTGGAGAAGATCTTGAGGTGGTCTACAACAATATTTGGAGAATATTACAGCTGGTGAAGAAGCTTTGAAGAAGTTGTACAAGAGGTATGTCTTGAAACTCATTTTTTTATTCAAAAGCATGCTTTATATCTTGCCAAAATTAGTGAATTTGATTGCTTAGATGATCCTTTTGCTTCCGCTGCTATTATTACAATCCTAAAATTGCTATCAGAGCATCAAATAAGCATTCAATTCTGTTTAGTTTTGGTTTGGTGGGTGTTTTATATGAGAAATATGAAACTGGTGCACTGATATGGTTTTCTGAGTTTTGGCTATTTAATTCTCTTTAATTTCTCATTTAAATTTGTAATTGGCTCTTTCTTGATGAGTTTTAATGTGTTCCCAAGAGTCTGTAATTTATTTGGAGTAATTAGAGTTGAAATTAAGCTGTAAATCGAAGAAACAAGCGAATGGGGTCGAGTTGCAGTTCCAAAAAATCAACCTTTGTTCTTATCGTCGTTGAGCTTCAGTAGCTAAATGATCATTTAGCTTCATGCGTTAGACGATGTGAAGAAAAGCTAGCTTTAGGCATTGATCGTTGAGGTATCTTGCGCTAGATGATCGTGTACCTGCGGGAGTTAAACGATGTGTTCAATTTGCTATACGATAACATTAAGCGATCGTTTAGCTTTGGCATTGGAACTAAACAATACGTTGAATTTACTATACGATAGTACTATGCGATTGTTTAGCAAAGATGCATGCTAAATGATGCGATGGAATGCTACGCGATAGCGCTGAGCGACCATTTAGAAGTGGAATTAAGCGATCGTATACACGAAGTGCTAAGCGATGCGTTGAAGTTTCTATGCGATGGAACTAAACAAATCGCTTACCTGTAATGCTGAATGACGCGATGATGTTCTATACGATGGAGCTAAGCGATCATTTAGCTACAACAGATACTAAACGATGACATGAAGCGTAGACGATGGTCTTAAGCAATCGTTTGGTTCTATGCGATAAAACTAAGCGATATCTATATGATAACTAAGCGATGTGATGAAGAGCTATACGATAGCCCTGAGCGATCGCTTACTACGATCGTTTATCTTTGATTAGGAGCTAAGCAATGCATCGAGTTTCTATGCTATAGCACTACGCGATCGCATACCTTTTTACGACAGCTGGGCGATGCGTTGAATGCTATGTGATGGCATTAAACGACTGTTTACCTTTTGCGCACGCTAAACAATCAGGCAAAATGCAAGACGATGGTCGTCATTGCTAAACGATAAGACTTAGCGAAATGTTGAACATGTTCAAGGGATGCCGATTTGACCGGTTCTCTTGTGGTCTGATCCGGTTCAGCTTTGAATGGTTCTTGTCTGGTCTAGTTCAGACAGTTCGGGTCCGATTCAAGCTACTTGAGTTCGTTTTGGAGCGGTCCGAGCGGGAGCGATTTAGAAGCTGTTTTGTAATATTTAGGTTTTGTTTGCTTGTTTTTTGTCAAAATTAAAACCATATCAGTATGTGTTTAATTATTTATATATTTGATGTATGTTATAATTAAATAAATATTGTATGTACATATAGTATGCCATTTAGATTTAAAATCCCACTATAGGAAGCATGTAACATGCATTGAAAGTATGTTATAATTGTTATAATATATAGTATGCATGTTAGGGTTTCTTTATTTAATATAAATGTTATATTAAATGTTGAATGCCTCATGTATGTTATGGATGATTAGAATATCTAAAGTTTTATAAGTTGTTATAAAATTAGGTTAGACATTTAAAATCCATAAACAACAGTTGCATGCTCACATAGGTTGACCACCTGTTTTAATTATTAAAACTCATAAAATCTAGGTTACAAACTCAACCGGTATATAATTCTGTCTAAGGCTGGGGGTATTTAAGTTGCCGGTTTACGAAACACCTCCTACCTAGGGATTATGGCAGAATAATTGAGTGTTGGTATCCGGTTTTATGAGCATACGTGAGTGATGTGAGGTAATAAAATGGTTTATCACCTAGACATCGTAGGTTAAAATCCAATTACAAGAGTTATACTTGGATAAACCATATATACTTAGAGTTGTTTTATTAGCCAAAAAGAACCTAAGTATAAATACCCAAATAGAACACTTCATTGGCAATTTAATAACTTCTATATGATAGAGTTATTAGAAAACTTCAGTGGGAGATTTATAACATATACGATACATTATTTTTAGATCTCACGTCTCTAAGAGTTCACAATCCAGATTTAAGCGGTACTTCGTGTCACCCTGGGAGTGACCTCCCTTTGGAAAGTATTTTTTAGCTTAAATCTAGATTTCGGTGAATAAGAGGAAGTTATTCAAATATAAGCCTATTATACGATAAATAGATTTCAACTACCACGTCTCCACATATATTACAACGTGAGATTTATATGACGCTTCGTATCACCCTGGGAGTAACCTCCCTTCGGAGAGTGTTTTGTATGAGTCAATATCAAGGTAAACGGAGGAAGTAGTTTATAGTAAATGGGTGAAGGATATGTGTCAATATATAGTACGGTCTCCTCCATTAGTCTGAACCGTGAGATTCCTATGTTGCGCCTGCTGGTTTGCTTTAGGCGGCCTTTTGCTAGTCATTTACCAATGGCTATCCCCTCAGAGGGTTGTAACATAGAATTCAGAACAACCCAGGCTTCAGTAAAATGAATAGGGTCATATAGTTCTGTCTTGGATGTTATCTTCTATTTCGGAGGCAAATTCATACCGTCCTATAGGATCTGAAAATGGCGGGTCACACTTACAAGAATTACTAAGTTGTTAGTAAAGATCTTGACCGAAAACGATAACCAAACGACTATGAAAATAAGAGTTATTCCGGAGACAATAGGAATAAGAGTTATTCCGAGGATAGTGTTTGGTCAAAATTGTTTGTTTTAGTGAAGGAGTATCTAACTGCCCCTCGGTAGCACATATTCTGACTCACTAAAATATTGTTTCAAATAAATAATGGTTATGGGTACATTATTACTTTTTGTTAATACTTGACTTTGGATATAGTTACAATTTGCTAATTAGAATTTGTTTGAATTTTATGAGCATGTCGAATTCTTCTGTAATACTCACTTTCGATATACATAACAGTAAAATCAAATCAACAAACAAATTTCTAGCGGTTGATTATACCAACAGAGTATCAATAGAGGATTGTCCTTTATCTCCCAACTCATATAAAATTATGAATTATGTAGATGAGGATGCTGAATTCGAATAACAAGATAAATATGATTTACTTGTTATCGAAGCATGTTTAGTGGAAAACGAAAAAATCTGGATAATTGATTCAGGTGCTACTAATCATGTATGTACTATCTCACAGGAAACAAGTTCCTTGAGACAGTTGATAAAAGGTGAAACAATCTTTAAGGTAGGGACCGGGGAGATTATTTCGGCAAAAGCAGTGGGAGATATGAAGTTATTTATAGGAAATAAGTACATTTATTTGAAAAATGTATATTATATTTCTTCTATGAAAAGGAATCTAATATCTGTCTCCTGTTTGCTATAACAAAATTATAAAGTTTATTTTGAAAATGGTGAAGTGTTCATCAATATGAGAAATAAACATATTTGCTCTGCAAAATTAGAAAATAACTTGTACATGTTAAAACCAAAATAACTTATACATGTTAAAACCAACTGAGGTCAAAGATGTGTTGAACATAGAGATGTTTAAAACAGCTGAGACTCATAAGAAAAGGAAGATTTCTCCAAATACCTATCTTTGGCACTTGAGATTATGTCACATAAATCTCAACGGGATTGAGAGATTGTTTAAGAACGGTCTTTTAAACAAGTTGGAAGACAGTTCATTACTACTATGTGAATCTTGTCTTGAGGGTACAATGACAAAAAGATCTTTTTCTGGAAAAGGACTTAGAGCCAAAGAAACCCTAGAGCTGATTCATTCAGATCTTTGTGGACCTCTAAATGTTAGAGCAAGAGAAGGGTATGAATATTTCATCAGTTTTATAGATGATTATTCCAGGTATGGGCGTGTTTACCTAATGCACCAAAAGTCTGAAATTTTTGAAAAGTTCAAAGAGTATAAGGCTGAGGTTGAAAACCAATTAGGTAAAAAGATTAAAACACTTCAATCAGATTGAGGTGATGAATATTTGGACATAGAATTCTAGAACTATTTGATAGAACATGGAATTCAGTCTCAACTCACAGTCCCTGACACACCTCAGCAAAACGGTGTGGCAGAGAGGAGAAATAGAACCTTGTTGGACATGGTTCGTTCCATGATGAGTTATGCTCAGTTACCAAATTCTTTTTGGGGACATGCAGTTGATACTGCAGTGTATATTTTGAATACGATTCCCTCGAAAAGCGTTTCTGAAACATTCTATGGTTCGGTCTTATACAAACTCTTTGATATAGAATATCCTCGCTCACATTTATCCACATGAATGATCAGGATCAGATCGTTTGTAGCACTTTACAACAATTGTAATATCTACAAAACGGGTCATACTCGTAGTATCACCAGGATAAGGTATCTAGCCTTATCCATCTACTACAGACCATTTAGGTTATCACTTAAACATGATCCACCTGTATGTCTCTATATACATGTTTAAGCTACAAGATAACCTTGGATGTTAGTTTATTGGTTTGTGGTTAATGCAACTAATTTTGAAATAAAACATTAAATATTTTATTACATAAATAAAATGTTTGTACATTACAATTACAAACTATAGGATCCTACGAGATATAGGGCATCAACCCCAACAATGCACGCGTGTTCGAGAGGGAGGGAGAAAGATTTGATTTCCTTTTTTTTTTCTTTTCTAACTTCCTTTTTTTTAATTTTTTCTCAAATAACTTAAATAATACCTTAAAACCCTTTCCTTTTCCTTTTCCTACTTAAAATCCAAAATATTTTTGGATTTAAAAGTCCCAAATCGTTTTGGGAACTAAATCCAAATCAAACATTTCAATTTGAACTAATTAATTCTAATTATCTTCTCTAAAATCCAAATATTTCAAAACGCCTAATTTTAATTCAAATATTCATATCAAATATTACAAAATAATTGAATTTAAATTAAACAAAAACTTGGGTTATCACAATTACAGTCATCAATACAATCTCTAAAATTCTCTAATGATGAATAATTTTTTCATGGGCCACCATGTTTCTCATGATCCCAAAGGATCTCATTAAAATCGCCGCCTATTAGCCAAGGAGAATCATTATAATTGTGTAATCTTCTTCATAATTCTCATGATAGATGCTTCTTGTTTGTTTCAAAAAATCCGTAGAATCTTATAAATCTCCATCTTTTTCCATTCCAACTTAGGCTAGCATCAATGCGGTAGGGTGATTATGATCGAATGTTGATTGACACATCATTTTTCCATAGTAAAAAAAGTCCTCCCTTGACACATCATATCTGAAACATTCCGTCAATCTCCACTTTTTTAACCCTTTTACTTGATATTTTCTTTTTTAAAAGGTCATTACTTGACCTTTTTTTTTTCAAAGAAACGTCAAGTAATTAAAAACTTCAAGTGTCAAGTAATGTAGATTTTGTAGTAGTGGCACCTTCATAGTTAACTGTCAGACAACCTTCAAACTAATTATGAGCTTTGATCCTGTTGGTAACATCGATACCACCTTTGATTTCAAACAAAAAAAGAATATATGGGTCATTAATGCGAGTGAACTCTCACAACCTTCTAAATGCTCTTGGATTGCCCAATCCTTGAGCATTCTAACATAGCAACTTCATGTTGTATAGCAAGGCTAAAAATCAGCCCCTGCCAATATAAAAGGAAGGTTTTGAGCATCTTGTTGACTTTCATAATTGATTTTCTGTTTTTTTTTTCCATCTGAAGTCTCTCCACCAAGCTTTGTTCTCCTTTTTATTTTGGCTTTGATGATATTTTAGGGGTTATTCAAAACTGCTTCTTTTGTTCTTCTTTTCCAACTTTTCAATTTCTTAACAGATAACGGGCTAGATACATCAGTAATTAGAGAGTATGGAAGGTTGTCTCCCCAAATTGAGTTAGAAGAAAGATTTAAGTCAATATAAGATCCATCCTCCATGCTGGTTTTCAACCCCTTCTTTTCTGTGGATGTTGAAGAAATGATTAAAATAGGTGGATTATCTTTAGGCATCTCTATATCGAATTGGTATGTAAATATGTTGAAGTATGAGTATTTGTTCTCTTTCCAAGATTAAATGCCTTCTGGAGAATAACCTCATTTGGCTTAGGATTAGAAATATTTTTTAGAGTGGTCTCTGCATGTCGTCCCTCACTTTTTTGAGTTGGAGATAGAGGTTTCTTTTTAATTTGGGTGGGTCCTTGATATTTCAACTAGTGACCATATTGGAGTAATCCCACATCATTCCTTCTTGATCGTTCTTAGTAGGCATGACAGGTCTTGATGGTATAGCCAATGCAACCGCACATGAAGCACATGTCAAGAAGTCTTTCATAGCATATATTAAACCAATGACCATCTGGATGAGAAGCTGTTTTGATTTTAATTCCAAGCCAGAAGGGTTTTGAAATGTCTATTGCTACTTGAATTCTCATGTTTTCTCCCTAACAAAAGTTGTCTTGGTCTGTGTCTACTTCAATGATTTTTTCGATCATGTTTCCGAATTTTTCAACCATGTAGCTATTCTGATAGCCTAGAGGGAGATCAATCAATCTTATCCAAAAGGCAATGTCTTTGAATTCATAATTTAATATACATAATTCAGCCTTCGAAGTTTCAAGAATAAGAAGATGTTTATCGAAGATCTAAGGACCAGAGTTGGACACCCAATCTTTATTTTTAATTGAATTGAATTTGAAAAGAAAATGGTTTTGGTTTAGTGATTCAATAGAAAACCCATTTTTGTCCTCCAGGCATTTGTCATAGCGTTCTTTATCATGTTTACTGCTAATAATTTCTCAGAAAACGCCTTTCCCACTAGGCAAGAATTCAGTTGGTTATTGATTTTTTGTGGTAGGTCATGGACAAAATCTTCATTTGATGCTTCTTTATCATCTGTTAGCCTAAGTTTTCTTTGATCGTTCATTAGTTCTTTTGTTTCCATGCACGAAGATATTGACAGAAAAGGCACTAAAGCGAGACACCTTAGTGTTTCCTGATTAATCCTCATACAAGGAATCTTGGTTCTTGGAGCCTCACCCTATAAGGTTGGTCCAAATCTATTTATTACAATTTCTTAAATATTCATGTATATATTCAAGCAATTATATATCCGACTTGTTATTTATTGATTGCATTATTTGAAACCATTTTTTTGGTAAAAGAAATTTATCAAATCTAATATGCATGTTACTTAAAATTTTGAATTAAAAAAATGTGTCAATTACCTGGTTTACAATTCATGGGTCAAATCTAATATTAAAGAAACATGAGGTTTTATCTCAAAACTAATTGACAAAAAGGGTAGGCCATATATATTTTTAAAGGTTATGAGTTCTCATCTTTTCAATATGAGGTCCTTAACAAACAATTAAAAAAAAATTAACAACTTTTTTTAGTACAACAGGGGTAGAGAGATTTGAACAACATACCTTTTGGTCATTAACAACTTTTGGTCAGTTGTGCAATGCTTCCTAACAAAAGAAAAATAACAAATTTCATCCTATATTTTAACATGTTATAGCATGCAAATGTTAGCATGTATAATAGAGTCATATAAGATAGTTGAGACAAGTATTAAGTAAGTGAATATCATCAAGTGGAAAACTATTGTGAGGGTGGTTGATCTTTATGTGCAAGTACATTTGATGAGTCTTGAGACTGGGTGCAAGGATAAAATAACCTAGCTCCCTTATCGTTCAAGTGTGTTTTCGGTTGCTAGTGCTTAGGAGTTATTACGTCCTAGACATCCTGTGGTGCTTTTGGCTAGTCTCCTTTGGTTTGAGGGGACCATATGATAACGGGCAGAAATGCACGTTATCATAGTGCTAAATTCTTAAACAATGCTTGCTTGCATTGATAAATTGTGTGAGATTGCGTCCAAAAATCATTAAGTTTATTATATTGCGGCTGCATGCATTCATCGCATAGGAACAATTGTTTTTTGATTTTTTATGCAGAATATGCGTTGACGCAAGGCGAAAATTGCGATCATAGGAAATCATTGGTCGAGCGCAGCATTATCACAAGACTTTGCGGTGATTGTGTTCGTAAACATTTGCTCAAGAAGGATTGCCACAACTTGGTGGGCGCATCTGGGTGAAAGGCATAATTAATCACGATGAGACAGAAAGCTAATGAAGGTCGAATCCGAATTAAACTGATAGCCACTAACGATAACAAGTACATTCAACTTTTCGGTGACAAATATTCGGCGCATCAGTCAGGGAATTAAACCCATCCCATCTGTGCAATCATAAGAGAGAAGCCGCCTTCACCCTAAAGCTCTATAAATACCAAAGGCATCCTTCAAAAAAGGGGCTCACCAGTTAGAAAATTCATCAGTTAGTTTAGCACGTCTTTGTCCATAGTTTTTCCTTTTTATTTTAAGGCGGAGCAAGAGAAGAGAAAAGACGTCGGAGATCGCTCAGGGCAACTCGAGAAATAACCTTGAGGCATAAAAGCAGAGAGTGGGCCGACTCTCGCGAGAGCGAAAGTATCTTTTGAACACGAGTAGAAAAACAGTGTCAAAGCCTCGGCAGCAAGAGATTGCTACCATGCTCTTTATTCTATCCTTGCATTTTTATTTTGTACTTCATCTTTATATTTATACAATGGAAGTTCTTATTTTACATCTGTTCAATCTCTTAGCACGCATGAGTAGCTAAACTAGTCGAATGGGTTGAGAAGAACTAAGCTAATATGACCTAGGAAGTTCATTGTTTGCGATTGTCTTGTTTTATGTTGTGCCCAACACCCCTTTAAAGCTACCCGAGAGAGAGTCTAAAGAAAGAACCTAATGACTCGAGGGAGCTAGGTTAGAATCTAGACTCGAGAGAGCAAGATTAGAACCGCATAAACAAGAGATAGGGACTTAGAAATAAGCTTTGTTTGTCAACTTGCATCGCATGCATCCTAGAAATGGGAATGATATTATGTGGTCACCTTATTTGTGTGTGTGTCATTTTTCATTGCATAAATAAGAATAGAAGCTTATGTGTAGGTTCTATAGACTTATCGTATATATCGCATGCATTCTAGCCTTAGAAGCCGTGACATTCGCACCGAGAGGTGGTTTACTGTTGTATGCATGTTGCATGATCGCATAGCATGAACGCATCCTAGGAAGTATTAGCCGAAACTTTTCTCAACCCGTTCACCGCATACTCATCACATCTTCTGTTTATTCAACTCTTTTCAAACTCCGCCGCATTTGTTTATTTTTCATTACCGCAAACAACAACCTCAACAACTTTTTATTTATTTGGTTACTGCAAAATTTTCCTAAAAATTACCACCGCAACCTATTTTCCAAAGTCCCTGAGTTCGACCCTGGACTTACTAGAAAACTCGGTGGAGTTTACACTTGGATTCCGCTGAGAAAACTTGAGTGCTCAATGCATTTGTTACCATCGCATTTCATTCACATTTCCACATCATAAAATAACACATCAACATACCCTAACATGCTTTCATTTCTTGGCTCACCATTTAGAATTAGTTGCAAACAAGTGATCATGTTAGACGGCAATGTTCTAATATCCTTAGTGATTGTGTTCTATGTATGGTGGAGTTGAGTCTAAGGATCATTTATTCTTTGAGTGTCCTTTAGGCTATCTAGAGGCGACCTGCTTTTGTGAGGAATGTGTTTCCATAAGATATCATATTGGGATATATAGCTTATGTGGCACCCTTTCTCGTTCTTACTCCTTAAGCTCGAAGGAAGCGTGAAGACGGTAGACACCACCCTTTTATGATATCTACTGTCCGCTCACCCTTGTAGATTTTTATAACATAGATGTGTCTAGTTTCAAGTTAATTTGATTAATTACAACTATCTATACTAAGTAGGTTTACAAATATATTTGTGATTCTTTCATAAGCCTAATAACTTTCTATTGTAGAAGGATATAGGGTTTCGCTCCACTAGAGTAGTAGATCCTAACCTCGAGTGGCACTTCTAGAACGTCCTTTTCCACTACCTGGGGGGAAAACATTGTAAAACGTAAGCTAGAAGCTCCGTGAGTGGTAAGGCTTTAAAGAAACTAAGTTTTTCTTTTAGTATTTCATTTTGAAATAATTTCACAAGCACAATCATAAACAATGTCAAGAAATAAGTCATAGCCACCCCAACCTGATAGCTGTGATAATACCGACATGATCATGTGTTTTCCAGATAATCCAATCCAACCAAAGATGAAAATACGAGGAAACAATCCCATTACTCAATATAGCCTGCCGAATGTACACATGTCGACAAAATCCCATTAGACGTGCTCAAGGCACGTTAACAGTTGCCCAGGGTATAATTCCAATTTCTAGACAAATCTTTATAAACATGCTATCAAGCAAAAGCAAAGTTACACAGTTATTCACGTAAAACAACGGAAAATCAGTAACTTAAATCCGAGAAGACACATTTTCTGAGCATGTCAACCTTACCAAACCATACATACATACATACTTACATACATACATACATACATACATACGTACATACATACATACATAACATATATGTATATATATCATAATATATATGTATATAGGTACAACCAAAACATTTGAAAATAAAACCACTCACAGTTCACCCACAGGAGTTTCTCTTTTTAGAGTTTTTCCTGCTTCCCTAGTTCTTCCTTGATTCTGAACCTATGTTAATCCCAGAATCAACTTAGAATTCTATATTCTAGGGCTAAAATAATTTTAGAATACCATTTGGCCTTAGCCTTACTTACCAACTCCAACAGACATTAATCTACACTTTAGAACAAACCAAAACAGTTGTGGGTGCAAGGGTCACTTTTCTGCAGATTGGTTGGCGCATGGAAGTCTCCTTCAATGCAAGGCAAGCTTGATCAACGCATAGTAGCCCCATATAAATGCATAGGTCCCTCCCTGGACTTCCTCAATTCTCTCCAACTTTCTCCTTTTTTAAGTCTTCTTGAGGAAATTTGAGTTGTGAAATGAACTGGAGTCTCCTCGAGTATATATTGGCATTCGGAGGGGGTCGTTGTCATCCTTCAAATGCTCCCAATGCATGACACCTTAATCGCATGACAAGTCTATGTGTCAACACCATGCAAGGTCGAACGCATCCCCCTTGACATCTTCTCCTTGCATGCAGAGCTTAAGTGTCTTTATTATGCATATACTGCATAGCTACCTCAGAGGTGTCATTCCGACCTTTTGCATGTCCTACTATGCACCCACGTCATACTTGGCTCGACCAAGACTTCACTTGGTTGAGCCATGTACCCCACTTTACTGTCAAATCAACCTTGCTCCCCAAGTTTACTCAAATCAACGCATGCTAGCTATATTAGGTGCATGGTTACTTCACCAACCACCCTATATGTGTCCAACAAGCTCCTCCTATGCGTTCATGATGTGATCAACGCATGGTTCCCTAGCTATACTCCCAAATTGCCTCTCATCTCATAGCATAGCCTTTTCCTTTGGCCCATAACTAGGGTATGCGCTCAACCTACATTTCTCCTCCTAGATATGTGCTCAACTAGGATTCTTGAGCTTTCTTGGTGTAACTCTTTCCTAAGGGTTTATCTTGTGCTTTCATCTTGCTCCTCGTAGACCCAAAAATGGAATCCACAAGGCCCCCTATGCTCTAACCCTAACCTCATGAATCTAACTTTCCTTTTCTTCCTTCTTCCTTGGTTTTTATCTTCTTCTCGAAGCATAGCTTCCTTTCACACTCAAAGGCATAGCCATGTGTCCTTTTTGCCTTACTTTCTTTCAAGCTTGCGCCCACATTGCCCTCAATGTATCCCCATTACATCTATACATCCAACATTACATATTTTAGGGTTTTATCCTCTTGTAGTGTCCTAAGTTGTCTCATGCTTAACCGACTTCTCTCCCTTAGATCCCCTATGCACCCACCAATCTTCCCTTATGCGTTTAACCCTAACTTCCTCCCTTGGAAGTGCATAGTTCAACACAGGGTCTTCCAATACTAAATTAATTCTTTCCTCATGTTTCCACTTCTTAAACATCTCCTAATAATACTTTCCATGCGTCCAAAACCCTCTTGGTATGTGCCCATCATGTCCAATCCTACCCTAGTATGTGTGTAAGACTTCCTTCTTCTCCTAAAATATGTTTCACTTGAAATGTCTTATCCAAGGTTAAGCCCCTACTCCTTATATCCTTGGTACTTAGTCAAATTTTCACTTCCCTAGACCAACTTGGAGTTCCTCCAAGTTCACCACATAGCTAGGTTTACAACATAGTTTGAACACTTAGCTAAATTTCCTACTATGCTATGAGTTTGTAGCATAGTTTATATACTTAGCTATAATCCTACTTCAAACTACTGTGCCTCCAATTCTTAGAAATTTTCTTAAGTACTTTTACTTCTTCCAAGTCATAGTTTTAGGTACTTAGGTATCTTCTCCTTCCAAGACTTGAATTTTGAGTTCCTCTTTTTGCCTAAAGAATCCTGTGAAGGTTCAAGCATTACAGTTTACTTGGATTTTCCATTTTAGCAAATGGAATCAATTGAGGTGTAAGGTTTGGAGAGTTGCTCGATGCTCTATTCTTTAATTCCCATGTTTGGCGCAAGCGTAATAGGCGTGTCCAGAGAAGACAAACTCACATTTGAAGAACACTTCTTCAAATCTTCTCTAGTTCTTCAGCAATCGATCTCCCACGAGCAGTAAGAAGATGCCACCAAATTCCCTACTATTCTCTTAGCAAGGACTGAAATGTGGGAACCACCTTCAAATAGATCAAAGGGAATTGAATTTTTTGGAGAGCATTCACATAGAACTCATTTCTCTGTGAAAATCATTTAGGGAGAAGAAGAGGAGATGGGAGGATATTTTTCTATAATAACCAACTCTACAAGAAAAAACTTCCCCTCCCTAGAAACCACACACTTCACATTTTCTCCATTTAAATTAAACTAAACTAAAGTAATTTAATTTGATTAATTATTAATTCAAACAATTAATAACTAACTTAAATTAATTTATTTATAAATTAAATATTAAATATTTAATTTAAATATTTGGATCTTATTCAAATATATGTTTTTCTCATAACCTATAGTTTTAATATGAATCTAATTCATATTAATTATTATTTGATGCAAATTCAAATAAATATCCTTTTATTATAATGTTTAATTTTGAATCTTATTTAAAATTAACTTTATATTATAATATATTAATATACATTATATTAATTGTACCATATACATTTAATGTAAATTCCCTTAGTTAATTTGATCAATTCAAATTCTTTCAAAACTAACTGGTTCTTGTTTATCTGTTATGAGCTAGTAAGGGGATCTAATAGACCTATAAATTATCCGAGATTAACTATTTAAACTCTTTAATTATGTTAATCAACATTCATTAACTGTGAGTCACTCCATTAAAGAGCCACAGTTGTACTCCTTGCACCGTACAATATTTTGCATCCATGGATTTAATCATTACAAGTAAGTCAGTTCTTCATGAATGGTTCGTAATTACAACTAAGATAAATTACCATTTTACCTCTATAATTGCCTCTAACTCCTTAAGTACCATTGATCCCTTTAATGAACATTTTGTTTATATTCCTACCACAAACCAATTCTCCCTCGAGCTAGTGAAAGGGTAAGTACCCTTTGTTCAAGACTTGGAATCAACACTTAAGGGAATTACTCATCTACTTACCCTAAAGGCGAGAAGGATTAAATTTTATCTTGTGTAGTTATGTTCCCAGCTTCCTACTTGAACAAGTCTTCAAAATGGTAGGCTTTTTAAGTTGATGACTTGGGCCACTCTCACCCATACAAATTATTGATGCCAAATTTTGGCCAAGGGATAATGTATCTGACCTCCATGTGACAACAACAGTAAACTTGTAATTTGGGGAAAGAGGACCTGCAAAACAAAAAAAAAAAAACTGACTTTAATGACTAAGTTAGTAAAAGAATTAAATAATAGAGAAGAATTTAGAAGTTTTTAGATACCTCATATGAAGTCATAATGGTGTATTTATAGAGAAAGTTGACTAAGGTTGTTCCCTAGAGTTTCCAAGTTGCCTTAAAATGAGGAGATGACCTAATGGACTAAGGAGCGTGCTTGGTTTCGTATTTGGATAGGGTTAGCCTCGACCCTGAGCGAGGTCGGGTGTCTTCATTAGGCCATATCTTGGGCCTAAAAAATGTCACTTTGGGTTGGGGCATGCGTGAAACATGCCAATTTTAGTATTTAATTTCCACTTTTAGCTTGTATCATGCTTCTTCTTCACTTTGTCGTTTCTAAATGTCAGTAACCTTGGTCTAAAATCACCTATGACATTAGCCTCCACTATCATGTCGGGTCGTGAAGTTTGACCCGACTTGAGAGTATAACTTCTTCTAACTTGCAATGTTTTATTATTCCTATCGGTTGTTTCCTTAAGAATTGGACACCGTCTTGAGAAATATGAAAATAATTTCCTAAGAGTTGAGGATGCAATCTTGTCAGAAAGATGAAAATTGATTTCTTTAAGATTTGTGCACTATCTCGAGAAAGATGCAAATCGATTTCTTGAGAAGTGATGAGGCAATCTTGTTAGAAAGATGAAAATCGATTTCTTTAAGATTTGTGCATCATACCAAGAAAGATGAAAATCGATTTCCTTAAGATTTACACACTATCTCAAGAAAGATGAAAATCAATTTTCTTAAGATTTATACACTGTCTCAAGAAAGATGAAAATCGATTTCTTGAGAGGTGATAAGGTAATCTTGTCAGAAAGATGAAAATGGATTTCTTTAAGATTTGTACACCATCTCCAGAATGATGAAAATCAATTTTTGAGAGGTGAAGAGACATTCTTGTCAGAAAGATGAAAATCGATTTCTTTAAGATTTTTGCACCGTCTCGAGAAAGAAGAAAAACGATTTCTAAGAGGTGAAGAGACAATCTTGTCGAAAAGATAAAAATTGATTTCCTTAAGATTTGTGCACCGCCTCGAGAAAGATGAAGATCGATTTCTGATAGGTGATGTGACTTCTATTTAGCTATCCTTGGTTTCAACTGTGGGTGGCCAGCCCTCAGTTTCTACCAAGTAATTATTCAACTAAAAGAATTGATTGGGTCTCAATAATAATATTCTTCTTTGTGAATAATTAAGTTTTGTTGGAAGTTCTTTAGGTAACTTTCCTTTTATTTGAAATTCAGCTTTGGAGATTTTTGCTTTTTGCTTAATAGGGAAGCAGATCCCTTGTAATTTTTCTTTTTGTTTGTTAGGAAAGTGAAACACACCTAAAATGTGAGTTTATTACTCTTGATTTATGATGGTTTTAAAATAATTTTGTTAGATTTGATGTGTTTATTAATGATTTCAGGGTTATGTTCGAGATATCAATTCAATGTCAAAATGAGCCTAAATATGCCCAAAGAAGTCAATCCCAAGCCATACATTAAAATGAGGGAAGAAAAAAGGAAGAAACCATTAAGTGTAAAAAGACAAGGCAACACATCACGTAGCGTAACTACAATGCCCAATACGCTCCATACCAAATAGCAATACTGCGATGTACTCTTTAGAGTGCAACCCTATGCTTTGACAAAATAGTGCAACGTAACGATGCTAGGTTACTTTTAGGGGGGAAAATCTGCATTTTAGGAAAACTCTACCTATTTAACCTATGGTTTTTAGCTGGCCTCCACATCCAATTTTGGAATTTTTGAGGCCTAAAGGGAGGGTTTATAGCAGAATATGGAGTGTTTTTTATGCCGAAGAGATCGAAGATCGTTCGAAGGCCAAATTCGTCACAGGAATGCGATCAGAAGTCGGATAACTCTTCTTCCCTTTTGTTTTCTTGGATTTATTTCTGTATTTTTGTATCATAGATATGCTTCTGTCTATGGAAGTCATGTTAGGCTAAATTTTTCATAGTTTTAGGGGTAGATGAATTCTTAAGTTAAATTGTTGAACACCTTGCTTCTTGAATGATAGTTTGCATTTACACTTTCAAGCATGATTGTTCTTAATGTTTTTGAATATTTGATTAATGTTTTAATGATTCCATGATTTAAATCTTACTTTGGCGAGTAGTCTTTAAATTAGATCATGTATGTTAGACTATCGTTGAAAACACAGGAAGTAGTCAATAACGTAGAGATTATTGACGAAGAGTCTTAATGTCATGCTTCTTAATTTGGTTTCAAGAAATTAGTTACCAATCATGTTTGTATGAGAAAAGATTACTTACTATTAGGTTATCAAAATATTTATATTTTCCATGTTAATTCCCCAAAATTTGCTTTTAATGCTAATTTTGTAGGTAAAACAGTCCCCGAGGCAATAAGGAGTCATTCTGAGAAAATTGGGCCAAAAGGATAAAAAATGACCAAGAAAATCAACTAAATTGAAGAGAATCAGAAAAATTACCAAAATGCCATCAACTATCGAGTTTCACCATCGAGTTTCACCATCGAGTTTCAGCGTCACGGCCCTAGGAGAAGCATCGAGGAATGCTTAAAAACAGAACGCTCACTTCTGCTGCAAAACAAGGCAGCGTTGCAACGCTTCGAATTTTAACGTGATTCATCCCGCACGCGCCTCACACAACGCAACGTCGACCTCCAACATCACTTCTCAAGTGCAACGCTTCTTGGCTTTTTGCGATTTAGCATTGCAATGCTAACCCGCGTCGCGACGCTACCCTGCAAGTATTTTTTTTTTTTCATTTTTGCAAGGGGATGAAGCACGACTTCAATGGAGACTGGAATTTCTCTCTGTATCAATTAGTCTCTATGGTAATTTTATTTTCTACCTAGGTTAGATTTTGATTTATTTTTTAATTATAATCAATAACTTGTAATTCTTCATGAATTTGTCTATGGATTTGTGAAGTAATTGAATCTTGTTTCTATTTCAAGAGTTCTTGCAAATTCTTTTGAGTTTTCTACTTGTCTTTATCATTAACAATCTGATTTGAGCATTCTTAAATCCATTTTTAATTCTTGAAGCATGTTGAATGATCTATATCTTGAACATATTTAACCTAGATGCTTGGTTTTGTCACATTCACTCATGATTGAATGTGTTGCTTTTAATGTTTTCGATAGAATGTCTAGCCAAGATCTCCAAGAGGCAAAGGTAATTGTGTGTTAAATGACTATCCTAGGATGAAATAATTACTAGATTTGAAGAAAATTCGATTAATTGAGTAAGCTATCTTAACAATTAATCGGCGCAATTGAATCATAGAACTTAATGCACGTGTCTTCTCTTCTATATGGCCACTATCGAACCCAATAGAGGTAGAAACATGTAGATTGATTTGAGTTAGTGCTATCCTACCTTAATTGTTGATTAGGACACTTTATTGACTAGTTATTGTTAGTTGTCCACCTTTGTAGAGACTAGTTTAACTTAGTTAAGTGAGTAGTTACGAGCTTAATCCGATTGTGAATTAAATTTGTAAAATTCAATGATAGGAATTGCATTGAACGTCTAATTTGGATTAGAATCAAGATTGTTCTAAATTTGGTTACAACTATCCTTTATCATTTGATTTTTAGCATGTTTCTTATCTCAAAAAAAAAAAAAAAAAACCCATTTTATAGCTTTTATAGTTAAGCTTGGTTAAAGAAAAGATTAAACAACATTTCCCTGTGGAACGATCTCTTACTTCCACTTTAACTACGAGTTAGTTTAGGTTGTTGTTCGAGCTTTACAAATATTGTTTATTTCAAGTTAGGTAGAACTGAAGACACCTACTTAGCTCCAAACACTTCCAAAAGATTCAATATGGATTAAAGACTTCTAGATCTAGGTATTGTGTTAATTACTTCAAGAGTAAAAGCAAGTGTGTTTAATGGAGCTTTTGATGAAATCCATTCCCTAAAACATCTTTAGTTTGATAACCTTCATATTCGATCACTTTTATCGCTTTCTTAGATTAGTTTAATTTATTTTCCATCAAAGTCGGTCCCCTAAATAAAATTGGAAGGATCTCTGAATAACTAAAAAATTAATCAATCTGATTCCCTAAGAACAATACTCGGCCAAGGTCATTTTAATTATATTATTACTCGGCGCGTGCGTTTGCTCTTGTATCAGAAAGCATACCTTCTATATAACCCTCATAATAAGCAAAGAGCCTTAAGATAAGATTGGCTTGAAACTTGGTTGGTCGGCTCGGTCGAGCTTGAGGAAGGTCCGCCTCGACCTTAGCCCAGACTCATTAACCTCGAGTTGTGGCTTTTCTTCGATCAACCTTCACATGTTTGTCTTCGGTTGTATCCTCATCTTCTGAGGTTTTAATTTATTTTTGGTCTTTAGTGATGCTCCTCGATCTCTGTTTTCAAATGATAGAGCTTCATTACTTTTAACTTCTTGAGCACTTTGAAGTGAATATGTAGTTAAAACTTGTGTTTGCCTCTAAATAAACAACTTAGCTTTTCACTGATTGGATTGAGTTGAGGTCGCTTTGGGTTCATATAACCATCTTGACGTTAGGGTGAGGTCGACAGTGTTGAAATTGGTGTCCTAAATCTCTTTGTTCTCGTAGTTTGTAAACTTGCATAAACAAATTGTTACTAATAAAATAAAAGTTATTTTGATGCATTAACTCAATCCAATAAACTAAGATCCAAGGTTATTTTATGTAACTTAAACATGTATATGGTTGACATATAGGTAAATCATATTTAAGTAATAACTTAAATGGTTTGTAGCATATGGATAAGGTTAAGTGCCTTATCTTGGTGACACCACGGATACGACTCACTTCGTAATTGTTACAATTGTTGCAAAGTGTTACAAACGATTTGATCTTAATCGTTCATGTGGAGATATGTGAGTGGATATATCCTATACAAAGAGTTGTATAAGATCAGACCGCGAAATGATTAGTCTTACTTTATAACACCGTTACTTGAGATTAATATTTCAATAGGATGACCATAGGTGACTCGACCTTAATCTTGATTGAGTTGTGAATTCTGTCTATGAGGGCTATCTTTTGATCTGTATGGATGAGAGTGGCCAAATTCCTTGACTTAATATGCCTACTTTTTTGGGGATTTGACCGAGTAGGAAGCTGAGAACATAGCTACACAAGATGGAATTCGCTCCTCGGTTCTAGAGTAAGTAGATGATATCTCCCTTAAGGGCTAATTCCAAATCTTGAACAATGAGGATCCTCACCCTCTCACTGTTCAGAGAGGGATCTAGTTTATAGTTGGACTATAACTAATTATTCATTAAAGAAATCAGTGGTACTTAAGGCGTTAGATGTAACTACAAGGGGTAAAACGATAATTTAACCCAGTTGTAGTTATGAGCAATTCATGAAGGATCGACTTACTGTTGATTGGTTATATCCGTAGACATAGAAATATATCTACAATGCGAAGAGTTCAATTATCGGTCTTTAGTGAAGTGATCGACAGTTAATGAATGTTGATTAATTTAATTAAATAGTTTAATTAGTTAATCTCATATCATTAGAGCTTATAATCTGTATGTCCATAAGGCCCCATTGCTAGCTCACTAAGGAGAAAAGAAAGAATAATTGTTTTTAGTATAATTTGAATTGTTCAAATTATTTAAAGAAATTAAAGGTTTTAATTATATTAATATGATTAATATAACGTATAATGTATATTGATACATTACAGTATATAGTTAATTATAAATATATTTGTAACTAAAACTATATAATATGTGAGAGATAAGTATTTGAATAAGATTCAAATAATATTTATTTGGATGAGATTCATATAAATACTATAGGTTAAAATTTAACATGAATAAGATTCATATTAAAACTATAGGTTATAAGAAAGAATTGCATTTTAATGTGATTAAGATATATAGTTAATTAATTATAAGTTAATTGATTAATTATATATATAATATTATATTAATTAAATATAATATTAATAATTCCCCAGCTCAGAATTATTTTGTTTTCCATGTGAGGGAGTTATGTAACTCCCTCAATCTTCTTCATCTTGGTATTGGGAATACAGAGAACACATAAGAAGATACGTGAAAAACTTATGGGAAAAATTCTCTCAAGATCTCTTGCTCACTCACAAACTCTATCTTCTCCCAAAAATACTAGAGGAGACTATACTGTCATCCCTTGTTGGAGAATAACAGAGGCTCCAAGTGGTGGTGTCCTGTATTGAAGATTTTTTTAATGTTCAGGCAATTTCAATGTTCGTGAACTTTGGAGAGGAAAACAAGAAAAGGTTTTCTTCAAGAGTAGTGTACTTCTTCCCTCTCCCTTTAGAAAATCATGCCTATAGAATTTATAATGTTTATCCTAAATGCATCTTTGAATGTTTGTTTCTCCGAGTGTTTCAAAATTGAATTATGAATGCATGGTATTCACGCGCTTCCGCAAAGGAATTTCATTCCTTTAGACATAGAGCTCAAGCCCTTATGTGCTTAAGGTCGGCATCGGCCACAACAATTGTCCATAGTGTGCATGGTGTACTTGGACATGTATGAGTGGTAAAAATATTTTACCTTTATGCGCTTAGAGTTAGCATAGCCAGCCCTTGTGAAATTCTTATCATAAATTCATGTTCTATAAATAATTTTGCGCTTTAGCATCGACCTTGGCTCTTTGCTACAACTTGGTCTCCTCAGCCTCTACCTCAGTTGCTTTGTTCCTTGCTCTAACTTGGTCTTCTCAGCCCCAGCATTGGTCACCTAGATATTCATCTTTTCTTGAACTTAGTCTTCTTTTCCTCGGCCTTTGTACTTTGCTTTAATTTGGTCTCCCTGGCCTCAGCATTGATCACCTCGCCCTCGGCCTCGGTAGTCTCCACCTTTGCTCTTTGCTTTAACTTGGTTTTCTCAGCCCTAATATCAGTCATCTTAGCTTTTGGTCTATGCTTCAACTTAGTCTCTTTGGCCTCGGCCTTAGTAGCCTTGGCCTTTACTCTTTGCTTCAACTTGGTCTCCCTGGCCTTGGCATTGATCGCCTCGGTCTTTGTTTCTACTTGGTCTCCTTGGCTAAGGTTAGCTTGACTTCGACTCAGACTCCTTGGCACAAATTGCACCATGGATTTTAGTCTATTAGTCCTACTGGTCCGACTATGCATAGCTTCATGTTGTTTCGGTGGTCTGACAACCTCAACCCGTCTTCCTGAATTATTTTCACATAAGATTAGTCTCTCTTTTGGTTTTCGAACATGAGACTCTGTTTCTCCCACATCTTCAACCAAAGTGGCTTTTCCTTTGGCAGGATCACATACTAATGGTTTCACCTGAACCATTGTCGAAGGGTTCTGCTTATCTAGAATTTCAAGTAGTCGAGTCAGATCTTGAGCAATTTTGATTACTTGTTTTTTCAATGCCTTCAATCTTTCCTCGAGTTGAGGCGATGTTAGATTTCTTGACCTTTGCGGATGGCGGTCTTGATCCGGGTCACCTCCATCCATGTTCTTGTTCTCCTCCCTTTTACTCATGTTTTGCAAGGTATACAAATTATTAGTAGAACACTTTCTTCCCCACATATGGCTCCAACTATTAATGCCAAATTTTGGCCAAGGAAAAATGCACCTAACCTCCACGTGGCAACAACGAAAAATTTACAATTTGGGAAAAAAAAGACCTGCAAAACAAAAAAAAATAGCTCTAACGCCTAAGTCAGTAAAATGACCAAATGATAAAGAAGAAGCCAGAAGTTTTTAGATATCTCATATGAAGTCATAATGGTGTACTTATAAAGAAAGTTGGCCTAGATTGTTCCCTAGGATTTCCAAGTTGCCTTAAGATAAGGAGAAAACCTAATGAGCCAAGGAATGTGCTTGATTTTGTATTTGGATAGGGTTGGCCTTGACTCTGGATTGAGGTTGAGCATCTCTATTAGGCCATATCTTAGGCCTAGAATGTCAATTTGGTAGGGGCACGCGCAAAACATGCCTCATTGGGCATTTGGCAAGGGGTCGGCCTTAACCTTAGTCGAAGCCCAGGTAGGGCTTGGGACCAAGCCAGCCCTCTTTTCCTAGGCTTATTTTGATCTTTAGTTGTCACTTTCTGTTTGTATCATGCTTCTTTTTTACTTTGTTATTTCTAAATGCAATACCCTTTGGTTCAAAATCACCCATAACACAAATCAAAAGACAACCCTCATAGATGGGAACCCATAACTCACTCAAGATTACGATCAAATTACATATAGTCATCATATGAAATATTAATCTCTTCAGTCAATGGTATTACAAAGAGAGATGAAGTATTTCGTGGTCCAATATTATACAATCTTATTGTATATACCACACTCACATGTCTCCACATAAACGATTTGGATCACATCGTTTGTAACACTTACAAAGTAGGCCACATCTATAGTGTTACCAGGATAAGGCACCCATCCTCATCCATATACTATAGACACTTTAGGTTATTACTTGAACACGATCCACCTGCATGTCTATTACATACTATTCAAGTCTCGTGAAATGACCTTGGATTTTTTCCGTAATGGATAACTCCTTATTGCATGTTTAGAATAATCAATTATTATATCAAATAACTAATTAACTATGAGGTTTAAGAACATAAATCTCAACATTTTCTCCTTGAGACCTTTTTCCTGAGTTGTGTGTGGGTTTTTTCTTTTTTTATGTGTTTGGTTGTTTGGTAGCATCATTGTCTTGTTTTGTTATGTTTGTGTCTTGACCTCGGGTTGTGAGGTCTCTCTTTCTTTTTAGCAATATAACGTCTTTGCAAAATAATAATAACAACATTACTATTAACACTGATGAAAATGAGTATGTTTTAAAAAGTCTCCTAGACTAACATGGATCTTGATAAAATTTCAAAGCTGGAAAAGGATTAATTTAGAAAGTTTAAAGGTTGAAATATACACATTTAGAAAGTTTTAAGATCAAGAACAGAATAAACTTGAAAATTTGAAAACTAAAAATAAGCCTAAACCCATTAAAAAGATACTGGGAGGAAACTAAAATTTACTCATAAACTTACCAAGTGTATCAAAATTCAATGGAAATTCTTAGTTTCATTGGTCAATTTTAATTGATCTGGTCTAAAATTGAAAAGTTCAAAGTTAAACATCAGTCAATAAAGTTTATTTTAAATTTACAGCATATAAAATTTTAAAATAATTATCCTACAGTTAGTTTGATATAAAATATCAATATATAATCGAAATAATATATCGAATTTAGTTATTATAGCTAAATCGCAACAATTTCATATTAATTTTATCATATACCTCTGCATAGTTTAAAAGTTTAAAATTAAAATTTATTACACATTATTTTTACTTAATATCAAAGCTAATTTTTTTGAAACCTTCAAAATTATAATTTTATGTTCAATAAATTCATGATTTTTAATTATAAAAAAACGTATTGTTTAGTATGCAATCGTGAGGAGGGAGATTAAACTCCAACTTGAAAGAGTACAAAACAACCACTACTGAACTAAACTCATTTTGATTTATAAAAAAATATCAAACAGATCAAAAACCTATCAATGGTCAAAGTGAGTATAATTGAGAGTTTTACTAGATGGATGTCCGAAATTTGGGAAGAAAATGAGATTTGACATACTTTCTAAAAATGAGTTTTTTTTTTTGCCTTTTGCCTTTTGCCACAATTAAATTTGGGTGAAATTACCAAAAAGGAACTTCGCATATGCAGAATAGACTTTCTCGTCTTACTCCATTTCCTCTCACAAATTACTCTCCTCTCTCCCTTTCCCTCACAGTCTCACTCTTTTATTCTCACTTTTGCACTCCCATGCTCGCTCTCTCGCTCGACCTCGACTCTACAAGACAAACTGGACAGAGGGGGAGAAGAAGAAGAAAATGGTTAGAGTTGTTCGTGCGGACTCGTCAAAGCTAGTGCGTGATCTCGTTGAAATTAGATGCAGTGGAGAAGAAGCATTGAAAGAAGAAGAAATAAGGATGGTTTTATAAAATTGCTTGATGATAAGATAAGGAAATGGTCAAAATTTTTAAAATTTAAAAATAGAAAAAAAATCATTTTGGACCTCGAGAATGTGTATTTTAATCAATTTCCTCGTAATTGAGATGTGTTGAGACTTTAGAAGGGTCTATGATTTAAATCTCCACATTCTCAAAACAAGAAAATACCCTGTAATTAAACCTTTTTTAGTAAAAGAAAAATATATATTTTTTCCAGTGGCGGTGGTTGGGTTGTATGTGTCGTCGTACGGAGAAAAAAACACGCACACGTACGGCTGAAACTGTTCAGACAAACTAGGCCCTTTCGAGAAGACGATCCCACAAGGCCTTATGTAGGATCGGGTGCACACAATTACTCCTCCAACAGCAAAGGGTCAGTACGGTAAGCTTTGTAATTGTATGAAATGAAGAAGGTTTAGCACATGAAAAGCTACAGCGTAAGCCGTTGCAGGCGCTAGTCTCTCTCACTGTTTTACACTGACCGCAACCCCTTTTTTCTCATAACCCCACCATTAGACTTTTCTCCATTCTCCCTTTTTTTTTTTCCTTTCCTTTTTTCCTCTCTTTTGAATCAAATGAATGAATCAATGAATGAATTGAAATTCCCATTTCCCCTTTTATCCTAAAGAATGATGATTCTTCATTTCCTTCTTCTTGTTTAGTTAACTAACTCCCTGTTTTTACATTTCCATTTTCATTTTTCTTGGCTTTTCTCTCCCTTTTTCAGAAATGGAGCATCGAGATCAGAGTAAGTCCCCCTTTAGACTTTTGGGTTTTGTTCTGTTTTTTCTTTTGTTTCTTTGTCTTGGTTCTTGTTTGTTGAAATTGGTGGTGGAATCTTGGCTTATTGGGGTTTATTGAGGATTTGGGATTTGGGTTTTTGTGGGTTTTGGAAATTAGTTGTTTGTTTGTTAAGTATGTTTGTGATAAATGGTTTTGTTGGGTTTTGTAGGGCAAGAGAGCCATGGAGTTCATGTTTGCAACAAATGTGGTTGGCTCTTTCCAAATCCTCATCCGAGTGCTAAACACAGGCGTGCACACAAGAGGGTTTGTGGAACAATTGAAGGTTCCAAGTTGGTTGAGTCTGAGGCTAATACTCTCTTGACTGTCGTTTCAGATGATGATGTTGATCACAAAATCTCCAGTGAGAAGTCTCTTTACACTCTGTTCTTTGTAGGTTTTGTAAAAGTTGGGTTTAAATCTTCTTCTCTGAACTTTCTTCTTTTGTAGTCTTGAACTTTGGATGAAAAGCAATTCTAGTCCTTGCTATTAACTTTTTTTCTAATGAATTATTTAATGGAAACCTGGCATCAGTATATCTTTTGTTTATTTATTTGATTATTATGCGTCAACTTGGACGATTAGTACTTATTGGTTAGGTGTTTGATTTCTAAGTGAATTTATGTTCTTTAAATGATTAATGAGTATTAATGAGAAGACTCAAATATCTTGGAAAATTTAGGGGGAAAACAGAATATTTAAAAGTTGAGGGTACAAAAGAGAATGGATGAAAATTGGAAGTTTAGGGATTAAAGTAAGAAAGTTGATGGACCAAATTAGGATGCCAAGCTGAAAAGTTACATCTATCTCTCTTTTTCTCTCTTTCTTTTCTTGCTTTTATCTCTTCTTTCTTTTTCTGTTGGAAAGGAGGGGGCCTGTGATAATGAAAACTTCTGTGCCTTAAGGTGTTTTTAATTATGTCAGTAAATGCTGCATAGGTCCAAAAGTCTTGGGAGGGAGTTGCAGAGACGAGGGTGTTGATAGCATGAAAACAAAATCAAAGGAATCTGAAGATGAAGTGTTTTCAGATGCTGTTGCAGAGTTTTCAGAGGGTGTAGGACCAAACAAATCCATGGTAGATGCTTTGGATTCAGTAAGTGCGGAAAAGATGGTGGTGGAGGGTGAAACGAGTAGCTCCAAAATTTTGAAAGACAAAGAAGTTCTTGGTACGTTTAATGTTTGGGACATATTATTAGCTATTTATAGTCAGTTAGTTTCAATCATTATTTTGATTTCTTGTTAATCTTTTAGATGTGTTACCTCAATTATGGAAAAAGTTTAACAAGGTTTTTCTTCCACAAATGGTGTATTCTTGGACGGCCATTGCCATTATGTGATTGAAAATTGTGAAATAATCAAAGTGGGCTACAACATTAATTAGAAAGAAATAATTGAAAAAAGAAAGTTTTGAATCGCTGAAGGGAAGCACTAATAAGTAGATAAGCTCATCCTTCATGTCATATGCTATGCTAGTTTCTTATACTGTTATCAGAGCTATTGAGATGGGTTTCGCTTTTTTGACGTAAAATGTAATGTCATTTTACTGTTTGGGAAATACAGTCGTACTTCATGTTCTTTGAATTTTTTACAATCTATGTTTGTGTAATACTTAGATTTTGTTCTATGTTCAACCTCTTCAACTGACATCCAAATAGTGGATAATTCAGTTATTGCAGAAACTACTATCAATCAGTCAGGATGTGAGCTGGAAAACAGAATTAAGCAAGAACTTGTGAATCTTGAGACTGAATCTGGAACTCTGTTATCAAGTTCTTCAGCTGAAAATCGAAAAAATGGAAGTTTAGCTGTTGCAGAAACTGATATCGACCAGTTGGGAGATGAGCAGGAAACCAAAATTAATCAAGAACTTGTGGATCTTGAGACATCAAGCTCTTCAACTGAAAACCAGAAAGTGGAAAATTCAGTTGGTGCAGAAACAGAGCAGGAAACCAAAATTAATCTAGAATATGGGAATCTTGAGACCAACTTTAGAAATGGGAACTCAGTGATTCCATCCATTGATCATATGAATGCTGCTACTACTACTACAGGTGACTTGTACCTGAATGAACCCGAAACTATAATGCCTGCTCTGCAACAAGAGCTGAACATTGATGGTGTTGAAAATGTGTCTCATTGTTTCTTGCCATCTACTGATAGAAGATGTGATGATGAGGACTTTGACTTGTGTAAGAACACAGAATTCACAGCACCATCTGGAAAAATTGATAATTATAAATCTAAGCCATTACCGAAGATGGAAAAAACCATCGAGATACCTACAGAGCCTTTTGCACATAATGAACCTCTTCAATCAGTGGCTGACAATGACGTGTCCATCCATTCTGAAATGCCCCAAAGTGTTATTCTTTCAGAAGTAGAACGTAAACCCCAAAGTGTGGTTGTTTCAGACGTTGAACCCATTGACTTGACTCGAATGATATCCGATGCTCGAAAAGAACTAGAGTCTTGCAGTTCTAACAACTTACTAGATACTGATATAATAAAAGGAGAGAATGACAATGTGCATCTGCCTTCTGTGTCAAGCGACTTAAATATCATAGACCGCCCTGAGGCTCTGATTGAAAATTCAAAGGACCATAAGGAAGTTAAATTAACCAATAGTGATGTACAGGACCCTCGTGAAAGAGTCGGTGGTTTGGAAGACAATTTTAAGGAACCCATTCTCAAAGAGAATTCTTTCACTTTGCGAGCAGAGCCATTTTATCAAACCTCTGAAGTAGCTTCTTTCGACACAAAAACTGTGGAAAGTAGGCAAAAACAAGAAAGTGGAGTCAATAATGTGTCAGTTGATGTGAAAGCTGATTGTTCTAGTAATTGCGGCCAGGAAGCAGAAGAAATTCCCATTCAAGAAGTAAATGCAGCTCAGACTAAAGGTGTACTCAGTGAAAATGAAAAGCACGGCGGTAAGAGTCAAATCTTAAGTGATGCTGCAAATTCCGGGATGGATAGTATTCCCTCAGCCTCCCTTTCTTCAGGAGTTGAATCAGTGGCAACCCCCAATAGTTCTCTTAATCTTTCTGAAAATGTAACAGAAGTCTTGCTCAGTGAAGCTGGGAGAGGACAGGTTCTTCTACCTGATGATGTGAACAGGGACACAGTACAAATTCATCTTCCAGTTGATACTCATGAAAGAAAAGATAATATTAATGAAAAGGATAAATCTGACAATTTGAATACAGCTGTAGTTGAAGACAAAAAAGACCTTTCAGAGGAAAAGTTTTCAATTGGGATCGGTTCCACACCTGAACCTACCACTAACAGCAAGGAGAATGAATGCATTGCGGTTTCAGAAGAGAGAGCAAATGAATCTCCGAGGAAAATATATCTGACTGAAAGCACAGACTCAAGAAAAATTGACATTACTTTAACTTCACATACTCAGGAAAGTGTAAAAAAAGATGATAGTAGTAGTTCTGTACATATGGTTAGTGAAGTAAATTCTGATGATCAGTCATGTCATATTGGAGATTTTAACTCAGTTCGGAACTCTTCCAACATTCATGCCAACAACGACGCAAATTTGGTTTATGTCAGTAATGAAACTGTCACTGGAAGATCAGATGCTTTTCAGGATGGCAGTGTGAGCCAGCTTGCTGGAGATGGAGTTAGAGTTGCTTCTGAAACTTGGAAAGATGATGGTGTGAAAACCGACGTAAAACCACAGCTTACGTCATCCCTTCTTGATGCTTCAGTCGATGCGATTAGTCAAACTGACAGTCTTGAAGGCAACTGGGGTTCTGTCTCAGGTATTCTTATATTTTGTGTAAACTGCACTTGAGGTTTTCATTGATAGATGTTTTTCCAATTGGTGTTTAGCTGTAGAATTTCTGTTTGTGCATAATGTGTCCCATATTGTCTTAATGATAACTGATAATGCTTTTCTAGAACAAAAACTTTCGTGATAATTAATGTATTTTCTTGATCATGAGGGACAGTGCTCTCAACTCAGTCCGATTTGCCAGCCATTCTCGACAGTGAAGTAACACTACAAGCGCGAACCGGAGCAGAGGAAACCAATTTGAAAAAGGTGGATGCTGCAACTGAGCGACAACATTCCAACAGATCTGATCTGTTTGAGCCACCATCGTTTATGACATTGGTTGAACCAAATGGTGGAGGAATCCAAAATTCAGCCACTACTGAAATCCAGACTGCACGAAACCGAGAGCAGCCAAATTCTGCATCTCTACAAGCTGCCTGGTTTCCGTCTAATGCTCATGTTGCAAACAACTCACCAGGAAGAAAGAAGAACGAGGCAATTATCGCCAAGGTGACGAACTGGAGTGCAGGAAAGCCACACACTGCTCTCAAGAACCTTTTGGATGATGCTGCACTTGAAAACAAGCAGAAATCGCCAACCCAAATAAATAATCTGGCTTCTATGATTCAGAAAGATGAAAAACCGATGAAAAATGACTCCATTGGGAAACAAGTCGACTCCATTACACGGCCGAAATCGCCTACCTCACACTTGGGAAACAGGGAGATTGCAAATGAGTGGAACTCTCCTGCAAGATACCCGTCAGACATCAGAAGAGAAAGGAGAAAAGGGAGGCCATATTGGGCTCAATTTGTATGCTGTTCTTCAGTGCATTAGTAGAGTAGATTGTTGTTATCTAGCTGTATGATCTACTTCTATAGAATACTCCATACATTACTTGGACTGCCCCTGCCCTTTTTTGTCTGCTAAAATTTCAGGATGCTTTGCTTTTTGTGGCAAATGTTGGCCTTTTCCTCTTCTTTCTAGAATCATATTTTATCTTAATATCTGTTTGGTTTATATCTGGACATTCCTTAGTGATGTTATAATAAATGGCTCTTGTAAGTAGCCTGATTTTTTAGAAGTTCAAATGGTAGGGTCTCTTTGGAATATCAGAAGCATTAATTTGTCCTAATCATTGAGTAACTTCATCACATCTTCTTTTGTTAATAAGATTTATATATATTAAAAAGAAAAGCCTGTAATTATAAATGATTTTTAATATTTTTATAAGGTGGTGAATGATTGATGAGGATGTTAAAATTAAGCTTCTTTGAGAAGGATAGCTTAGTGTGGAAGCATGACAATGAACTGGAAGATCATGTGACCCGTTCACTCTTCTACATTCTAATACATACATGTACTGAGCTCATAAAGAAAAGTTGATTCGAACCAGAAAAGTTGACTCTTTGGTTTGAAACTCGTGGAGTTGGGTTACTTCAACAAATCTCATTCTAATTAATTATATACATATTTAGTTTTTAAAATTAAAGTGAAATCATGTGATAATAGTTTTAAATCACTGTCTAAATTGATTCATTAATAATGGTTTAGAGTTCGAATTCGATGGAGTTGGGTTACTTCGACAAATCTCATTCTAATTAATTATATACATTTATTTTTAAAATTAAAGTGAAATCATGTGATAATAGTTTTAAATCAACATCTCTATCTAATTGATTCATTAATAATGATTTAGAGTTCGAAACTCATGGAGTTGGGTTACTTTGACAAATTTCATTCTAATTAATTATATACATATTTAGTTTTTAAAATTAAGGTGAAATCATGTGATAATAATTTTAAATCTCTATCTGTTCGAAACTCATGGAATTGGGTTACTTCAACAAATCTCATTCTAATTAATTATATTTTAAAATTAAAGTAAAATCATGCGATAATAGTTTTAAATCACTATTTGTCTAAATCTATTTATTAATAATGGTTTAAATTCAAGCTTTAATTATATAACCGCTCTAGTTTAGGGGTATAAATCAGGATTTCATCGAAAACCTTTTAGACATGAGAGGAAAACTTGGAACCTTACCTGGGAAAATAAGAGAACAGTGTATTAGTTGAAGACCAAAAATAAATGAGTGACACTAACATGAGATAAGAGAACGGTGTACTAGTTGAGGACCTAAAATAAATGGGTGATACTAACACGAGAACTCAACTAATATGAATCATACGATTGAAAGTTCGATCTGATCCCAAACAACCCTACTCAATGAACATAATCAAATTGATCCATGAACTAAAGGATATATTACACATCTGCAATAAGGAAAAACTAAGTAGAATCCAAAACATCACTTCATCCAAACTGCAAAATACCCAAAAAAGAAAACAAATCATCTTTAGAATCCTCGAATTGTTGGGGGGTTGGGAGGGTTGGTGGTAGAAACATTTCACTAAAAAAATTATAAAGTCAAGGGGGGGAAGGGGGGGAAGGGGGAGAGGGGGTTTAAAACCACCCATAATAAGGGTGGAGAAATCTTCCAAGACCTGATAAAATAGAAATAGAAAGTTCATAATCCTATTAATTGAATTGAATAATCAACAGGTATGAGTCTTTTAAATAAAATTGCAATTGCAAGCCTGACTTTGAAAACACAAACACAATTTGACTAAGCTCCCTTCCTTATAATTTACTTGGAGAATCATCAAAAATACTTGTGGTCTAACCTCAATACAAAATAACAAATTGAAGAACCAAAACTCCTAACAGAATTGACTTTCACAAATGTCTAAGCTGTTGAAGGATTCCTCTAAATTACATTCCCAACAAGCCTCTCCTTTCTTTTGCCCCTTCCCTCATATAAACTAACTTGAAGCTCAAATAACCTTTGTGACCCTTTATTAAGCAGCAATGCCGAAAGAGAATATCCCCCCAAAAAAAGAATTTTTTTTTTATCAGTGTTCCTCAATATATTCTTCAAATGAGAGAATGTGGGAATATTGGCTTCTCAACTTGGAAAATAATGGAAAGACCAGAAAAGAAGTCAATAACACACCAGATATACATAACCCTCAGTGAATTTTTCCCACAGCAAGAACGATCAGATTTTTCCTATAAGCCTCAAGAAAGCCATCTATTCTCAAGATTGCACAGCCAACCTCTGAAGATGCTCAAAGAACACTTGAAGGCTAACATCATCCGTAAATATGATATCTGATCCGGCTGCTATTTCTTGAGCATTGTTATATGTTGCTGATGGATTCAACTTTGCCAATAAGAATCTAGCCTGCTCAGAAAATCAAGATTATAAAACGACAATGTTAATATGGACCTTCAGATGGGTGATAGGTAAGAATAGTTTCGTTCATTCACTTTTACAATCACATGCATTAATTAAATAAACCAAACATCTACCAGCAATCATTTAAGAACAGATGGAAAACAAATTGCAGACACTAGAAATAAGTACTTATACCGATGAATTTCTTTCCTTATGCTTCACACGCCATAAGTATCTATAGCCAGTTTATATAATTAAAAAAATTATAAGAACTCTCACACTGTAAGTTTTGGTTATGATTTCAAACAAATATATACATATAATAAATGTAAAAGCATAAAAAAGGCGATGATAATATTAAAAATATTAAAACAAACAAACAAATAAACAAAGAGCAATCAAACAAACAAAAAACAGGCCTTGAACTTTCCTAGTATGAAACTCCCAAGCATCTTAATAATACAACTGTAGGAAACAAATCGAGCCAAGCATCTAAAATTAAGTAGCCATGCGTTGCGCAAGATCATTTTGAGTGAGGACTGAGGACGCAAAGGCTATTAAGAGACAAAACATACAATCAGATATGTGATATTACTAGCAAATTGAGCGAGAAGCCTAAAATAATAATGACAGCAAAAGCACAAAATAAATTCTATAGCATTCAAGTATTATTGCAAAACAATATTTTTTCTGTGAATGAAAGCTGCAGATGAAGGGGAAAAAAATGACCTGGGAACCATGTTGATCGCAGACAACCAAACGAGGTACTGGAAAACGCTCATTAATAATAATTTGGGCATCATCATGTGGAGCTTGCAATAACTGTGCAAATGCCTGTGGAAAGATTGTTAGATTGATTAATGGAAGATATGGTTGATATTCCCATTACGAACTATCAAATGACAAGTATAGGAAATGCAATCTCATTTTCAAATTTATTCTCCAAAAAGAAAAAATGCAAATGGATATTGCCATAAACGGTGGAAGTTCCTAAAATGGGTGAATATAAAATCAGACTTCCAAAAACAAAAATCAAAATTTCTGACTTTCAACAGTAGTAGTAGAGGGACTGAATTCAAGAAAGCACAAACTTGGTGTTCTGGCTGATTTTGGTATCCCATATTACGCCACTGTGCTATTGTCATTCCATGAAATATGACAACACTGAAATAAGAATCTAGCAGGAGAATGCGATCAGCTGCAATGGAAGCAACATCTAACAACGCTGGTGCAGGGAGTGAATTGAACGAGTACGATATTAGTGATGGCTGAATCATCACTGCAGCATTCGTGATGTTCTCCCTGTTTAACAACATCCTAAAATATGCAGTTTCATCTGGACTGTTGTTAAAGACCTGCACATAGGATCGCAAGGATCCAACCAAAAGAATGTAAATCATCTTTTCATTGGATCATATTGATATGAATAACTTCAAGCATGAGATCCTAATAGATGCAAATACCTGTACAAATTGTGAACGCCGCAAATTAAACATGAACTGAGGATACAAAGAAAAGCAAGGATTTAAAGTAAAGGAAGATGGATCGTCTTTCCGATAATCACCAAACTTAGAACAGAGGCGAATCAAGGATCGATCCAACCACCGAATAGCATCGAACCCCTCCTGATAAGAGTAAAATTTAACATGAGGTAACTTATAACTTTGGAGATACGAGTAGATGACCAATTAAGCCAGCAAGCAACAAAACCTAGTTAGCAGAATGCAATTTCGTCCTTCTTTAAGAACTCATGGACTGAGTGCAATCAGAAGAGGCACTTAAACACTTGGAAATTTAGAAGAAACTCAAAATTAGCAAATTGGCAGTTATTCAGGCTATGATACATAAAATTATTTAAATTTGTCTACCATGCTCGGATATTTTATCTAGTAAGACTCATCTCTGTATTTCTTTCAGTTTCTTGTTTATGACCAAGCCTCATCCTCTCGACTGAACACTTTTCTTATTGATATGAAGTTCCTGCTTATATAGATTATAATAATAAATAAATAAAAACAAAAAAAGAAAAGAAAATTATACAACCCAGGCAGATGTAACAAAGTTTCCAGGGTTGTTTTGAAATTGATAGTAATTCCTGACTACGGTTGGTCCACTTCTCTTGTAATATTTTATCTTTCATCTCTTTCTATAAGAAAGAAATTTCATTTACTAAACGGAAAAATAAGTTCACAAAAGATATCATTCCAATTTGAGTTAACATTAACTAAAATATGTTTTGAACAAGCTCCAGAGAGGCCAGGATACAGAAGAAGTATTTTCGCGAAGATTATACGGCTCCTTGAATTCTTCTTGGAAATTATTTTCTATTCCTCTCTGACCAAACCTCCAAGTCTAACAAAATACCACTCGTGGCTTTCATTATTTTTTAATAAGAAACCGAGCCTAATTGAGAAAAATGAAAGAATACAATCACATTCGAGAAAGAAAAAGAAAAATGTACAACCCTAGATACAAAAATGGACTGCAATCCAACAGAACAAGACCAAGACCATAATTACCAAAAAAATAGTTACTAATGCCAACAAAGAGGCAACAAACCTCACTGCCTCCCAAACCTCCTCACCCGACTTCTTAACCTTACAAAAAATTCTATATTTCCTCCTCAGCAAAATAATCCACACAAAATAGCAAAGAAAACTGCGGCCATTAAGTTGGATCACTCCAGCTGTCCTTTTAAAATGGGCACAAAGTAAAGTGTTCAAAGCCATCTATACATAGCACAATCCAACTAATGCTGAAAAGGCCTAAAAAGATCAGGACAACTATCTCTGAAAGGAACAAACATCCCTGGGAGCGGGTGCAGAATTCCAATTAAAAAAAAAAAATTGCTTCTTGGTTTGATGGATTGGAACCCTTTTCAATAGTTTGTTCTTGGGCTCCCTCTTTTTATCTAGCTTTTGTAGCCCTTGTAATACTTCCATTTTCTTCTCAATGAAAGTTTGCATGCTTACCAAAGAAAATAATAAATAAATTTGCACTCAAAGATCAGAGTAGAGTAGTCCATAAGAAGACTTTCACCTTAAAAAAACCTTGGCCATCTCTTTAGGGAGAGGATGGGCGGTAGTAACTTTCTTAAAAAGGAATTAGCAAGTAAAAGCCCAAGGGACTAGGTTTATCCTTCTAACCTATTTCATTGAAGTGAATAATTCTTACACACCCAAAAACAAAAAGAAGAAAAAGAACAGCTTAAGAACCTATTAACTTAGACCTTATATGCATGCAAATTCAAACAAAAAGTAATTTCTGGGCCAACAAATTTTTAGTTCCATTCAAAACTAGCACCTGAATCCATGCAAGGATCACAAGTTCTGAAATGACAAATGCAATCTTCTCGAGTTCAATCTCTCTCATACTCCCTCAACACAGTTAAATTGACTATCATTTTCTTTGGGACGCGGCCATAGATTTAACTAATTAAGCAGGATGGGGACGTTTTCGGAAAGGAAAAAATTTTGTTTCATGAGATGTTCAACTAAATACTGGAACATAAATTCTAAAATACCTCCATCTCCATTTTCAAGGAAGTTAATCTCGCCACAACAACTGCAGCAGCCTCTTGATCAAACCCTTGCACCAATTCCTGAAATCAATGCCTCAAAGATTCAACTTTTCACCAATCATCAAGATAGAGAAAGAGAACCAAACAGAAATTCATGAGTGTGTATTGGCCTTTCATTGTTCATGGAGATAGAGAAAGAGAACAAATACAGAGAGCTTAAGTGTATGCGTGCGACGAAAATCACAAGATAGGTTGATAATTGCTTATTAAAACAAGAGCATATCAACCATGATACAACCACTCCTAGAAATATTTTTTTTAGCCCACGTTAACTGGTGAACATTTTCCATGAATAGAAATGGTGATGTTCATTTGTACGTGTGAATGGCAATTAAGGGCAATAGTTGAATGTTATAAGTAAAACCACACCACACCAATCATGACGCTTCTACTCCTAAAAAGGATTATGAGAAAAATTATTTCCACCAATGCTTATCAATGGACTAATTGAATTAGTACGCTCAAGATAATAACAAGGCCTTGGGTTTAACAGAAAAAAAGAGTAGCATTCTAAAAGTCCACCTACCACCTAACCACACCTTCTGCCTATGCATAAATTACAAACTTCATTGCTCATCTTCAGGGTCAAATCTCGTCCAAACCAATCTTCCAATTACATATCACTTTGATATAATTGAATGCATACAGAGCCAAAGTTGAAGATGAAATAAATAATCCCGTCCTCAGACATGTACACTAGTTTTTAGCAAGAATTTTTCCTAGTAACTTGTGTTGAGGTTCCTTCAGACATGTACACGATGGAACTCCCCAATGAAGTTTAGGGATGACAAGCAGGAAAGCAAGAATTAAGATCCAAGCTTCAAATATGAAGATGAAAAACGTTCTCTCATCTCTGTTTTTAGCAACAATAAAAGGAACTCTCAAAATTAAATATGGTAACATGCATAGACCTCACTATTCTTTTGCTAAGCTTTCTCCAATGAGAAATTTTAGTTGATTGTGCCCATTGGAAATACTAGATTTCAGAAATGTAGAAATAGAGTAATATTTATCAGCAGAAAAATTTTGAACAATGTAAAATAAGAAACCTCCGAGCTAACAGCAGTGTCTATCCATCTTCTAGTGACAGTGGTAACCCGAAGCATAGACTGACCTTCAGGATCTTGATAACTGCAATCATAATAATAAATAGCCGCAACAATATTATACAATGCAATGACACATGTAGCATTACCAGACAATAATAAATCATCACAATTGATAGCTTACCTAGTAAGAAACTGCAAATACAACTGTGGATTTGCAGTCCCTGGAGTACTTGACCTATCACTTGATGTAAGATCAAAAAACACTGTCAAACAAGTGCTTTTGTCAAGGCCACACATTTTCCACATGGTAGTATTCCCCTCCCCAATAACGGTATCGGCAACAGCGGGACCTTTCTGAATATATGCACAAGCAGCAATCAATTCCATGCAGCAATCAAATAAATGGAAAATTTGATATGGAGAAGATAAAGCCAACCTTCTCCAAAGATGTGCAAGGTCCAATTATCCCCTGAATCTTGATATCCTTTGAACAATTGATCTCAAGGGTGCCACTGAAATAAAGGTAGGTATCATGTGACATGAAATGATATCCTCTGGGCTAATAGAGGCAGAAAAAATATAGTACAAGAATTAGATGCATGTTTCTAAACGTGAATTACACTTGTACAAAGTAGATCCAGAGGATGTAGACAAACCAGAAGCAACAGCCAAACAAACAATGCATACGACTATATTTCCTTTTTATATTTCCCATCTTACCAATATCCATTATCCCTTCACTACTATTACGGGAATGTACTCTTTTGTTATGAAGGACCAGACTTTCATAATGAAAAAATGAAAGAATACATGAGCATACAAAAAAGAGAAGCCCACAAAAAGAGAGTCAACCACAAGGAGTTCTAGTCAAATAAAATGAGGCTTAACAAATAATTACAAGAAGGCCTCAAAACCAAGGCCTAGGGAGAAACACAAAAATCTAACAAGGGCCCAACATCGTCGGAGGACTCTCACTCCCCCTAAAGATACTATTATTTCTCTCGCCCCACAGATCCCAAGGGATAGCACAAGCCCCAGCCTGCCACAAAAACAGCTCTTTCTCACTAGATGGCTGGGAAGGAAAGTTCCTCAATCAACCCCACACAGCCCTGAGAACTAGCAAGCTAAAGCCAAACACCTCAAAGAAACCACACCAAAAAGCCCATGTAAAGTCACAAACCCCTGAGGATATGATCTAGGTCCTCGATAACCTTCCTACAAAAAATACAACAATGCGGCCTAACCAGAAAGAATTTCTGCTATGGTTTGTTCAAGGTGTTAACTTTTTCATGCATAATCTACCACACAAAGAACATGACTCCCTTAGAAATTTTCACCTTCCACACAGAGGAAAAAAATAGACTCACTAACCTTTGAACAAACAAGGGCTCCAAAGGTGAACAACCCCCCTATTGGCATAAACCAAAACTCACCAAGCAAAGATAAAAGAGCCGAGACATCAATTGTTTCCTCGTAAGTCAATGAAAGGTAGAGATAGAGACTTCGCCTGGGAGAGGATGACTAGGAAACCAAAGGAAACTCAGACGAGATAACTTTCCATGGTTTTTTGGATGTGCCATTGATCCCACCATTGGTCCACTTAGACGGAGGAGGCCCATACTAACAATAACCTTATACAGGAGTATACATTATTTCCACTGTCATCAAAATTTAAATCATACTCAAAAAATTCTTGCAATCGCCCACTTTGAATCATGCCATATAATTTGTGGACTTCATACATTTTTCCTACTAGATAACTGTTAACTCAATGTCCCCTTTTCCTTTTGCCCATCCATATTTTTCAAAAGAATCTAAAATTATATCCAAAAATCCAACTTAAAAGTCAAAAAAAGCAAGAGCTCTAGCTACGAATGGTAGATTAATTGAAATAAACATGAGGATTGTAAAGCTTTATCCAATTTAGAAAAAAGAAAGTACAATGATCAATTTTGGGATGTTGAAATATGAAGTTAAAAAAAAAATATTTAGATTGATGGCTTGCCTCTTTCAGCATCTACTTACCGACAAGTCAAGCAAGGTAGTTAGCAATGACAAAAACATGAACATTTATGACTTAAAATAACATGCAAAAACTAAAATATGGGCTACGTGAAATAGAAGAAACCCCACAATATATTTCTAATTATGCACTCACTTAAAGCAAAGACCAAGAGAGTGCTCCCCTTCCTCAAACACACGCTTGAAAGAGTCCTTAAATACAGAATGTCCAAAACTTTCTGCTAGAACAACAAGGCCACCAGTTTTTTCTACTGCCACTTTCATTTCGGCAACACCAACCTATATGTTTGAAAAATCCAATGAATGAAGCATGATTATAGACAGCTACAAAAAAATACATATAACAATATAAATTTAACATTATTACAACAAAGTGATTGCATCACTATTATTATATAAACCTAGCCTAGCAGAATATTGTTTGTTTAAATCTCTGTTCAGATCAAATAATCATTATGCTACAGCAGTTTTATTTTATACCGTTAAAAAAGAATAGAATCCAGATGTTCGAATCTAATATGGACTGATTCTATATCGCTTCAATTACTTTTTACCTTGTGGAACAGTAGGCACAAATACTTCGTAAGATGAACTTGGCAACTTGGGTAGACAAATATAAAATAATGAACTCATCAACAATTAAGTATGTCAGATTCGAATATTCGAAAGTCCATATATCAAGAAGTCGTTATGTTGAAAGTATTGAGCAAATAAACAGTATATCAAAATTCATTAACTTAAGCCTCCTTAGCTGGATCATTGTAACTTAGATATGCTAATTTAGTATGCAAATCATCAAAACTATGAAAACATTTTTTTTTTTATAATTTTATAAAAGGCCAACTTTCATAGAGAAAAAGTACTAAATCAATTCAACCTAAGTTTACGGCTCTAGGTAAAAAACAAGTTATCTCATGTTGTTTAAGACTAAGATTTCTTTTATTGAATTATAAGAAACCAACCTAATGTTACTTTTGTTGATAATTGCTGAATTATATTTTTAAAAGGAGGCAGATTCCTTTTGAGGTAAATTATATAGCAACCTGATCAAGTGCCGATGCAAAAAGATCCAAGACATGGCCTTGGCCAACCAGCTGTTTTGCAAGACTTTCATAGAATTTGACTGCTTTTTTAAAGTAAGGAGCTGCATCCTTATCAAGGTCTTTATGTGAACGTACTGGATCTGATAAATCTTTGGACACAATCTGTAAATGTTCAATCCAATAAACCAAACATCAGCAATTATAAGTATTAAAAGGAATGAGAACAATGTTGATGATATTTCCATTTTCAATTCCAAATATTCAATTGTGCCAGTGAATGTTGCATCTAGAACAAAGTCCACGTGAAAGAGAGTAGTTGCCTTCATCACGTACAAAATAACATGCAGTCATATCTTTTGATTACTTGGGTTGCATGCATGTACGCCACAATTGATTATGGAAACAATCACAATTAAGTGATATAATAAAGTATGACAATGCAAGTAATTACGGGTGCAAGTGCAACATGTGTCAAATATTGTTTCAAAGTTAAAACCCCCTATACTGCAGTTGTCTGAGTATACGATAAAATCCTAGTGAAAGTGACCAAGTATTTCCAACACCAAGAAAGAAAAGTGTAAAAGAAAGGAAGAAGAAGAAGAATAAACTAAGTTGGACATATAGAAAAAGAAGAACTGTATCATAGTCAAATTAGCTGATGCTATGCCTTAAGAATGAGCGAGAATAAATCTAAAAAGAGGAAATAAAACAAAAGATAAAATAGATGAAATGATGATATCTGCCACTTCTCCATGCAGGTTCTATAAGCTCTTACACTAAATCCACAACTTCTGCAGGCCATGGCTAGTTCAGTTATGAAAAAGAGGCTTTCAATTGCATTGCTGTAGTCAATGCACATGAACACAGTTTTTCCAGTGCCAAGTAAAGTGCATGCAACAATTGGATCCAACTTCCAAACTTCCTTGCAGATATTTTTGTCGCACTACATAAATGTATGGATACATGCAAACGAAAGCAAAATGAAGGAGTGGTTCCAGTTAAGAGAAAGGGAAATAACCACTAACTATCCCACGGACTTGGATAAAATTATCAAACAATTGATTGCACGAACACAGTCTCACATGATGGTAGTAAAACGTGACGACATAAGGATCCTCACTTAATTCGGCAATAAAAACATTAGCCAGAAAAGGCCCATATATTATTCTGTAGTGATAAATTGGTTTGAACCAATGCAGATAACAAGTTTGAAGAAGAAGACACAAGTCAACGGCATAAGATGACCAAAATTGACACAATGCTACAAAAAGAAATGGCAAGTTCAGAATCAAGTACAATGAAAAGTTAGTAAACAAAGCAAAATGAATTCTCACAACGTAATTCTAAACCTCTGTACAATCTTCTAACAACCAAAAATCAAGTAACTTACGAAAATTATTCTTAACATAGGATGTGTCCTAGCACAAAACATAATATATAATTCAGAACAAAAAGAACGAGGAACAGAAATATCTTTTCTTGTAGTTACCGTGCCAGGCCCTTCTGTGCATGGTCCACCAACCAAAGCAATAATTCGAGCACCAGTTCCAGGCAAACAAGCTCCAAGCAAACTCGCTGCAACACTTAATGCCACTCCAGTGCAACGGGATGCCCGATTACCCGGAGAAACAGGCCATTGATCCGTTTGAAGTTCATCCAACAACTAGGATTCATAACAGATATAACCGAGTTCAAGAATTTCCCTACCCAATATGGGATTTAACCAGTAAAAAATGAACAGAAACGGAGAACCAAATCAAACCTACCGAATTGAGGGTATATTCGCATTCAGAAGCAGGCAACAAAAAACGTGTAACGCCCGAATTAGGGAATCCATTCTGAACCCCCTTTTGATATGCTCCAGCAACTCTCCGCGCTCCAACTGCAAGACCCAATTGTTCCAAAACCTGATCCTTAGAAACCTCCTTCGTACCCCGAAACACATACACCTTAGACATATCAGAGAATCCCAATTCATGAACCTGAACCTGAGTCCCAAACGAAACAAATCCAACAAGCGCATTATCAGGCAACAACCCGATCGCCCTTTTAAGCGCGGATTTCACAAACCCCAATTCTTCCTCGATCATACAAGTATCAAGCAGAAAAAGGAAAACCGGGGAGGGATTCGCCTGCTGGGTTGAATCTAGGGCAGGATTAGGATGAGTAGATTGAGGAAGAGCATATTGAACAGTGGTGTACTGAGGATAAAGCTCGCCAGGAAGATGGGTTTCAGAGATCATGGCATAATGAGGAGGGAAATGGCAGCGCTGGTAGCAAAAAGGGCAGATCCAAATCTTAGCGGTGAAGTCGACACGGGAAAATGGGTTGAGAACGGCGGAGCAAGACTTGCAACGGAGAGGCGCGTATGGAAGAGTAGGGATCTCAGGGTGATGACGGATCGGAGCGATCGAGGCGGCGAGTGGAACAACGCACTTGCTGGCTTCAACCTTGGTACGTGGCCAAACATTCCATGACATACGAACTCCATCGATTCCTTCGGGATCTGCGTTCGCCATTTCTGACATTGTGATTAGAGAACTGAATTGGGAATTCTTTGTTTTTGTTCGAATGGGAAGTGGGTTTTTCCCGCTAATGGAGAAATTGGGTGTTGGAAAGTGGGATTGGAAAGAGAGAAAAACGAGACAAACAGGCGAATTTGAGGCGACCCCCTGTGAAATTGCAGAGAAGGGGTCACCGCAGGTTGAAGAAGAAGAAGAGAGAAAAGGGAAATTGGGAAGAGGGGTTGAGATTGAAAGAGATTTGGTGGCCAAATGACTAGAAAATCTCAAATTTTCTCTCACCTTTGGTCTAACTTTGTAAAATGCGCCAAATAAGCTTAAACGCAAGCATTTATTAGAAACTTCCTTTTATTTCTTTTGCATTTGTGACTACCATTTTTTTTTTTTTTGGGTCCAATGTACTATTTTTGCAAAGAAAACCATACATGTTTCTCAATTTCGAATCAATGACAGATCGATTATCATTCTAAAAGTCAATAGTTCGATTTTCAATATTAGTTTTAATTTAAAAAAGTGTATATCTACTATCTTGATGTATTCTTAATGATTTGAAATTTGGAGTGAAATTCACTCTTATAGATTAGATGTAAAGAATATCAAGACGAACACATAAATAAGGCATGAGAAGCTCTTACTAACTCGTGTGTAAGCGAGTACTGACTTTTTTTTTTTAATAAAAATGGAAGGGATTTGTCCCTACTATTCATTAGGGATTGGGATTTGGACCAACTATATAAACTATGAAGCCTTTATGGTGTTATGACTATTATTATAAGTTGACATTGGAGAATCTATTCATGCATAATTAGTTATTTAAATTTGAGTAATGTAAGATATTGTTTTGTTAGGCTCCTTGTTTGTTTTAGGCAAGTATGTTCTAGATGAAAGAGATTTGAGGTTTGTGTTTATAAATAACGGGTTGCTTGTGATATTTGTATGGACTCTACTCGAAGAGAATATTTGTTTAGCATGTGATAATTTGTTGCCTTCGTTAAAAAATGTAGGTTTAAGTTTGTCTCGGGAAGGGATTCAATTACTTAAAAATCTCAATACTCAACATCGAGTTTTATTTTAATATAAAAATTCAAGAAAAATAATAAGAATAGATAAATAATGGTATGGACAGAATAGGTTTGAATTCATCTTTGGAAGGAATTCAATTACTTGAAAATTTTAACACCAACTTCAAATTTTACTTTGAGAGATTTTCACGTATAGAAAAAATGTCAAATTATTTACAGGAATAGCAAAAAAAAAAACACCGATAGTCCGTATCAGTGTTTATAGCAATAGACTTCTATCAATTGCTACCCCTGATAGACTTTTATTAACCTCTATAAAAGAAAATTAAAATTTTACTATTTTGTGTAAATAATTTTCTTTATTTTTATATTTTTGAAAATCTCCCTTTTTCTTTAGTACAAATGTTCAAGAAAAATAAAAATAATGGTTTTAATAAATGTAGGTTTAAGTTCGTGTTTGGGAGGGATTCAATGACTTATAAATCTTAACACCCAATTTTAGGTTCTCCTTTATTATAAATTTTTCAAAAGAAAATAAAAAAAAAATAATAAATCGTTTGGACAAATATAAGTCTAAGTTCACCACCGAAAGGGATTCAATAACTTAGAAATCTTGGCATAGTATTTGTATTGTCAATTTCAAGATTAAAGGGTTAATTCTCCCCCACACACCGTTAAAAATAAAATAAAAACAACCAACATCAAATTTTATCTTAATACAAAACTTTAGAAAAAATTTTTAAAAATGGTTTGTAAATAAATATTTACAGTGATTTATTTATATATATATATATATATATATATAATACTATTTAAAGAAGAATAAGAAAGAAGAAAAACAAGACAGAGTTATGTTTAAAGTTAGATTATAATGTGTATGTTCTTAAAATTAGATATAATTGATTTTTTAAGGGGAAAAAGATTTTAGATAAACAATATCCAAACAGGTTTAAACCTCTAAGTCCATAGTTCATGTCTTAAGTCAATTGAGTTATATTTCTATTTTAACCAATAAAATTATTTTTAAAATAAATATTTGTAATGATCTAAATATAAATATTTGTATTGGAAAAATAAAGTTGTTCTGTAAGTCATGCCGTGTTTTTTTTCTTAATTATATTTATACAAATTATTAATGGGGTGTTTGGCTCACCAACATGAGTTGAGTTGAGTTGGTATAATATACTAATCCATTGTTTGGCCTATAAACTTTAAATATTGGTGGAGTTAAGTTGTTATATTTTATCAACTCACCTCAACTTTCCCTTCTTTAAACGTTTTCAATGGCTTCACTCATCAACCATTGTCACATTCCGGGAACTAACTTTGGGCTTCGACAACCAACTTCGATGAAAACTCCAGTAACCAACTCCGGGCTCCGACAACCACCTCTAATGATAACTTCGACAACGAAATCTGGGCTCCAACAACCACCTCCAATGATAGTCTGACGACCAACTCCGGGCTTCGACAACCTTCGCGCGACCAACTTCGACAACCAATTTTGAGCTCCAGTAACTACCTCCATTGACTCAACTCTGACGACCACCTTCGCGATACCAACTCCGATAACTAATTTCAAACCCCGCAGCCACTCCGCTATAAACTCCAATGAAAAACACCTTCAATGACCACCTTTGAACGAGCAACTTCAACAACCCACTTGGGGCTTCGACAACCACCTCCGACAACAAATTCTGACAACCAACTCTAATACCACCTTCATGCGATTAACATTTGGGCTCCGACAACCACCTCCGACTACAATCTCTGACAAAAATCATCTTTGATGACTAATTTTGACGACCACCTTTGACCGACCAACACCAGGATTTCAAAACCACCTCCAATGACGAACTTCGACAACCAACTCCAATACCACCTTCATGCGACCAACTTCAGGCTCTGACAACCACCTTCGACTATAAACTCCAGCATATTCGATAATCAACGTTCACAACCACCTCTGACTATTATAAGATTGATGACTGTTACAGTATGTTGTAGGGTTGTTGATTATATATATAAAAAAATATTATTTTGTCTACATTAAGTATAATATTTATATGTAAAAAATTGTAAAAAAATATTTTTATTTAATTGAATTCACGTATCAAATGAGTGTTAAGAATATTTAGACGAAAAAGTAAGTATGTAGTTGAAAAGTATGTAACATATAAAAAACATAAAATAAAAAAAATTCCTAAAATATTGTCGAGCAATAATTAGTGAAAAATGGAGATTTGTTCTCTGATGATCCTCCAAATTTAGAGGAATTGAAAATGAAATTTTTGAAGAAATGTGATAACATTCCATTGGCTGCTAAGATGATGGGAGAGATTTAATTTTTAAAAAATTCATTACATACTGAAAGTATAGAGCAACAACATGAAGAAAAAGAAAAAGAAGAAGATGATAATGACATTCATGAAGAAAAATTAGGAATACAAAATTTTGATTTTTCTTTAGTTTCTCATTTTATTTAACCATATTTCTAGAATAAATATAATAGGTTAATTATTGTTCATTGCCCAAAAAAGAAAGAAAGAAAGGAAGAAAGAAAAGTTTTAACAATTAAAAGAAAAAAAAATTGCAATCTATATTTTATTAAAAAAGATGGGTAAAATTACTGGTTAAAAAAGTTACAAAACAAAATAGTAAAAGCATATTATTTAGAGTTCAAAAATCTGCACCAGATATCCCAGATATATGAACTGAACTCTGCACTTAAACACAGACATATGAACTCAGGCCAAATAACTCTGCACCCCAAACATAGACATATAAACCAAATAACTCTGCACCCCAAACACAAACATATAAACTCCACAAACATATGAACTTCAGACATCCTATCTCAACTCAGCACCACAAATAGCCCCTAAGGACCTAGTTGTAATGACTTGGAAAAAAATATTTTTCAAAAATAATTTTTTAAGTACTTGATAAAAACTCCTTAAAATAATGACACGCATGTCATATAACTTTTTTCAAATGTATTTTTAAGTAAAAATTTGTTTGGTTTGTTATTAAGAAGTGTTTTTATTAATTTCAAATTATTATTAAAAAAATTTGTCGATGGAGGTAATGGTTAGAGTTGACCAACGGTTGTTGAAAATGGTGATCAGAAGTGGCCAATGATGGTCGCTAGAGATGGTGGTTGGAGGTTGGCCATGAAGGCATACCCAAGAGTTTCATGAGCGCGTTCGGATCCCTCCGATCTCACCGTGACCGAAATACGTATTATACATTCAAGATACGGTTATGCAAACAAATTTTAATTAACGACATGTTTTGAACAAGAAAATAACAAGGGAAAGAGTTCCATACCAGTTGAAGACATTCTTCACACTTCAGAACTCCAGCGTAGTGGAAACCTCCACGCGATCTACCAACACCCAGCAGCAGCATCGACAATAGCAGCATGAACAACGCGCGTACATGAATGTCGCGGGGACGACACCACCACTAAATAGCCCCGGGTATTCTTAGAGTGAAAACCCAAAGGGTGGTCTTTGGTGAATTTGGTAAAGGAAGAAAGAAACACAAATAGTGTAGGCGATAAGCAAGTGGGAGGGAAAAAGACGCTATCGCATAGCAGAACGCTTATCGTTTAGGAGAGGCCACACTATCGTGTAGGATTTTTTGAACGGTCGTTTAGGAAAAGGTATACGATCGTTTAGTAAAAACGGCACACTATACGATCATTTAGAGAAGCTATCTGATCATGTCAGAAATAGCGTGTGATCGTTTAGGGGTGAGGTAGACGACCGTTTAGGCAGAGAGTGCTATCGTATAGGCTCTCGAAAAAACTTAAATGATTGTTTTCTTTTCTCCAACGCGCGCAATCTTTTGCCGATCTAACAAAATGAAAACTATTTTCATTTTAACTCATCAGTTACAATAACCGATGTTGCCCCACTAACCCACGTCTGACGTGAATTTTGGATTAATTATCATATAATTAACCAACTAATTAATTAATAAATAGAATCATATTATATTTTTATCATATAGTTTGATATCACATATCTACTATAGTATTTTTTTTCCTTTACTTGATATAAATCATATTTATTTAATTTCCTCCAAAATAATGTATCTCATACATTTAGTCAATTATATCATATATAATTAACCAATCCAATTATATCATATATAATCGAACTTCCTCTTGTCAATTTGAACATTTTAAATTAACCCAAATATTGGTTCTCGACTTTATCCAAGCTATCCAAGGGACCTAATGGACCTGTGGCTCGAAGCTCCAACGATCCGTGAATAGCTGACTAAACTCTTTAGCCACGAGATCCACCATCTGTTAACTGTCAAACATTCCACTAAAGACCAACAGCTAAACTCTTCTTACCACGGATATATTTCTGTGTCCATCAGATATAACCAATCATGGGTACGATGACCCTTCACAGATGCTTGTAAGTACAGTTAGGCCAAATTACCATTTTGCCTCTATAGTTACATCTCACTTCTTAAGTACCACTGATTCCTCTAATGAACAATACAACATAGTCCAACTATGTGTGAACACCTCTCGGGCCAAGAGAAGGTATGTGGCGCCACATCTTTTAAGCCCCAGAATCAGTCTTAAGGGAGCCATCTATCTACTTACCTCTGCCTCGGGGAATGAGTGAATTTCATCTTGTATAGCTAAGTTCCCAGCTCCCAAATCAGAAGAATCCCCAAAATGATAGGTTTAAATCGGCGACCTAACCACTCGTACTCATACAAATCAAAGAACCGCCCTCAATGGCAAGAGTTCCCAACTCACTAAGGATTGAGGTCATATTACCTATGGTCATCCTAGTGAAGTGAAGTCTCTGTCATGAACGGTGTTATATAATTAAAAGTTAACACTTCGTAGTCAGGTCTTATACAAATTCTTTGTATAGGACGCCTCCGTTCTCATGTCTCCACATGAATGATCAGGATCAGATCATCTGTGACAAGTCACAACACTTGTGACCATTCCACAAAGCGGGCTACATCCGTAGCGTTACCAGGATAAGGTTTCCCTTCTATATCCATATACTACAGACCATTTTGATTATCACTCAAGACATGATTCACGTGTATGTCACCACATACATGCTCGAGTCACATACAGATAACCAGGGATTTTATGTTTATTAGTTTGTGGTAAAGCAAATAAAACAAGTAAATGAGCAAAAATACAAGATGTGAAGTAAATATCATATATTAACAACACAAGCGTTCGTATAAACTGTTTACAAACTAACTTTAGGGCATCAACCCCAACAGGCTGGTGGATGTCATAAGAAAGTAGTGGTTAGAGGTTGGTTGGAGGTGGCTAGCGGCGAATGTTGTAAGTCGTGGCTAGAGGTGGCTGGTAGCGATCGTCAGAAGTTGGTCAGCAGCGATCGCTGAAGATGGTGGTCAAAGGTGGTTGACAACCGTCGCTAGAGATTATGGCTGAAGGGTGGCTAGAGTTTCTCATACAAATTAGAGAGAGATTAATCATTAAATACTCAAAATTCATTTTTTTAAAAGTTGGGTTTGAATATTTATCTTAAACCGACTTATTTTATAAACTCGTTTTTTTCAAAATTCATTTTAGGTGGTTGCCAACCACATGACTTTATTTTTTCAAAATAATTTATTTTTTTATTTAATCACAATATTCCAAACACATCCTAAATTTCATAAAGTTTAATTTACTGGTTTTCCTATTTTTGGCCAACTGGGTTTTCTATTTATTAATGTGGTTATTGACAAATCTATCATTTTTTTAGTTTCTAGAAAAAGAAGTAAAAATAGGGTCAATTTACAATTTACACCTAATAAATTATAAAGGGATATCTTTACAAAAATCAAGGACTTTTAGGAATTTGAAACAAATATTTTAAAACATGAATTCAATGAAAATAAATTTATATTCCACATTTTCATAAACGTGTTTGATAGCAAATTCAAATTTTAGATTATAATTTAAACAATTGTATTTATACTATATTTATGAATCATCAAGTTTTTTATAACTACCCATATAATATTGATTGACAACAAACTATTACTATTTTGTTTATGAACATATTCTAGGTCTTTTTTTGTATAATTATTATATTGCAATATTATATAGTTTATAATGAATTATATAACACATATTTTGATTATTCTAAAAAGTGAAGTGAGTTTAAAACATGATATTTTCTAAACATTTTTAAATTTTTTGTTTATTATAAATATGTAGTTTAAAATATAAAATTCAAAATTTAAATATAATGAAAACAGGAAAATATATATTATTTATATATAATCTATACTGTTTGAACTCATAATTCAAAAACTATTTTAAGAAATAAAATTTGAATTATCCGTCAAACATATATTTGTGGAATGAATATGAAAACATACAACTGAATTTGGATTGTCAATCAAGAGGGCGTAAAGTTTTAGTTGTTCTAAAATATGTTAAAAATAAACCATTATACAAATCTATTTTATCCCTGGTATTTTCAACAATTATTATAGAAAATCATTCATAAAAATGCTAAAATTTGTACTAGTCGTATAAACAATCGCATCATTACAAAGTTCGTCAACAATATATCATTTAAGTGTACAAACAGTATAAACGAGTACATCGTTACCAATCTTATCAACAATATATCAATTAAATGTATCGACATTATATGTAAAGTATATCGATATTACAAAATAGTAGGGGCGAGCAGGGACAGTTGAAAAATCGAGTCGAACGACCAAAACTAACTTAACAGAAGGCATAAGGGCATTATTTTTCAAAAAATTGATCGGGGCCGGTTTTTTCTTTCGAAATTCAATTAAAAACTGACCACATCTAATCGATTGTTAAGCTACTTCCGACCCAACCCGACGAATAATAGTATTATATATTGTTGAAGAAGAAATTTCGTCCAATCACAAAATGTTACGTGTCGTCCATTTCGTCATTTGATCACAATAATAAGCTCATCACGTTCAAAGATGGTAAAGCCTAGACCAATAAATTTGACTGGATAATGACCGATTGGGCTTTGAAACATAAATCGAATTGAACCGAGTATTTAAAATTGCTCATGTCCAAAATTCGACTTCATTCAAGCCCACAGTGGAAAATTTAGGCTACAGAAAAATGGTTAGGCCCAAACCCAACTTTGGCTGAGGCCCAGAAAGTAGTTGGGCCCAAGCTCAAAAGCCCAAAGGGAAATGGGGCCCAAGCCCACCTAAAACCTACCCAAATCCTCTATAAATAGAGGACCTTCCCTTTCATTTAAAGAGAAAAAAGGGGGAGGCAGAAGATGAGGGAGATTCAAGACTCTAAAGATCAAAAGCTCTGAAGATTGAAGTTCTACAGAATTGAAGTTTGAAGCTCTCAAGTTCTCAAGCCCTAAAGCCAAAAGCACATAAGCTCTAAAGCTTTAAAGACTAAAGATCCTAAGCCTAAAGATCTAAGGACCGTAGACTTGGAAGACTAAAGTTCCAGCTCCTAAAGACTTCAAAACTAAACTTGCAAGTTGGAAGACTTAAACTTATTGTAACATTTAAGAGAAAGAATCAAATGAATACATTAGAGATTGTACCTTTATATACCACAAATCAATACAAATACAAAATTCGAATTCAGGGAATTGAATTTCTCTAGAAAACCTGTCGAACAGTTTGGCACGCATGGTGGAACCATCTCTATCTTTCATCTCTTTCTCTACCACACAATCTACCTAAAGAAGCGATGGCCTTCAAAAACAACGCTCCCCAAAACTTCAAGCGATGTCCACAACATACCAATTTGTCGCAGCCGATCTAAAAGGATTCAACAATCTGAAGAGTTGCCTCCATTCAAGATTGCGAGGAATATATAGGAACAAATTTCGAACCAACCATAAGGTGGAGTTGTCATTAAAAAAAGCCCTACAGTTACCAAACATACTTTGCCTTTTGAACAATCACGTGAAGAAGCATCACACCCAAATATAATGTCAGTCATGATGGATGATGTGGGAACAAATGAATAAAGGATGACCGAATTAGAAAAGAAAGTTAACATGCTTATGAAGGTTGTCGAAGAAAGGGATTGTGAAATTGCATCCCTAAAGAATCACATCGAGAGTCATGACGCTGCTAAATCAAGTCATACACCCGTAGCCAGGAATGATGATAAGGGGAAGACTATTCTGCAAAAAGGTCAATGATGCTTGTATTTATGAAGTGGAAATATGGATGTTATGCGTTTATGGAATTGCATTGTGCACTCAAGTTTCCTCAGCGGAATCCAAGTGTAAATTCCTCTGAGTTTCCTGGTAAGTCCAGGGTCGAACACAGGGACTTGTGAAAACAGTTTGCGTTGATAAGTTTTATGAAATCCTTGCGGTAACCAAATAAATAAATTGTGGGTTTGTTGTTTGATTGCGTTGATGAAAAAGAAATAAACAAATGCGGCGGATTTGAGAAAAAACAGTTGCGTTGATAGATGCAATGAGTATGCGATAAACGGGTTGAGAAAATCTCTAGCTAGTGTTACTTGGGAATGCATCAGACTATGCGATCATATTACAACCATGCACAGTAAGTCATTTTCCAATATAAATGTAATGCTCCTAAATCTAGGACGCATGTGTTGAATGCAAAATGTCCATAGAGCTCATCCCTGAGTCTCTACTTTTGTCCTATGCGATGATGCAAAATGCATGAAAGCAAGGTGACTGCATACAATCATATCCTATCTCTAGGATGCATGCGATGCGTTGATAACAAATAGTGCTCATTCCTAAGCACCTATCTCTTGTATCATGTGTTCTAATATGACTCTCCCGAGCCTAGATTCTGACTTGACCTTCCCAAGCCTAGGTTCTGTCCTTAGACTACCCTCCCGAGTATCCCTAATGGACGAATGAAGCATACATAAACAAGATAATCGCAAAGAATGAAGATTTCCTAGTTGTGCTAGCTAAATGCTTCTCAACCTATTCAATCGATGTAGCTACTCATGCATGAATAACAGAGAGTGAACAGATATAGAGAAAGAAATTTCATTCTTATAAATGAGTTAAGTAATAAATGACAATAGAAGTTAAAGGTAGAGAGCCTGGTAGCAATTCCTTGCTGACCAAGGCTTTTTACACTGAAATCTCTATTTTGATCTAAAGATGTTCCTGCTTCCGCAGGCGTCGGTTCTCTCTCTATCCTTGGAGCTTTCGACGCTCTCCCAAGCTTACTAGAATGATCTACGGGCACAACTTTCTCCCTCGCGTCCACCTTAAAATGAAAGAAAACTAAGAACAAAGACGTGCGAACTGATCAACTTGTTGTAAAAACGGTGAACCCTTTTTCTGAAGAATGCACTTGGTATTTATAGAGCATCCATGGTGAAAGGCGGCTTCTTTCTCATGGTTGTACAGATGGGAAAACTTTAATTCCTGATTGATGCGCCGCATAATTGTCACCGATAAAGCTGAATGTATTTTATGACCGTTATCGGCTATCAACTTAATTTGGATTTGACTGTCATCAGCTTTCTGTCCCATCACTTTTAATTATCCTTTCACCCAGATGCGCCCACCATGTTGCGCTGACCAAGTTGCGGTGATCCTTATTCGACGAATGTTTGCGAGCACGATCAACGCAAAGCCTTGCGGTGAAGTTGCGCTCAACCAATGAATTCCTATGATTGCAATCTTGCATTGCGTTAATGCATATTCTGCACAAAAATACAAAGATTAACTGTTCTAATGTGTTGAATGCATGCGACCGCAATATTATAGAATTTATGCTTAATAGACGCAATTTAACATATTTCATCAACGCAATCCAACATTGTTTAAGAACTTAGCACTATGATAACGTGCATTTCTGCCCGTTATCAGTGAACCACAAAATTTGACGTCAATTGCTTCGTTGTCTATTCAGCAATTGCAGGAGATGATTACCAACTTCATCAAGGCTCAATATGGTGGACCTACTCAGACTTCCCTCTTATATTCTAAGCCATATATGAAGAGGATCAACAATTTAAGAATGCCAAGTGGGTACCAGTCACCCAAATTCCAACAGTTTGACAGGAAGGACAACCCAAAACAACACGTTGCTTATTTTATCGAAACATATGAGAATGCTAGTACGCGAGGAGATTTTATGGTCGAATAGTTCGTTCGAACTCTGAAGGGAAATGCCTTCGACTAGTACACTGACCTTGAACCTGAAACTAATGATAGTGGGAGTAGCTTAAAAGAGAATTCCTCAATCTCTTTTATAGCATGAGGCATATCGTCAGCATGATAGAGCTCACGACCATCAAACAACGAAAAGAGGACCCGATCATTGACTACATCAACTGCTGGAGAGCATTAAGCCTTGATTGCAAAGATAGATTAACTGAACTGTGAGCAGTGGAAATGTGCACTCAAGAAATGCACTAAGGACTTCTGTATATTCTGCAAGGGATAAAACCCCGCACCTTTGAAGAGTTGGCGACTTGAGCTCATGATATGGAGTTAAGCAAATAATAGAGGAAGCAAAGATTTACTGGTCCCAGAGGTAAAAAAGATAAGAAAGAAGTGAAAAGCATCCAAAATGTATTAAAGGTTGCCATTAAAAAAGCCATGGTAGTCAATACGACCCCTTTGAATTTCATCTCCAAGGAGAAAAAGACTGAAAAATGCCAAGTGGGGGCGAGAAAAAATGCCCGACATTGAAAGAGAGACATGACAAAGTCTACCCGTTTCCAGACTCTGATCTGCCTGATATGTTAGAGCAACTACTGAAAAATCAACTCATTGAGCTTTTCGAATGTAAACGACTTGCAGAAACAGGGAGAGTAAATTATCCCAATTACTGTAAGTATTATCGAGTTGTCAGTCATCCGGTAGAAAAGTGTTCCGTACTGAAGGAGTCAATTTTGAAGTTAGCTCAAGAGAAGAAAATTGAGTTGGACCTCGATAACGTGGCATAAACAAATCACGCCGCAATAAAGATTCATCCTTATACTCGACTAACTACAATAGGGAGTTGGATCCAATTTGGATCTCTTGAGCCTGTTATTATATATTCTTCATCGGACCCCTCCCGAAAGACCAACTTCTAGAAAGTTGACTCCTGGAAAAAAAGAGGAAAAGATGAAAGATGTAGATGAGGGATGGACATTAGTAACTCGTCAAAAGAGGCACAAACCAATTTTTGTTTTGAAAGAATCCCGTGTGTATCGAGACTATAAAAAGAAGAGTACGTCTCAAAGAAAAAAAACAAGGAAGAATACGATAAGACTTTGTTTAGTTATCGAAAAAAGTAAGGATATTTCTCGACCTCGACAACCAATAACTTGAAAAACTTTTTTCCAAAGAGTTTTCCAGTTGAAACAGTTTCGTGTCACGTCATCAGTATAACTGAAGATGATGGCACCTTTTCAAAGTCTGCAGAAGCAATGGTCGAGCTAAAGAAACTAACTTCTTTCAGCATAAATGATTTGTTGTTACTCCCATGGGAGACCAAGAATGTACTTGTCGAAATACTAAAAGGAAATGAAATTCCAACTACTTCGGCAACCCAAACAAATACATGTGTTTCATGTTGTATATCAATATCATTCACTGACGAAGATTTACTACTTGGGTCAAAGCTCCATAATAGACCCCTATTTGTGTCAAAATATGTCCGAGAGCAGAAACTCTGCCGAATCCTCATCAATAATGGCTCGATTGTCAATATATTGCCAAAATCAACCATGAATGAACTAGCATTTCAGTGGAGGAGTTGTCGAGTAGTAAATTGGTAAATTAAGGCTTCAATCAAGGAATGCAGAGAGTGATAGGCACAATTCGTCTAGAAATCACCATAGGGGACTTACAAGCAAGCACCATATTTCATGTGATCGATACAAGAATCACCTATCGGTTATTGCTAGGGCGTCCTTGGATTCATGAAAACGAAGTAGTAACCTCCACACTCCACCAATGTTTTAAATTCTATCAATACACCATAAAAAATGTTGATGCTGACTTGAAGCCATTCTCAGAGGTTGAATCTCACTTTGCTTATGAAAAATTTTATCTAAAAAGCAATAATATTAGTAAAGTTATAACTGAAGGATCTGGTTTTTAAAGAGATCCATGAGCAGAAGTGGATTGTCCAAATTCCATTTAGATTGAAAAAACAAATTTACAATAAACATACAAATTATACATTCTAAGTAAAATTGCATCATGCTTTTAAAACAAGAATAGAGTTCAAGAGATTATAACTTTGAATAACACTTCTTCTCGTAAAACCCTCGAAGTGTCACGAACTCTACAAACAACAACAGAACTTGAAGACCATCTTCAAGAAAATCACGAACCAAAATAGAAGACACGATCACTTGGAAACTTCGGTATACTCAGGGTGAGAGTCCATAAGTTGTGGGCTCTGACTATTTTGGTATGGAGGGATTTTGAGTTTTGAGGAGGAAGAAGATTGAGGAAGAACACTATCGTATAGAAAGCTTCTCAATCGTGTAGTGTATATGTCTATCGTATAGTCTCTGTATCTGTCGTATATACTAATAAGGGAAAAAAAGGAAAATAATTTTCTTTTATTCCATTTGCCACAAAAAATTGGTTAGAGAGAAAAAAATGATTATTATTCAAAATAATAAACAATATAAATAAATATGATAACCAACTTATCATATTATATTTATAACCTATAGATTTATTATTGCATCATATACAATATAAACTATATTTCTCTTTCTCTATTCTATGGCATTTAATATAAATCACGTTTATATTAAAATTAACAACTATTTGAATCTCATTCAAATATTTATTTCCTCCAATTAAACTATAATGTATCAAATACATTATAACAATTATATTTTATATAATTGAATCAATTTTTATATCATATATAATTAAATTTCCTCTTGTTAATTTAAATAATTGAAATTAACCCAAAAACTGATTCTCAACTAAATCATTTTGAGCTACCAAGGGCACCTTATGGACCTATAGCTTGAATCTTCAACGGTACGTGAATAATTAATTAAACTATTTAATTAAATTATTCACCATCCGTTAACTGAAGGACACTCCATTAAAGATTGTCAGTTGCACTATTCACACTACAAATATATTTCTGTGTCAATTGGATATAACCAATCACAGTACGATGACCCTTCACAAATTGCTCGTAAGTACAGCTTGGTTAAAATTGTCGTTTTGCCTCTGTAGTTACATTTAACTCCTTAAGTACCACCGATCCCTCTAATGAACAATAAATCATAGTCCTACTATGATAAACCCTTCTAGGGCCAGGAAAGCGTGTGGCGCCACATTGTTCAATATCCGAAATCAGCCCTTAAGGGAGCAATTTATCTACTTACCCCTGCATCGGGGAAGGGGTGAATTCCATCTTGTGTAATCTTGTGTAGTTGAGTTCCCAACTCCTCAATAAGACGAATCCCCAAAATGGTAGGCTTATTGAGTTAGTGATCTGGCCACTCTCACCCATACAAATCAAAGAATCGCCATCATAGGAAGGAGTTTACAATTTACTCAGGATTGAAGTCATGTTACCTATGGTCATCCTAGTGAAATGAAAGTCTCTATTATGAATGGTGTTATATAATGAGACTAAACATTTTGTGGTCCGGTCTTATATAAACTCCTCTGGATAGAATATCCCCGCTCGCAAGTCTAATACATGAATGATCAGGATCATATCATTTGTAGTACTTTGCAACATTTGTAACATCTACAAAACGAGTCATACTCGTAGTGTTACCAGGATAAGGTACCCAACCTTACCCATATACTACAGAAAATTTAGGTTATCACTTAAACATGATCCACTTATATGTCTCCACATACATGTTTAAGTTACAACGATAACCTTGGATGTTAGTTTATTGGTTTGTGGTTAATGCAACTAAAATATCACATATTTTATAAACTAAGTGAATAAAAATATCATATATTATTAATCACATAAAAGTTTGTTCATACAAGGTTTACAAACTATAGGACCTACGAGATTTAGGACATTAACCCCAATAATAATGAAAGAGGTTCCTGTCGCTAAAGGCACTTATAAGCCCAAGCAACAATCAATCACATCAATGAAGTCGAATGAAGTAAACGCTTCCAGCAACCGAGGAAATGATGAACCCATCACCGAAATCAAATCGGAGGTGTTAAAGAACGAAAAGACGATTAGCCCACAAAAAAGGATCTCAAACCCGTCTGTCCTATGCTATGTTCCTTTCTCTTGATGCAAGAAAGGCGAATCACCATTTGTAAAATGCTCAAAAAGTCCGAAGATCGGAGACATTGAAATTTTGAGAGAAAAATTCACAACACCATTTACAAAAATGGATAAGGGAGAAGTGGAAAAGGTCGAGAAAAGACAATAGCAGTTTTTCCAGAAAAACAAACGAAAGATGACTTTGATACAAGCATATAAGCTGCTGGAAAAGGCAGGGTATGACTTTACAACTCGTACCGAGCTTAAATGTCTAAAAATATTTGATGAAAGGCTCGGGCTTTCTCCGACTTAAAAAAAGCTTCAGAAACAAGGATATTTTATACCTATCTGAAGGTCTGGACTTGGATATAAATCCACTGAGCCAATTCGCATAACTGGAAAAGGGGAAAAAAAAGTAGCAGACACATATCACATTACTATAGGAGAGAGCGACGACTCTAAAGAGGACGAGAGAAGCGAAATTCAGAGGATTTCGTTCTTTAGTCGCATTACCCCTTCAGTAGCACATCCTTCAATTTTTCAAAAATTAAGCACACATGCAGTTGAAGATGAAAATCAACATTTAACCTCTGGCTCCACCCGATTTTCAGCATTCGGAGGGTCAATGCAAAATCGAATAAGATAAATAATGTGTGTTCGACTCCGACCATCCGGGCATCTACTTTCGAGAGATTAAGCGTGACCACAACAAAAAGACAGAAGCGATCTCGCATGGCGTTCTCAAGAAAAGCACATGAGGCGAAAATTCACGAAAAAATTTGCAGCACTATTCCCTCAAGAATGAAAATGAAGTTGTTTGTTTCTGTAAGTACAAAGGGCTCGTTAAAAGTAAAACGACACGATGTTGTTTTCACTCAATTGAAAGAGAATGACTTAGATGATGAAGAGGATGCAACAAGTTGTTGCCATCTCACAATTGAGGAAGCATTAGATTCTGACATGCTTGAAGAGGACACAGAAGGAGCTCCTTTATCACTGGAAGATGGCGGTCAATCAACGGTTGATGAGCTGAAGGAAGTCGTTCTGGGAACAACAGAAGAGCCTCATCCAACCTTCATAAGTGCACAACTTTCTGATAACGAAGAAAAGAAATATGTGAGCTTACTCACAACATATAAAGACGTCTTTGCTTGGTCGTATAAAGAAATGCCCGTACTTGACCCAAAAGTTGTGGTCCATCGCCTAGCAATTAAATTAGCGTATTGACCAATCAAGCAAGCTTAACAACGTTTTTGGCCAGAATGATTCCTCAAATCGAAGAGGAGGTTAACAAGCTAATAGAGGCTAGATTTATATGTGAAGTCAAGTACCCAACATGTATAGCCAACATTGAGCCCATAAGAAAAAAGAATGGCCAACTACGTGTATGCGTGGATTTTCGTGACCTAAATAATGCATACCCAAAAGATGACTTTCCCTTAACCATCATAGAAATTATGATGGATGCCACTACCGGGCATGAAGCCCTATCTTTCATGCACGGGTCATCGGGATATAACCAGATTAGTATTGCTCTAGAAGACGAGGAGAAAACAGCGTTTCGAACTCCAAAAGGTATATACTGTTATAAGGTGATGCCTTTGGAATTAAAGAATGCAGGTGCCACATACCAATGTGCTATGCAGAAAAATCTTTGATGATATGCTACATAAACACGTTGAGTGTTACGTCGATGACCTTGTAGTGATGTCCAAGAAGCGACATGACCACCTAAAGGACCTAAAGCTTGTCTTTGATCACCTGAGAAAATATCAATTAAGACTAAACCCTCTTGAATGTGTGTTCAACATGACTTCATAAAAGTTTCTTGGGTTTGTCATAAGGCACCGCAGAATCGAAATCGATCAATCTAAAATTGATGCCATCAAAAAATGGCAAATAGAAGAAACATGCATGAATTAAGGAGTCTTTAAGGCCGCTTGGCCTATATCATAAGTTTTATATCTAACCTTGCAGGACAATGTCAACCATTTCAAAGATTGATGAGAGGATACAACCTTTGAATGGGATCAAACATGCCAAAATGCCTTCAATAGCATAAAGAAGTATTTGCTCAATTCTCTGGTCCTAAACGCACCTACAGCCAGAAGACCATTAATATTATATATTGCCACTCAAGAAAGATCTTTTGGAGCACTACTTGCACAAGAAAAGGAGAAAAGTAAGGAATGTGCGCTCTATTATCTAAGTAGAACTTTGACCGAGGTGAGCTGAATTATTCTCCAATTGAGAAGATATGTCTCACCTTGTTCTTTGCCATAAACAAGTTGAGAGACTATATGCGAGCCTTCACCGTACACTTGGTAGCAAGGGCCGATCTTATTAAATATATCTTATCTAGGCCAGTGATCGCAGGACGCCTCGCTAAATGGGCAATCATACTTCAACAATATAATATTGTGTATATATCCCAAGTGGTGAAAGGTCAAGCATTGACAGATTTCTTGGTAGACCATCCAATCCCATCAAATTGAAAATTATGCGAAGATTTGCCCGATGAAGAAGTATTCCTTGTCGAAGCAGGGAACCTTGGACTATGTATTTCGATGGTGCGACACGAAGAGGTGAAGCAGGCGTCGATGTTGTCTTCATTTCTCCTGAGCAACATGTGTTGTTGTATAGCTTCACACTCAATGAGCTATTTCGAATAACTTTGCTGAGTACAAAGCACTCATCATCGGTTTACAAATGGCTCTTAGATTGGGATAGCATACATAGAAGTATATGGGGATTCAAAGTTAGTTATAAATCAGTTCTCACGCCAGTGTAACGTAAAACATGAGGATTCAAAGCTTTACTTCATTTATGCTAGGAGATTAATGGATAAATTCGAAGGTATAATACTGGAACATATACCGAAATCAGAAAATAAGATAGCAGATGCACTATCAAATTTAGCCACTATTTTGACGACCTCAGATGATGTACCTATAAACATCTATCTTTGTCAAAAATGGATTATTCCACCAACTGAAGATCAATATGAAAACACCAATAGAATATCTATTTACGTGGTTGAAGAAGAAGACTGGCGTTGGCCCATTATAAATTATCTTGAGCACGGAAAGCTTCCCACCGATTTTCAGCATAGAGCTGAGATACGAAGAAGAGCTACGTGATTTATCTATTATAATGATACACTTTATCGACACTCATATGAAGGCCTCTTTCTTCGATGCTTAGGAAAGAAAGAATCGACAAAAGCCCTAGAAGAGGCACATTCAGGTGGTGTTCATCAGTCTGGACCAAAGTTCCAACATCAAATAAAAAGAATGGGTTATTATTGGCTTACCTTGATCCACGACTCAATGCAGTATGCGAAACGTTGTGAAGCTTATTAGTTCCATGCAAATTTTATACATCAACCACCAGAACCTCATCCAACAGTAACTTCATGGCCTTTTGAAGCTTGAGGACTCGACCTGGTTGGACCCATAACGCCTAAGTCATCAGTGGGACACTCTTATATCCTTGCAGAAACTGATTATTTCTCAAGATGGGCTGAAGTGGTGCCACTAAGAGAGGCCAAAAAGGAAAACATCGTAAACTTTGTCACGACATTCCTCATCGTATCGTAACAGATAATGGAAGAAAATTTGCTAACACCTTGATGGATAAATTGTGTGAGAAGTTTAACTTCAAGTAGTATCAAGTCTTCTATGTACAATGTGGCAGCGAACGGATTGAAAGAGGCATTCAACAAAATCCTGTGTAATCTATTGAAGAAAGTGGTTTCCAAGACAAAAAGAGATTGGCAAGAAAATATTGGAGAAGTGTTATGGGCTTATCGAACTACTCACCACACCCCTACAAAAGTTACACCATATTCTACATGGAGTGGAGGCCGTTCTCCCCCTATAAAGAGAGATCTCATCGCTAAGAATGGCAATGCAAGAAGGATTGACCACAGAAGACAATGCCAAGTTATGCCTTCAGGAGTTAGAAGCACTTGATGAAAAATGACTGGAAGCTCATCAGGCGTTAGAATGTTAAGCACGAATTTCCAAAGCCTTTGATAAACACATGAAGCCTCGAACTTTTCAGGTTGATGATCTGGTACTTGTTGTTAGAAGACCCATTATCACAACAAGACATGCAGGAAATAAGTTCATATCTAAATTGGATGGACCCTAAATCGTCAAAGAAGTCTACAAAAGTGAAGCATATAAGATCGTCGATCAAGATGGATTGAGAATTGGCCTAATCAACAACAAGTTTCTTAAGAAATTTTACGCTTGATAAGTAAAAAAAAAAAAGAGAGAGAGAGAGAAAGATTCATTGAACTACGTTATGACTTGATCCCTTTTCTAAAAGGGTACATGGGTAACTTAAAAGAAAATTTTAAGCTCAATCAAGTAAAAAAAAATCATATGATAGGAAAATTCATCAGCATAACACTAGAAAACCAAGTTAAGAATGATCAAATCCATAAAGCCATTACAATGAGTTGCACACAACTAGATGAAATAGATAAAGCTAGCTCATGGTGCCCATTTGTAGTTCTTCAGTTCATGTTGCGTTGCCTCTAACATTCCATGAAGGACCTCTAGAGCTTTGTTATCTTTCTCAGTAAGAGTAGGAGTGCTTTCAAGATTATTTATATTCTCTCTCATTTTAGAGGTTTCGAGTCTGCGTTATTTTAAAAGTTCGTCACTTTCAAACATCGGCTTGGATATCTCAGCATGTTCAATTTTGATAGCTTTTAGCTTGATTAACAATTCTTTCTCTTCCTGCAATGCATGTGAATCACACTCTAGAAGTTCCTTCTTTTGAGCGAGTATGCTACTTTCACCATATAGCACCTTTTCTAAGTTGAACTTAGCTTTCTCCAGTCGACGACTTTTATCTGCATGACTCAGTTGGGAAGAAAATGATGATAGATACTGGTTATACTTCTCTAACTTTCGCAAATATTCATCAACGAGTTATTTGAGAGGAGGAAGGTTAGCACCACAAATGTCAAAATTTGCTTCAAATATCTTGTGGGTTTCATCTTCAAGATAAAGGACCTTATCAAAAGGAATACGCATGATTTTTTTATGTATAGCCTCCAACATGGCCGAAATAGCGTGATGTCGTACATCAGAAATCACGTCGACAATGCAGAAACCAGAGACCTCGAAAGCAGCCACATGCATTGTTTTTTTTTTTTACCTACCTAGGTGACTCATTAATCACTAGAGGATGGGTTGGATTCACAATGGTGTCCACTGGTACTTTAAATTTGTCGGTGTGAGAAAATGTAGAATCATAACCATCTAGGCTCAAAAAATATTTCGAGGTTTCTCTGATATCTAGGATGTGATCATCTAAAGGTGATTGCAAACAAAATTTAATTATGAGTAAACAAATAATAGCAAAGAGAGGATACATAAAGGGGTAAGAAAAAAAAATAACGCCACACAGTTACCTCAAAAGTGGTGAAATCAAGAAGTTGTGAAGCACTTGGTACTCCATAAAAAAATCCTTCTTTGAATATCGGCTCTTTATCAGATTTTTAGATCATTTCCAATGATGGTCTTCATTTTTACTGCGACTTTCTTCAGCATGCACAGGGATAGGTCCACTAGCTTTAAGCATATGCTAGCCACCAATTTCTATAACGAGAAGTAATATGGGTCTGCGGGTTCAATAGGCGTGCAGGAAGATACACCTGGGACAAAGTATTGTCACGGACACATATCATCCAGTGCCGCAAAACGTTGGTGAAATTAGCTTCCGAGACTTTCCTGCCTAAGTCATATGGAACATCTTGGTAAAATCCAAGTTGCTAACTAAATTGACAAGGATTATACGTCTCAATAACCATAGAAGACCCGTACCGTGAGGATAAAAAGCAGAAGCGCATACTCACAAAAAATGAAGAAAGCCAGAAAGTCAATTGTCCATCATCTCTTAAGAGCTCATCTTTATTTTGCTTCTGAAGACTCGCATGCCAAGACACATATTTATCCTTATGAATGTGTACACAAACTTCAAAATTAGTATAGTATTTAGCTCCTCCTTCGCCAGAGAATTCAACCATCAATGAACCCCTAATAGTCGTTGGAACTTTGTAATGTGTATTACAATAAATGTCAAGCCATCCACGAACATAATGCAAAGGAAAACATGCATTTGAATAACATGCAAAAGGAGAAGCATCGTGAATTTGGCGTAGTCCATTGTAAATATTGGCCAAGACAAGAACAACAAGGCTAAAAACGTAGCCTTCGGCCATAAGACTAGCAGCCTTAAAGACTTCCAGGCAGAGAGAGGTTTGTTTGTCGGGAAACACGAACACACACAACAACAGGATAAAAATGCAGCCAAATAGGTTTTATCCTTGAATTCATCTGCGACGACTAGTCCATGAAATAAATTAAGTTCATCCTCGGACCAGTCAGGACATCGGATGGGAGCTCCATCTGGGTTGTGAGTCGAGCGAGAACGAGAAGATTTATTTGACTTGCGTGCTGGTGGCTTTGGATACTTCACCTCAAGTCACGTAAACCAAAAAGAGATCCACACACTCACAGAAATCTGAGAGTAATCTATTCGTTGAGAAGCAATGTGATAATAAGCAGAAAATAGATATTCACAACTTCTCGGACAATCTTTTTCGCCTAGCGACCCCAATAGATCCTTATAGCTGGGAATGCTTTCATCGTAAAATCTTCCTTTGATGGGAAGACCCCCTAATATCCACAAGTCCCATAAAGAAATAGACATCTCCCTAGATGAAGTATGGAGAGTATTTGTTGAAGGACACCATGATGCACAAAAAGCCTAAACAATGTCACTACTACGGTCATTGGTGTATAAGGAAGCCAAAACAGCATCGAGCAAACGAGCCCTCTTAAGTATTGTTATGCTATGAGCAACTACGACTTCTAACCATTCCCAATAATGGGAGATGTAGAAGAATTCCCCATGAATCTTCAATGAGGCACCCACCAAAATTTCTTACTGTTGATAATCCAACAACCCAACGTTGACTTTGGATTTCATTTGGAGCTTTGTTATTTATCGAAGACTCTAGAAACCAGGCCTACAATAATGAATTAGGCCCCACAGGCCGCTCTTTAGACCATCTAGTTGGGAAAATAGAATTGTCTATGGGAGGTTGAGATTCCATAAAATTTCCATACGTTGCCTCTCCCACGGGAAGGATAATTCCATTCTCAGAAGATTGACCTTTATCTTTTAAAACGATTAAGCATCTGGATGTTCTGTGAAATACACCATGGTGAAAAAATACCTTTCTGCAACAAAAAGAAGAAAATGGGGAGGCAGAATAGGAGGGAGATTGAAGACTCTCGAGATAAAAAGCTCTGAAGATTGAAGTTCTGCAGAATTGAAGTCTGAAGCTCTCAAGTTCTCAAGCTCCAAAGGATTGAAGCCCAAAGTTCTCAAGCCCGCAAGCCGAAAGCTCTTAAGCTCTCAAGCTTTGAAGACTAAAGCTCCAAAGCCTAAAGATCTAAAGACTGAAGACTTGGAAGACTAAGGCTCCAAGCTCCTAAAGACTTCAAAACTAAACTTGCAAGAAGATTTGGAAGACTTAAACTTATTGTAACGTTTGAGAGAAAGAATCAAAGGAATATATTAGAGATTGTACCTTTATATACCACAAATCAATACAAATACAAATTTCGAATTCAGCGAATTGAATTTCCATGGAAAACCTGTCGAACATATATTAATTCCTTAAATGTATTATATTATATAATGTAAATAAATATAGATAATATGTATTTTTATTATTAAATATCTTTAAATCGTGCATAGATGGGTTGGGAATAAAAATAATGGTGAAAGAAGTCACTCACATTCAAAGCTCAAACCCATGGGGTACAAGTGGTTTTCTCACAAACCACTGTAATTTATAAAATAATATTTTATTCTCTCTATTCTCTCATTTCTGAACTCCCAAGGTTCATCACCATATTCTTTTTTCTCTCTTCTTTCCCCTTCTTCCTGCAAAACCTTCTATTTTTTTCTTCATTTCTCTTCTCCAACCTCTTTATTTCCCCTTTTTCACGAAAACCCTCTCATCTGTCTCTTTTCTTTAATTTTTTTCTTCTTAATCTTATTATTTTATGTTCTTCTCCCTTTCATATTTTCTTCTTTAAATCTCGTTTTCTCTGTGTTTTATTTTTTCTTCTTCGTGTTTTTAATGGCTTATTTGTTTTTTTCCCTTCAAATCATCGGACTCATTAAATCAACAACTTCGATTGGCTGTTAGTGTTGTCGATAGATCAATAGCTTCAGCCATGTCAAAGTTGATCAGAACTGGCCATTTGAAATTGACTTGTCGGTGGTCGACACCAGTTTTGTCCCAAAATCGAAGTCGACAGACCGATGATCACCCTGTAAAATAGTGCATCATTCTTAAGTTCATCAGCAACATATCAGCCAAATGTATTATTATTAAATATTTTTGTCAACTATATAAAGTTTATCAATGTTATGAAGAGTGAATGATTAACAAATTTATCAGAAGTTTATTAGTTAAATATATCGTTATCATATATATCAAGTTTATCAGTAATATGAACGAATGCATGATTGACAAGTATGTCAAACACATCATTATCAAGTATCAATCAAGTGTCTGAAATGTGTATCAGTAGTGAGAGCATTTGCGACATTTTACATCTTTTATATATGGGTTGTATTTTTATTTTACCATTTTTACAAACAATAGATATATGGGCTACAAACCTAATTGTGCAGCTGGCCCCAAAATGAATTTTAAAAAGAATAGGATATCAAATAATTTGTGTGAATCGATATTGAAATTTTCAATGTAATTGAAGGTGGCTAAAAACACGAGTACAAGTGTGAGCGATCATCAAAATGGACAATGAAGGATTGAACAATAATTGGTTAATTAGAGAAATATGGATGTTTTAGAATTTAATTGGATAAAAGAGATTGTTTTCAAACTATTTAAGGAAAAGGAATATTTTTTTTTTGTCTTTATTTGAATGTGTCTCTTGAAGAGATACATTCAATATTATTTTATTCTTTTTTTGATTGGTCGCCTTGAATGCGTCTATTCAAGAGACGCATTCAAATAATTTTTTTTTTTAAAAGGTGAATGTGTTTCCTGAACAGATGCATTTAATAATATTCAAGGTCAAAGTGCATTTTTTTATTTGAACTTGATTAATAGATTTGATTATAAGTACAATTTTCTTTATTCATGACCAAAATAAGATCCTCTATTACGCCTAGATCGATTTGAAGGAACCCGGTTAAAGATTCTTGAGTGAAAGCAGATTGTCCCAATTTCTCAAATTCACAGAACTAAGATTTTACAGAAAACATAGAGAAGATCATGCATTTAATTCAGAAATTACAACATGCTCGAAAAATATAAAACAAAAGAATAAATTTAGGTTTGAAGCTCTTACCTCTGAAGACCGTTCTTCAAGTAAAATCCCTCAAACGGACCACTAGAATTCCTCTGCATTCTCTAGATAAGAATCCAGGAGGTGTGGGCTCTAAATATTTTGGAAGAGGAATTTGAGGGAGTTGAGAGAATGAGAAGTGGGAAAAACTCAGAATGTTTCTGTTTTCTTCTTGTTTTTTGTTCTCTACGACAATATTGTGAAAAATAGAATGGGAAGAAGATGAAAAGAAAAAACTATTTCTCATCATCATGTAGATGAGAGAAAAGAGGGGGAGGGAGTTACAACTCCTTCTCAAAATTGATTTTTTTTAAATAAAATAAATTTATTTTTAATAAATGAATTAATATATACATTTATATAATAACTGCCTTATTATATAATTTATATATTAAACTATATGTTATATCAAATATAACATATAACCTATGATTTCTATATTGTATCAAATACAATATAACCTATAGTTTCAGTTCTTTCTTACCATTGACTTTCAATATAAATCACATTTATATTAAATTCAATTATATGAATTCAATTCACAAAATTAATATTTGAATCATATTCAAATATTTATTTCCTTTCTAATAAACTTTATATTACAATGTATAAAAATGCATCATAGTTTTTATATCATATATAATTAGATTAAAATAATTATATCACATATAGTTAATTCCCCCAATTAATTCGAACATGTAAAATTAATCCAAAAATTGATTCTCATAAATAATCGTTGAGCTACAAAGGAGACCTCGTGGACTTATAGCTTGAAGTTCCAATGGTACGTGAATAATTAATTAAACTCTTTAATTAAATTATTCACCATTCGTTAATTGATGGACACTTCACTAAAGACTGTCAGATGCACTATTCGCACTAAAGATATATTTTTGTGTCCATGGGATATAACCAATCAATAGTACGATGATCCTTCACAAAATTCTCCGTATAGCTTGGTAAAAGTTACTATTTTTCCCCTATAGTTACATTTAACTCCTTAAGTACCATTGATCCCTATAGTGAACAATAAATCATAGTCTAACTATGACCAAACCCTCTCAAGCCAAGAGAGGGTGTGGCATCATATTGGTCAAGCCCTGAAATCAGCCCTTAAAGGAGAAATTTATCTACTTACTCCGACATTGGGGAATAAGTGAATTTATTCTTGTCTAGCTGTGTTCCCAACTACCCAATCAGACAATCCCCAAAATGGTAAGCTTATTGAGTTGGCGATCTGGCCACTCTCACCCATACAAATCAAAGGTTCGCCTTCATAGACAGGAGTTCACAACTCACTCAGGATTCAGGTCATTTTACCTATGGTCGGAAGGATCTCTAATTACAGAGGACCTTTGAGCGGAAGCAGATCGTCCAAACTCCATTGTGAATGAACTTATACGTTTACACTCCAGATTATGTACATAACTTAAATTACAACATGATTTAAAATAAAAACAAAGGATAAAACGACTATACTTTTGAAGAACCCTTCTTCAAGATAATCCCTCGATCAAACTCGCTTACGAACACAGTGAGCAAATCGATCTCCCTCTAACAAGTAGTAACTCGATCCTCGAACAAATTGGACATTACACTAGATTACCTTGATTTTCTTGGTGTGAGAATCCAAGAGTGGTGGGCTCTGGCTTATTTTGGTAAGAGGGAAGGTTTAGTGTGAAGGAGGAAGACAATCGAGTAAATGACAGGACTATCGTATAGATGAGAAAGTCTATCGCATAGACTAGCTACTCGACGTTTAGGCTCTCAAGTGATCGCGTAGTAAGACTTTCTTACTTGATTACTAATAATGTCAGTTGTGTGAGATTTTGAAATCAAAATTCATTTTATCTCAAATTTACCATAAAATTGTATAACTACACACTAAAGGTGGTAATGAAGAAAAACGAATTAATTATCATATAATTAATAAATTATAAATAAATATGATAACTAACTTATCATATTATATTTATAACCTATAGTTTTAATATTGCATCATATACAATATATAAACCATAATTCTTTTTCTTTATTTTATGGCATTTAATATAAATCATATTTATATTAAATTTAATAACCATGAATCTAATTCATAGAAATTATATTTGAATCATATTCAAATATTAGTTCCTCCAATCAAATAATAATTTATCAAATATATTATATCAATTATATCATATATAATTGAAGTATATCATATATAATCAAATTTCCTCTTATTAATTTGAACATTTCAAATTAATCTAAAAACTGATTCTCAACTTAAATCCATTGAGCTACCAGGGGGACCTTATGGATCTGTAGCTTGAAGCTCCAATGGTATGTGAATAACTGACTAAACTCTTTAATCACATTATCCACCATCTGTTAATTTTCAGGCACTCCAATGAGAACCGACAGCTACACTCTTCGCACTACAGATATATTTATGTGTCCATTGAATATAACCAATCGACCGTCAATGACCTTTCATAAATCGCTCGTAAGTACAGTTGGGCCAAATTATCGTTTTGCCCCTGTAGTTACATCTAACTCCTTAAGTATCACTAATCTCTCTAATGAACAATAGATCATAGTCCCACTATGATTAAACCCCTATCGGGCCAAGAGAAGGTGTGGTGCCACATTGTTCAAGGCCCAGAATCAGCGCTTAAGGGAGCAATTTATATATTTACCCCTGCTTCGGGGAAGGAGTGAATTCCATCTTGTGTAGCTGAGTTCCCAGCTCCTCAATCAAACGAATCTCCAAAATGGTAGGCTTGTTAAGTCGGTGATCTGACCACTCTCATCCATGCAAATCAAAGGATCGCCCTCATAGGCAAGAGTTCACAACTCACTCAGGATTAAGATCATGTTACCTATAATCATCCTAGTGAAATGAAAGTCTCAATTATGAACGACGTTATATAACGAGACTAAACATTTTGTGGTCTGGTCTTATACAAACTCTTCTATATAGAAAATCATTGCACGCATGTCTAATACACGAATGATTAGGATCAGATCATTTGTAGCACTTTACAACATTTGTAACACCTACAAAGCAAGCCATACTCGTAGTGTCACCAGGATAAGGTATCCAGCCTTATCCATATACTACAGACCATTTAGGTTATCGCTTAAAGTACGATCTACTTGTATGTCTCCACATACATGTTTAAATTATAACAATAACCATGGATCTTAGACAATGTGAATAAAATATCATATATTAATAGACAATGTGAATATAATATCATATATTATAAATCAAAGAATGTTTGTTCATACAAGTGTTTACAAACTACAGGACCCTAGAGATTTAAGGCATCAACCCCAACAATCTCCCACTTGCCCTAAATCTAGTGGGGTGTACAAGATAATCAAATTACAAGTACATAAAACAATAAACTAGCTCAAACGCCGAGTACAAGATCTCCCACTTGCCCTAGTCCAGTCGTGGTATGTCCTATAGACCCATACTCTGCAGGTGACCTTCAAACACTGTAGCTGTGAGGGCCTTGATAAACGGATCAAGAATGTTGTGCTTTGAAGCTATCTTCGTGACAATCACGTCCGTTCGATACATAATCTCTTGAATGAGATGGTATTTTCGCTCAATGTATTTATTGCGCTTATGACTTCGAGGCTCACGGGAATTCACCACAACACCACTATTATATCAATAAATGATGATAGGCCTAGACATGTCTGGAACAACTTCCAGATAAGTCAGGAATTTCCAGAGCCAAATGGCCTCCTTAGCAGCTTCACAAGCCGCTACATACTCGGCCTCCATGGTGGAGTCTGTGATGCACCCTTGCTTGGTGCTTTGCCAAACTACAGCCCCTCCGTTAAGAGTGAACACTGTTCCTGAAGTGGATTTATGAGAATCCCTATCAGTCTGAAAATCAGAGTCGGTGTACCCCATAAGGATCAAATCCTTAGAACCATACACAAGCATGTAGTCCCTCGTTCTTCGAAGATACTTGAGGATATTCTTAACGACTATCTAGTGATCATATCCTGGATTATAATGATATCTACTGACTATCCCCACTGCATAGCAGATGTTAAATCTAGTGCATAATATTGCATACATCAAACTGCCTACGCCAAATGCATAGGGGACCCGTCTCATTTCCTTAACCTCTTGAGGTGTCTTAGGACACTGTTCCTTAGACAATGTAACTCCGTGCCTGAAAGGAAAAGGCCCCTCTTGAAGTTCTGCATCGAGTACTTGATCAACATCTTGTCAATGTACGATGCTTGAGACAGTGCTGGCATTTTGTTCTTTTGATCTTGAAAGATCTTAATTTTAAGAACAACTTGAGCCTCTCCTAAATCTTTCATTTGGAATTGGGTCACTAGCCAGTTCTTAATTGAAGTCAGTAAGCTTCCATCATTCCTAATGAGTACGATATCGTCTACATACAACACTTGAAAAACTACTGAACTATTGATGATTTTCTTGTAGACACAAGGCTCATCAACGTTGTGATCAAAGCCATAAGATTTGATCGCAGTATCAAATCTTATGTTCCAAGATCGAGATGCCTGTTTCAGTCCAAACATTTTGCTTTTGACCTTGGATGATGAATCCCTCGATTTGTACCATATAAATGGTCTCCTCAAGACTGCCATTTAGAAAAACTGTTTTGACATCCATTTGGCATATCTCATAGTCATAATATGAGGCGATGGATAGAAGGATGCAGATAGACTTCAACATGGCAATAGGGAGAAAGTCTCCTCATAGTCGACTCCTTCTACTGGGTATAACCCTTTGCCACAAGTCTAGTCTTGAAGATTTGCACCTTCCCATCTGAACCCCGTTTCTTCTTGTAGATCCATTTACAACATATAAGTTTAACTTCACCAGGTTGATCTACAAGATCCCAAATTGAATTGAAGTACATAGACTCCATTTCGAGATCCATGGCCTTGATCCATTCATCTCTGTCAACATCTTCCATTACCTTCTTGTAAGACAATGGATCCTCAACCTCGCCATTAGCTACCATAGCTAGGATTTCAGTTAAACCCATATAGCGTATAGGTGGGTTTGCAGCCCTCCCACTACATCGAGGTTCCCTCAATACTTGAGGTGGATTTGACCAATTAGATGACCTACGTCAAAACCTCTTGTTGAGGTAGTAGGCTATTCAACAACTCTTGTTGAAGATTCAGTAGTTTCTTTGGAAAGCTCATTCAACACGATTTTGCTTCTAGATCTGTGCTCCTTTATATGACCCTCCTGAAAAAAAGTAGCATTTGTCGATACAAACACTTTGTTTTCTTTAGGATCATAAAAATAACCCCCTCGTGTCCTTTTGGGGTAGCCTACAAATTGGCATAGGCTTAAACGTGGTTCCAGTTTCTTAGGATTAGCCTACAGCACATGTGTTGGGCAACCTTAGATGCGGAAATGACGTAAACTAGCTTTACTACCATTCCACAACTCCAATGGTGTTCTGACAACACTCTTAGTGGGAACGTAGTTCAGGATATAATCTGCAGTCTCTATTGAAAAACCCCAAAATAAGTTGGGTAAGGAAGGGTAACTCATCATCGATCGAACCATGTCCAACAGGGTTCGATTTCTCCTCTCTGATACACCATTCTGCTGAGGCGTACAAGGTGCTGAGAGTTGGAAAAATATTCCATATTCTATCATATAGTTCTGGAATTTAGAATCCAAAAACTCTCCACCTCGATGAGATTAAAGTGTTTTAATCGTTTTACTTAATGCGTTTTCAACTTCAGCCTTGATCTCTTTAAACTTTTCAAATGATTCAGACTTATGTTGCATTAAATAAACATACTCATATCTTGAATAATTATCAGTAAAAGTGATGAAGTATTCATAGCCTCCCCTGGCTCGCACATTCATCGGACCACAAAGGTCTGAATGCACTAGCTCTAGAGGCTCTTTGGCCTTATAACCTTTTCCAATAAAAGACCTTTTAGTCATTTTGCCTTCAAGGCATGACTCGCACACATATAAAGAATTTTCTTCTAACTTGCTTTGAAATCCATTCTTTACCAACCTCTCAATCCTATTGAGATTAGTGTGCCCTAAACGTAGGTGCCAAAGTTGAGCATTTTCTTTAGGAGAAATTTTAAGTCGTTTGTTTTGAGTTACAACAGTTGTAAACATCTCTATGTTATTGATGGAATTTGTTGCTAACGGCCTTAGCACATACAAATTATTTTCCAATTGAGCCGAACATATATCGACACCATTTTTCAAAATAAAAACTTTATTTACAGAAAAATTCAGTGTATAATTACATTCGAACAACGACTTTATAGAAATTAAGTTCCTTTTTAACTCGGGAACTACATAAACATCATTCAAAATGATAAACCTATTTTGTAAAGTCAACCAGAGACCTCCCACTACCACAACTGAGACGACGTGCCCGGTTCCAACTCACATCGTCATCTCACCAGCACGAAGCTGTCGCTAGGAATAATTCCCTGAAATGAAGAACAAACATGGTTAGTAGCCCAGAGTTAATAATCCAGTCAGAATCATCATTCTCCACTAAACAAGTTTCCAAAACTAGTAAATCATATTTATCTTGTTTTGCCTTCTTCTTCTCAGCCCGTAGGCAGTTCTGCTTCCAGTGTCCATCCTGGTTGCCCACCTCGTGGAGTAGCAGGTTATGGGTTAGCAGGTGCTTTCCTCTTACGACCTTTTTTCTTCTTCTTCCACTTGCTGGTGCCGGAAGAAGAAGGTGCAGATTTAGTTCCTGAGGTCGGACCTTTATGGAACTTTTTGGATGATGAAACAGCATTTACCTCACCAACCTTCTTTTCCTTGGTTTTCAACAAAGATTGGAAAGTCTGCAACTCATTGAGTAGAGTTGTAAGGTTGTAATAAACCATGTTTAGAATAGTGTTGCTTACGAAATAAAGGAAGCTTTCTGGTAACGATTCCAGAATAATGCTAACCTGGCTAGCCTCATTGATGCTCGACCCGTTCATCTCTGCCATATTGAAGTGGACTATCTTATTAAGAACATGCTCTCGAACAGAGGTTCCCTCATTCATGTGTGAGTTGAAGATGTACTTAAGAGCGTCGTGCCTAAGCTACGCAAACGGTTGTCCGAACATTCCCCTCAGGGATTCCATGATTTCGTGCACAATGATCATGGGATCATGCTTCTTGGCCAAAACATCATTAAGGCAGGCCAAGATATACGCTCGGACCTTTTCATTCACTTGTACGCGTCTCAAACGTTTGGAGCAGCGTTAGAAGGTGGAATAGAAGAACACTCCTCTATAAGGACGAACCTTAAGTCACTGATGATCAAAATCGTATTTATCGTGTTTTTCCAACTAGTGTAATTTTCGCTAGTCAATTCATTAGTGCCAAGAAGTGAAAGAGTAGTGGTAGCCATAAAAAAATTGCTGAAAAATGAATAAACTTAATAAGTCTACTCGCATTAAACCACTTTTAACACGAATTAAGTTTTAGCAAAATAGTTTTATTGTACTTTAAATGACATCTATTTTGTAATGATGCTCCAATGAGACAGGTCAAAAATCATCGTAAGGTGATCAAGTGCCCCTTCACTGGAATGAGATAATCTCAACCATTAGACAAAAACAACTCCTTGTAACTGAATCTAACAGTTACCATTGTTCGATCCAGATTTTGTTAACATCTTTAACAATCCTGTGTAAGTGTAACCCTCATTTTAGGCCCTAAAATCCCGCTTTAATGAGCTAACCGTAGGGAAAAGTCGATTAGGACAAGAGACTAAAGCAACCCTATCCATTGCTGGAGATTAGATAAAGAGTTGTGCAAAACAACCATCCTTTAAGGGGACACTCCTAGGGTGCCACGAGGCGATGCACTAAAACTTTATCCAACCTAATGAGAGAGACCGAGGGATATATTATCAACATCCCGCTGCCATTTACTATGAATATTTTCTCCATTCACCTTGGTATTGACCTACCCAAATGCCATCCGTAGGGGGACACTCCCAAGGTGCCTCGAGGCCGAGGATAGATCTCACGGTGTGAACTTTTTAGGGAGAAATTTGTAGAGGTAAAGTGAAGTATCATATACCCCAATTATCTCCCACTGAATGTTTTACCTAGGGATTCGTTAACTTAGAAAATCTGGCTACTAATTTTAACTAAGTAGTTTATTTAATTTGCTAAAAAACAGCACTTATTTTTTATGATTAAACAAGTTTGATTCAAGTCTTATTAAACACTTTAGCAGATTGTCATCAAATTTGCATGCATGTAACAAATCTATCTAATTCAACTTCCAAGTAGGTTCCCAAGTTGGGGTGTGACGTTTCCATCGACTTAAGTACCCCAACCTAGATAGAACCAACCTTAGTCAAAAGGTTCCTTATAGATACATTTGTTACATATTTAATCTTCTATTTGTCACTTTAATCCTATTAAACCGAATGAAAAGATTAAACTTAGGTTTCTAATCTTATTAGAAATGTGATTTTACATCTATCTCAATTAAATTTTAAAACACTTTTAAAACATGATTAAAATCTAAGGTTTGCATGCAACTCTTTCTTATTGATTTTAATTCTAATTTCATTAATCAAAACTCTTATAAAGAATGAAATAATTAAAACCATCCTATTGCTAAGCTAGACATTCACAAGGGTATTTATAATTTTTATAAATAAACCTAAGTTTCATGCTTCATGCAATGTTCATTCATTACTAATATATAACTTTTATATAATAAGTAATGAACTAAGCATACATTCCATGCTAACAAACAACCTTATATTATAACATTTATAATATAAATTATGCATGGATATGCTTTAATGCATGCATATATTATAACTCTTATATTATATGATGTATGAGCATGCTTTAAGTAATTTAATCATGCAAACTAATATATTACAACACTTATAATATATAGATGATGCATGAATAAATGCATAACTTATGGTGGGTTTTAAAACTATATGACATACATGATGGCATATAAAATAAACATATATCACATGCATATTTAATAAAAGTTGATGGACCAAGATAACTTGTCTCAAAACCGGAAATAAATGCTAAACTATTACAAAAGATTTAAGTCAACCAGTTTGAACAGGTGAACCGGGTCTTGAACCGCCTGTTTTGAAGCCTCATCACTTGATCGTGTAACAAATCCATCTGATCGTCGAGTAACATACGTCGAGCATAAACGATTGTATAGCGATGATCGTGTGGCTAAGGATTATGTGATGAGCATGAAAGTCCACACGATCGTAGCGCACTTTGAGTAACGTATGTCATGCGATCTTGTAGCTAATGACTATGAAATGAGCATGATAGTCTACATGATCGAGTAGCAAGTGTCGAGTATCGTTCACCTTGTGATCGTGTAGCTACTGACTGTGCGATGAGCATGATAGCCTAAACGATCGTTTAGCGTGCATGCCTTGTGTCGAGTATCAAATACTATGCAATCATCTAGCTCCGAGCATCTGTGCGATTATGTAGTCAACGCAACACGATCGAGTAAACTCTTTACACGATCGCGTAGCATTAGCTATGCGATCGTTTAGCAAATACTACACGATCGAGTATAACACTTCTACACGAATGCATAGCCAAATCTAAACGATCGTTTAGCTTGAGCTACACGATGCGACCATTGTTTTGTCTTCTTCATTGAAGCGAACAATAACTCTTTGCATCTGAATCTTCTTCATGAACGACTCAAAAACACAAATGAATACAGACTCGATTGCAAGTTATTATGCCCAAAAACACAGGGGCATTTACAATTAACTTTTGTAAAAGTAAATGAAAGCATAAACAAAGACAATTATCCCGAAATTATCCATCAACAACATCCACAAACATTTAACACTTAAACGCAATGTAGAAACTTAAAACCCACCAAAATTGTAAACAAAATTCAATACAACAATAGAATTTGGAAATTAGAACAACCTGACTTTGTTACCAATTGAAGGATCTCTAATTACAGAGGACCTTTGAGCGGAAGCGGATCATCTAAACTCCATTGTGAATGAACTCATGCGTTTACAGTCATACAGAACAGATTATGTGCATACCTTAAATTACATCATGCTTTGAAATAAAAACAAAAGATAAACAGACTATAACTTTTAAGAACCCTTCTTCAAGATAATCCCTCAGTCAAACTCGCTCACGAATACAGTGAACAAATTGATCTCGCTCGAACAAGTAGTAACTCGATCCTTGAACAAATCAGACACTAACACTAGATTACCTAGGTATTCTCGGTGTGAGAATCTAGGAGTGGAGGGTTCTTGCTTATTTTGGTTAGAGGGAAGGTTTAGTGTGAATGAGGAAAATGATCTAGTAAACGGCAGGACTATCGTGTAGATGAGAAATTCTTTGCATAGTCTAGCTTCTCGATCGTTTTGGCTCTCAAGTGATTGTGTAATAAGACTCTCTTACTCGATTACTAATAATGTCAATCGTGTGAGATTTTGAAATCAAAATTCATTTTATCTCAAATTTGCTATAAAATCGTATAACTACCCACTAAGGGTGGTTATGGAGAAAAATGAATTAATTATCATGTAATTAATAAATTATAAATAAATACAATAACTAACATATCATATTATGTTTATAACCTATAGTTTTAATATTGCATCACATACAATATATAAACCATAGTTCTTTTCCTTTATTTTATGGAATTTAATATAAATCATATTTATATTAAATTTAATAACCATGAATCTAATTCATAGAAATTGTATTTGAATCATATTCAAATATTAGTTCCTCCAATCAAATAATAATGTATCAAATACATTATATCATACATAATTGAATTAATTTAATTATATCATATATAATCAAATTCCCTCTTATGTACACATACTTGATAGGAGGCCTAACAATACCCCCCGAAGAAGAGTCACTTTGTCCTCAAGGTGGAATGCAGGTAATTGGGAGGTGAAAACGGCATATGATTCCCAAGTGGCCTCATGCACAGGTTAATCCTTCCAGGTGACCAAGCACTCCTATTTGCATTCAACATCATTCTGTTGCATTTGATCAACCGTGGTCGGTTCTAGTACCCACTCCAATTGTTCGTTTAGCATCGAGACATTGGATTGCACCTTGTGGTGACTACCCACTGCTTTCTTCAGCTGGGATACATGAAACACCAGATGAATCCGAGCTATTTCCGGTAAATCCAGAAGATATGCCACCATTTCAACCCATCTCTGAATGCGAAAAGGTCTGAAAAACCTTGGGGATAACTTCTCACAGCATCATTTGGCCAACGATTATTACCAGTAAGGCTAAATCTTAAGGTAAACCCAGCCTCCGGATTCAAATTTGACATTTCGTCGATGACAATAAGCAAACTTCTTCATTTGCTTTTGCGTGTGGGTGAGGTGGACTCTTAAAATGGCTAAGGCCTCGCCCTTATTCTGCAACTACTTCTCCATCGAGTCATTTGAGGTGGTTTCCGTCTGCCTGTAAGAAATGATGGGTGGTGGAGGCTTCCAATAAACGACTTCATATGGAGTAGTCTAAATTGAGGCGTGATACGACGAATTGTACTAGAGTTCCGCCCACAGAAGTTTCTCATTCCAAGTTTTTGGCTTCTCCTAATAGAAACAACGCAGATACATCTTGACACACTTGTTTACAGCCTCTGTCTGTCCGTCCGTCCGTTTGGGGGTGATACGTCGTGCTCCGTTTTAGCTGAGTCCCTTGTGCACGGAATAATTCCCTCCAAAAATGACTTAGAAAAACCTGGTCCTAATCTGATACAATGGAATGAGGGAATCCATGGTGGCTCGCTACTTCCTTAATAAAAACCATGGCCACTGTTTTGGCCGAGTACGGGTGGCTCACGGCTGTAAAATGTGCATACTTGCTTAACCTATCCACTACAACCAAAATCACCTCCAATCACATTGAATGGGGTAGCCTCTCCACAAAATCCAAAGAAATATCTTCCCACACCCGATTTGGAATTAGCGTATAGACTGTGTTCATGTAAGAGCTAAAAAATTGTCGTTAAGTGCTCCAAATGGGAGACTAAAATAAAATTTCAGAGGTAGGGACGAAAAACCTGATTTATAAGGGCTTAGAATGTGGCCGAAGCGTTGGTAGGCCAAAGGGCATGACTAGAAACTCGTAGTGCTCCTTATGGGTCCGAAACGCGATCTTGGGCATGTTTTCGTGTTGCACCCGTATCTAGTGATACCCGGGCTTCAAGTTGAACTTTGAGAACACTCGGGCTCCATACAACTCATTTAACAGCTCATCGATCATCGGAATAGGAAATTTGGTGGGTATAGTAGCTTTATTCAATGTCAGATAGTCCATACAGATATGCCATCTCCCATCATTCTTCTTAACTAGGATAATCGGACTGGCAAATGTGCTTATGCTGGGATGGATAATCCTGCTTCTGGCATTTCTCGTACCAACCTCTTGATTTAAGTCTTTTGTGCGTGAGGGTAACGATACGACCTTATGTTGATTGGGTCACTACTCGTTTTCAGTTGGATCTGGTGATCCACTTGGCGAGTTAGGGTAGCCTTCCAGGCATTTGGAACACGTCCCCGTACTTTTGTTGAAGTTGCTTGAGTTCCGACTGAAGTTCCCCAACAGAGTCACTCATTAACATGTCACTATCCCCACGTGGTACCCCCATTGCTCGAAAATCGATCAGAAAAACTTGATCCTTTGGTTGCCAAGATTTTGCCATCATCTTCAAAGAAACTTCCATCCTTGCTAGTGTTGGGTCTTCTTTTAAGACCACCTTCATCTCTCCGACCTTGAAGGTCATCGTCAACTCTTACCAATCGACTATCATCGACCCTTGCTTTCACAGCCATTGCATACCGAGTACCATATCCAAGTTGCCTAGCTCCATGGGAAGAAAATCATCCACAAAAGTTAAAGTGAGGAGGTCGACGTTCACTCTTTTACACATCCCCTTGTCTTGGATAGCCTCCCCTGACCCCATGATAATGCCGTAATTGGTCATCTCTGTTATCGGCAATGATAAACTGTCCACCACGCACTGCCCTATGAAATTGTGAGTCGCCCCACAATCCACCATGACCGTGATTTCTTGCTCTCCAATCTTCCTTTTTAGCTTGAAAGTACTCAAAGCCGTTAAACCCACCACCGAGTTCAGCGACAACTCAACCATCGGACTTACCTTTAATATTCGATCTTTCACCTGCATGTCTTCCAAATCCAGATCCTCGACATCATCCGCTACAACACAAATGAAGGAAATTGGACATGAGGATTTCCATGAGCAGCGGAATGATCGTTCTAAATTCCATTCGTATTTGAACATACACAATTATAATCAACAAACAGAAACTAACAAGTTATGCAACATACGAAATTACAACATGCTTTTAATAAGATCAAGGGAAAGTATAAACATACCTTTGAAGACTCATCTTCAATCTCCCTTAATCACAAACGCTCGTTCAGACTCCAAGCCCGCAACACATGAATGCTCGAACACTTTGACCGCAACACAACACCCACGAACTCAGCGATCTCCAAGATCACAAACACAGCGAACGACCTCCAAAAACCTCGACTATGTCGAGTTGAATACGACACCACCACAATGGCTACCTTGGTATTCTCAGTGTGAGAATCCATAAGTGTGGGCTCTGTGTGGATTTGGTTAGAGGACGAGATCGGAGGAATAATAATCGTGTAAACGATTGAGCAAGTGGGAGATGACAAAGTCTATCGTATAGACGATGCCCAATCGTTTAACAAATGCTCCACGATCGTTTAGCTAAAGGCTAGTTGAGTGAACTATCGTCTAATGTCACTCCACGATTGTATAGTCTCTCTTCATCTATCGTTTAGTGAATCTTATTCACTTGACAGTCTTTCCGTGTGTGTATCCGAGAGTGGAAAATCTCAATTCAACAACTACTAAATTTAGAAAAACATTTTTCCTTTTATCTCATGGTTACCATGAAACTACCAATAACCTCCCATTTAATTAGTTATTAGAGAAAAAGAGATAATTATCTAATAATTAATATTATTATAAATATATATGATAACCAACTTACCATATTATATTTATAACCTATAATTTTAATATTTCATCTCATGAAACATATAAACCATAGCTCTTTTTCTATTTCAAGGTACTTAATGCAATCTAGCCACTCTTACCCATACTAATCAAAGGACCGCCCTCAAAGGCAGGAGTTCCCAAAACACTCAGGATTGAGGTCATATCACTATGGTCGTTTAGGTGAGATATAAGTCTCCAGTATCAACGACATTATATAAAGAGACTAGTTATCTCGTGGTCCGGTCTTATACAAACTCTTTATATAGGACACCTCCGCTCGCATGTCTCCACATGAATGGTCAGGATCTACCATCTGTAGTAGTTCACAACACTTACAAACCTCTACAAAACGGGCCGTATTCGTAGTGTCACAAGGATCAGGTATCCCTCCTTAATCCTTATACTACAGACCTATTTGGATTATCACTTAAGGCATGATCCACTTGTATATCTCATATACATGCTTAAGTTTACATACAATAACCATGAAACGTTGTTTATTGGATATGAGTAAATGCCAAATAAAACAACTCTTATTTTATTCATAACAATGTGTACAGTTTATAAACTACGAGACTCCGGGACAATTAAGACACCAATCCCAACAACAAAGACGTAACTCCTTGTTTTTACAACGATGACCCTTGCTGAACGGCTCGTCACAATGGTAACACAATCCCTTTTCTCTTCTCGCCGTAACTCATAATCCGTCTATCTCTGAAAAGATGTTTCACGTTTAGGTGTTCCCGTGTTGGAATTTAAATTGGGTACCTTCTCTACCCACATGACTGTCCAAGTGGCAATCTCTTTTGGGCTCTTAGCCATTTGTTTCTGGGCCATCTTTCCTTTTTTCGCATATGGGCCTTGGGTCGTCCGGCCATCGTCAATTTTATCCTCAGCGAGTTGGACCACATCCATCATCTTCTCGATGCCCACAACCCTCATTGCAAATACCACCATACGGATCACTAGATCCAATTCATTCGTGAACGTGTTGATCAGGACCTCCTCCGATAAGTTCGGTAATGAAGCAGACAGCTCCTCGAAGCGTTGTAAGTACTCTATGACTGATCCTTCTTGTTTGACGGCCAAAAATCGGGTGCACAGTGTCCCTCGCTCCCTTGACCAAAAACGTACGTAAATCATCTCCTTAAGCTTCTTCCACAACCTAAATTTCCTCTGATTCTTTGCCACCTGAATTAGTTCAGCGCCTTGCCTTCCATACTCATGAAGGCTATTTTTAACTTCTTCTTCTCGGTTAGTAAATGCAACTGAAAATAATGCTCTGCCCTAAAGAACCACCCATCCGAGTCTTCTTTATTAAAGACTGGCATTTCCAAATTTTTGAACTTAATCCGCTCCGACCCATCACTATTCTCTTTTTCTGGCCTCATTTTTCTTTTTCCCGTGGACGTACCGGTCACCTTCGACGCCCTCTAGGCAGATTGGTGCTTTGCGTACATCTCGATTAGCATGACTTGGATTTTTTCCATTAATTTCTCCAAGGCCGGCAACCTCTGTAGTTCTTGCCTTATAAGCCCATTGTTGTTCTTTGTTGCCCTCAAGCGTTCCTCTATCTGCTTCTGCGTCATTTTCTTCTAGTTCCTCAGGTTCTTTGATGGCTATGATACCACTTGTAAGATTCAAGCCTTATCGTCTTATATATTCACACATAAAAACAAGCTATCAATGAGCTACAAACATCCAAAACAACAGTCCTTCGACAAGAATACCGGCCAAAAGAGGTTACTCCTCTTTCAAATACATTGTTCAAAGAAAAGACAAGATAACTAACCCTAATCCCAACAAAAAGATTTTATACCCCTCTCTCTCTCTCTCCCCCCCCCCCCCCCCTTTGTACACATACTTGATAGGAGGCCTAACAGAGACCTTATGAAATTGTAGCTTGATGCTCCAACGATACATGAATAACTGACTAAACTCTTTAATCACATCATCCACCATTCGTCAACTGTCGGGCACTTCACTAAAGACCGACAGTTGCACTTTTCATACTACAGATATATTTCTGTGTAAATTGGATATAACCAAGTATAGTTGGGCCAAATTACCATTTTGCCCCTGTAGTTACATTAACTTCTTAAGTACCATTGATCCCTCTAATGAACAATATATGATAGTCCCACTATGACTAAACCCCTCTCGGGCTAAAAGAGGGTGTGGCGTCACATTGTTCAAGACCCGAAATCAGCCCTTAAGGGAGCAATTTATCTACTTACCCCTGCTTCGGTGAAGAAGTGAATTCCATCTTATGTAGCTGAGTTTCCAACTCCCCAATCAAACGAATCCCCAAAATGGTAGGTTGTTGAGTCAACGATCTGGCCAAGTTCACCCATGTAAATCAAAGGACCGCCCTCATAGGTAGGTGTACACAACTCACTTAGGATTAAGGTCATGTTACCTATGGTTATCCTAGTGAAATGAAAGTCTCAATTATGAACGGTGTTATATAACGAGTCTAAACATTTCGTGGTCCGGTCTTATACAAACTTTGTACAAAATATCCCCACTCGCATATTTAATATATGAATGATCAGGATTAGATCATTTGTAGCACTTTACAACATTTGTAACACCCACAAAGTGGGTCATACTCGTAGTGTCACCAGGATAAGATATTCACCCTTATCCATATACTATAAACCATTTAGGTTATCACTTAAAGCACGATCCACTTGTATGTCTCCACATACATGTTTAAGTTACAACGATAACCATGGATCTTAGATTATTGGTTTGTGGTTAATGCAACTAGAATATTAAATATTTCATAGACAAAGTGAATAAAATATCATATATTATAAATCATAGAATGTTTTTTTCATACAAGTGTTTATAAACTACAGGACCCTACGAGATTTAGGGCATCAACCTCAACATGGTCATCCTGGTGAAATGTAAGTCTCTATTATGAATGACATTATATAATGAGACTAAACATTTTTTGGTCTGATTTTATACAAACTTTTTTGTATAGAATATCGCTGCTCACGTGAATGATCAGGATCAGATAATTTGTAGCATTTTACAACAATTGTCACATCTACAAAGTGAGCCATACTCATAGTGTCACCAAGATAAGGTATCCAGCCTTATCCATCAACTAAAGATCATCTAGGTTATCACTTAAACATAATCCACCCGTATGTCTCTACATACATGTTTAAGCTATAAAATAACCTTGGATCTTAGTTTATTGGTTTGTGGATAGCAACTAAAATTGAAATAAAACATCATGTATTTTATTAAATAAATAAGATGTTTATACATTACAATTAAAAACTATATAACCCTACAAGATTTAGGGTATCACCCCTAACAATCTCCCACTTGACCAAAAGTTAGTAAGGTGTACAAACTTATATACAAAGTACACGAACAATAAACTATGGCATAACACTCCCAGTACAAATCTCCCACTTGCCCTAGTCTAAACATGACCTGTCTCATAGACCCATACTCTGCAGGTGACCCATAAACCATTTAGTTGTGAGGGCCTTTGTAAATGGATCAACAACGTTGTGCTCTGAAGCTATATGTGTGACGATCATATCCCCTCGATACACAATCTCTCGAATGATATGATGCTTCCACTCTATGTGCTTTCCCCACTTGTGACTCTTAAGCTCTCGAGAATTAGCTATAGTACCACTATTATCATAATAATATGTCTGGAATGACTTCTAGATTAGTTAAGAATTTTCTAAGTCAAACAGCTTTCTTAGCAGCTTCACAAGTCGTTACATACTCAACCCTCATGGTGGAGTCAGCAATGCACCTTTACTTGGTGCTCTTCCAGACTATTACCCCTCTGTTAAGAGTGAACACTGATCTTTATGTGGATTTTCTAGAATCCTTATCAGTTTGAAAATCACAGTCTGTGTATCCTGTGAGGATCAAATTTTGAAGGAAATCGGAAACGAGAGTTCCATGAGCAGTGGAACAAGACTATTCCAAATTACAATCATGAATTAACATAATATTTACAGTCGACTTCAAACATAAACGGTTATACAATTACAATGCAGAAATTACAGCATGAACAACAAAAGAACAAGGGAGACAGACTCTAGAACAAATGAGAAAGCGTCTCCATGATCCGTTGCATGACTCTGATCGAACAACAGTAACCACGAGTGCTCGATCTACACGACCGCAACACCGCATGAACACTTCGTGCTCGTCCTCAATTATCTCCTCGATCACGAACATCTTCGCAACACGAATGGCCTCCACAACACCACGAACGGACTTCAGAAAACCTTGACGATGTCGAGTTGAGTCTGACACCACCAACAAGGTGACCTTGGTATTCTCGGTGTGAAAATCCAGAGGGTGGGCTCTGTTCGAACTTGGTATGAGGCAGACGAACGAGGAAACAACGATCGCGTACACGACTGGGCAAGTGGCAGATGGCGGAGACCTATCACATATGTCGATGCCCAATCGTTTAGATAAAGCTATGCGATCATCTAGCAAAAGCTATGCAGTTGTTTAGCTCGGTATGTAACCTACAGACACTACACGATCGTTTACCTTGGGTCAGTGATCATCTAGCAAAGTTATGCGATTGTTTAGTAAACACTACACGATTGTTTAGCTCGTACGTGCACGATTTTTTAGCTCGCACATGCACGATCGTTTAGCTCGCCCAGCCGTCGTTTAGTAAATCCAAATTTACTTGACGACCACCGTGAGTTTCTATACGCTGAGAGAAAACTCAAAAATCCTTTTCAATCTTTTGTAAAAACTTCTTTTCAAAAAAAGAAACCACTTTCCTTTTAAACTCACGGTTACCATGATCCAATAACCACCCACTACTTTGGTTATTTAAAAGAAAAAGTATTAATTATCCAATAATTAATATTATTATAAACATAAATGATAACCAACTTATCATACTATATTTATAACCTATAATTTTAATATTTCATCTCATGAAACATATAAACCATAGTTCTTTTTCTATTCCATGGTACTTAATGTAAATCTCATTTACATCATTCCTCTACTAGATGTATCTTATACATCATACCGCTTATATCATATATAATCAAAATACCTATTGTCAATTTGAACATTTTAAATCAACACTAAGAACTGGTCCTCAACAGAATCTAAGCTACCAAGGGGACCTCATGGACCTGTAGCTCTGAAGCTCCAACGGTACGTAAATAACTGACTAAACTTTTTAGTCACGGGATTCACTATCCGTTAACTGCTAGGCACTCCATTAAAGACCGACAGCTGAACTCTTCTTACTACAGATATATTATGTGTCCATCTTAACCAATCAGCAATGCGACAACCCTTCACATATCGCTCGTAAGTACAGCTGGGCCAATAAGCGTTATGCCCCGGTAGTTACATCTGTCTCCTTAAGTACCACTAATTTCTCTAATGAACATAAATCATAGTCCTACTATGACTGAGTCTTCTCTTCCAAAGAGAAGCTGTGGCCACTATGTTCAAGCCCCGGAATCAGCCCTTAAGGGAGCAATCTCTCTACTTATCCCTGCTTCAAGAAATGAGTGAATTCCATCTTGTGGATTGAGTTCCCAGCTCCCAGATTAGACAAGTCCCCAAAAAGGTAGGCATGTTGAGGTCGTGTCACCTATGGTCGTTTAGGTGAGATGCAAGTCTCTAGTATCAACGGCGTTAAATACAGAGTCTAGTCATCTCGTGATTCGGGTCTTATACAAAATCTTTGTATAGGACACCCCCGCTCCACGTCTCCACATGAATGGTCAGGATCAACCATTTATAGTAGTTTACAACACTTGCAAACCTCTACAAAGTGGGTTGTATCCGTAGTGTCACCAGGATCAGGTATCCCACCTTAATTCTTATACTACAGACCTATTTAAGTTATCACTTAAGGCATGATCTACTTGTATATCACATATACATGCTTAAATTCACATAAGATAACCAAGGAGCTTTGTTATGGGATATGAGTAAATGCCAGAATTAAATAACACTTATTTTATTCATTGGACAATGTGTATCTTTACAAAACAACGAGACTCCGGGAGAATTAGGACACCAATCCCAAAAAATTCTTAAAACCATACACGAGCATGTAGTCCCTTGTTCTCTTTAGATATTTGAGGATATTCTTAATGACGGTCTAGTGTTCATATCTTGGATTAGATTGATATCTACTGACTATCCCCATCGTATAGCAGATGTTAGGTTTAGTACACAACATTGCATACAACAGGCTACCAACAGACGATGCATAGGGGATCCGTATCATTTTCTTAACCTCTTGAGGTATCTTAGGACATTGTTCCTTAGACAATATAACTCAATACCTGGACCTCTCTTGGATTTTGCATTGAATACTTGACAAGCATTTTTCAATGTACGATGTTTGAGACAAAGCTAGTGTTTTGTTCTTTCAATCTTCAAAGATCTGAATTCCCAGAATAAACGGAGTCTCTCCCAAATATTTCATTTGGAATTAGGTCGCTAGCCAGTTCTTAAATTCGATCAGTAGACCTACATCATTCCTAATGAGTAGAATATCATCTACATACAACACTAAGAGAGATACTGAACTATTGATGATATTCTTGTATACACAAGGCTCATCAACGTTCTGATCAAAGCCATTGATGGCTTTTTGAAACCTTATGTTCCAAGATCGAGAAACTGTTTTAGTCCATAAATGGACCGATTAAGCCTTCAAACCTTTTGATGTTAACCTTGAGTTATGAATCCCTCTGGTTGCTTCATATAAATGATTTCCTTGAGATTGCTATTTAGAAAGGCAGTCTTGACGTCTATTTTCCAAATCTCATAGTCATAATATAAGGCAATGGACAAAAGGATCCAGATAGATGATAGCGGGCAGAAACAATGTAAGATTACGATGGTAAAAATACACAATATTGCGTCCAAAAGCATTAAGTTCACAACATTGCGATCGCATGCGTCTATCACATTAAAACAGCTAACTTATGTATTTTTGTGCAGATAATGCATTAGAGCAAGATGGAAAGGCGATCCAAAGAAATTAACATCCGAACGCATTAAGAGATTGCGACCGCAAGGCTATGCGATCATTTGTGCTCGTGAAAATCTGCTCAAGAAGGTGGCCGCATAGAGCCAGTGCATCAAGGTGGGCACATTCGGATGAAAGCTTAATAAATCACGATGGGATAGAAAGCTGATTAAATCACGATGGGATAGAAAGCTGATGATGGTCGACTCCGAATTAAGTTGACAAGCCGTTAACGACACTGTAGTAAGTATATTCAACTTTTCGGTGACAAATATTCGGCGAATCAGATAGAGAATTAATGTCATCCCATCAGTGCAATCATATGAGAGAAAAAGCTTTTCATCCTGAAGCTCTATAAATACCAAAGGCCACCTTCATAGAAGGAGTTTGCCTAGTTTACGGAGTTTATCATATAGATAGAAGTTAGCCTTGTTCTTAGTTTTCTTATACTTAGAAGGCGGAAGCGAGAGAAGGGAAAAGACACCGAAAGATCGTCTTGGTCAGCTCGAGAGAGTGCTAGGGAGCGTGGAAAAATAGAGAGAGGGCCGACTCTTGCGAGAGCAAGAATATCTTTTGAGCAGAGTAGAGAAGAACAGTGTAAAAGCCCTGGGAAGCAAGAGATTGCTACCAGGCTCTTTATTCTTATTCCGCATTGTCATTCTATACTTCAATTATATCTATATATATATATATATAATGGAACTTGCTTTTCTACATCTGTTCACTCTCTTTAAAATACGCATGAGTAGCTAAAACTGTTGAATGGGTTAAGAAGTACTTAGCTAACATGACTTAGGATCTTCATTGCATGCGATCATCTTGTCTTATGTTGCGTCCATCACCCATTTAGAGCTACTCGAGAGAGAGTCTAAAGAAAGAACCTAAGACTTGAGAGAGCTAGGTTAGAATCTAGACTCGAGAGAGCAAGATTAGATTTGTATAAGCAAGAGATAGAGACTTAGAGATAAGCTCTGTTTGCCAACATGCATCGCATGCACTCTAGAGATAGGTTATGGTAGTATGCGGTCGCCTTGTGTACGTGTGTCTCATTCATCATCGCATGGACAAGAATAGAGGCTTAGATGTAAGTCCTATAGACATCATCGCATACATCGCATGCGTTCTAAAACTAAGAGTTGTAGCATTTGCATTGAGAGATGACTTGTTGTTGTATGCATGTAGCATGATCGCATAACATGAACGCAATCTTAGGAAGTGTTAGCTAAATCCTTTCTCAACCCGTTCCCCCGCATACTCATCGTATCTTTCGTATTATTAACTCTTTTCTCAACTCCGCCGCATACACTTTATACTGTAAACAAAAAACCAACCAATCCCTTGATTTATTTATTACCGCAAAGTGATTTAAAAATTACCATCGCATACTGTTTTTCTTAGTCCCTGAGTTCGACCCTGGGCTTACAGGAAACTCAGTAGGATTTATACTTGGATCTTGCTGAGAAAACTTGCATGCACAACACATTTTCTACCATCGCATCCTTTACCATTATTTCATCCCATAAAATAACGCATCAATAGACTTTAGCATGGCAATAGGTGAGAAAGTCTCCTCATAGTCGACTTCTTCAACTTGGGTATAACCTTTTATCACTAGTCTAGCCTTGATGGTTTGCACCTTCCCATCAGCACCCCGTTTTCTCTTGTAGATCCATTTACAACCTATAGGTTTAACCCCATCAAGTTAATCTACAAGATCCCAAACCGAATTGAAGTACATCAACTCCATTTCGAGATCCATAACTTTGATCCACTCATCTTTGTAAACATTCTCCATTTCCTTCTTATAAGACAATGGATTCTCAACATTTCCGTCAACTATCATAACTAGAATTTTTATTAAACTCATGTAAAGAACGGGGGGTTTGCAACCCTCCCACTACGTCGAAGCTCCCTCAACACTTGAGGTGGATTTGACTTACTAGATGATCCAAGTTCAAAACTTTTGTTGAGGTATCAGCTTCTTCAACAATTCTTGTTGAAGGTTCAGTAGATTCCTTGGAAAGTTCATTCAACACAATCTTACTGCAAGGCTTGTGCTCCATTATGTGGACTACTTCTAGAAAATTAGCGTTTGTCGACACAAACACTTTATTTTCCTTAGGGTCAAAGATGTAACCACCTCTATTTCCTTTGGGGTTGCCTACAAATAGACATAGTTTTGAACAAGGTTCCCGTTTCTTGGAATTTGCCTCGAGCACATGTACTAGGTAACCCCAAATTCTGAAATGACGTAAACTAGCTTTATTTCCATTTTGTAACTCCAAAGGTTTTCTAGTAGCACTCTTGGACGGAACACAATTCAAAACATACGTTGCAACATGTATAGCAAAACCCCAAAACGAATCAGATAAGGAAGTGTAAATCATCATGGACCGAACCATGTCCAACAGGATTCGATTTCTCCTTTCTGATACACCATTCTGCTAGGATATACCGGGTGCTTAGAGTTGGGATATACTTCCATGCTTTATCAAATAGTTCTGGAATGTAAAATCCAAAAATTCTCCACATCGATAAGATCGAAATGTCTTATTGTTCTATTTAATGAATTTTCAACTTCCGCCACAAATTCTTTGAACTTTTCAAAGGATTCATATTTATGTTGCATTAAATAAACGTACCCATATCTTGAATAATCATCAGTAAATGTGGTGAAATATTCAAACTCTTCTATTGCTTTTACATTCATCGGATCACAGATGTCTGAATGTACTAGCTTTAAGGGTTATTTGGCCCTGTGACATTTTCCAGTAAACGATCTTTTAGTCATTTTGCCTTCAAGGCATGACTCACGCACATGTAAAGAATTTTTTTCTAACTTGCTTAGAAGTCCATTCTTTACACACATCTCAATCCTATTGAGATAGATGTGTCCTAATCTCAGATGCCAAAGTTGGACATTTTCTTTAGGAGAAATTCTAAGTCTTTTATTTTGAGTTATCGCAATTTTAAACATTTCAATGTTACAGAGGGCTTTAGTTGCTAACGGTCTTAGTACATAAAGATTGTTCTCTAGCTCAGCAAAATAAATATTAACATCATTCTTTGAAATAAACACTTTATTTAGAGAAGTTACTACAATAAGAATATTCTAATAAACACTTTACAAAAATTAAGTTTCTCTTCAAACCAGGAACTACAAATACATTTTCTAGTAAAATATATTTATTCTGTAAAGTCAGCTCGAGACCTCCCACTACCACAGCTGAGACAACGTGCCTAGTTCTAACCCGCATCATCATCTCCCTATCTTCCAGCTGCTGCCAGGAACTAATTCCCTGAGATGAAGAACAAATGTGGTTAGTGGCGCTTGAATCAATTATCCAGGCCAAATCATCATTCTCCAATAAACAAGTTTCCAAAAATAAGCCAATCATATTTACCTTGCTTGGCCTTCTTTTCCCAAGTATTTGGGACAGTTCTTCTTCCAATGTCCCTCTTGATTGCAATGGAAATAGATACTCGTTGCAACCTTAGCTTTCTTGCTCTTTTGGGCAGCAGTTGATGGGTTAGCTTTCCCCTTTCAACCCTTCTTCTTCTTCCACTTTTTGGTGCCAAAAGAAAAAGGCACAGAATTCGTCCCGAAGGTCGAACTTTTTAAAGGAAAAAGCAACATTTTCTGTTCCTTGGTTTCCATCAAGGACTGGAAGGTCTGTAGCTCGTTGAGCAAGATGGTCAGGTTGTAGTTAATCTTGTTCATAATAGCATTCCTACGGAACTGAAGGAAACTTTTAGGTAAAGATTCCAAAACGAAGCTAACCTGACTGGTTGCATTGATGACAGACCCATTCATCTCCGCCACATTGAAAAGGATCATCATGTTGAGAACATGTTCTTGAACAGATGCCCCTTTTTGCATACGAGCATTGAAGATTTATTTGAGAGTGTCGTGCCTGAGCTGTGCGAACGATTGTCCAAACATTCCCCTCAGAGACTCATAATCTCAGAGGTCGTGAGTATGGGCTCATGCTTCTTGGCTAAGACTTTGAAAAAACTTGACAAGATATATGCTCGGGCCTTCTCGTTTGCCCCTGTCCACTGCTTGTATGCTTCTCGAACATTTGGAGCAACATTTAAAGCAGGAATAGGAAGATGGTTCTCCATTAGGACAAACGGAGGTCATCGATGATTAAGATTGTATTGATCATATTTTTCCAAAACATGTAATTTTTACCCGTTAATTTGTCAACGGTGAGTAAATTAAGAGTTGTGAAAGTCATTATGAATAAGTTTGTTGAAACCATACAAATTATTTATATTAGTCTATTCGCATTAAACCACTTAGAAAAAACCAATTAATTTTAGCAAAATAATCTAATGTACCCTAAGTGACATCTATTTTGCAATGGTATTTCAGTGAGGCAGGACAAAAGCCACCATAGGGTGATCAGGTGCCCCTTCATTAGATGAGACAATCTCAACCAATAGACAAAACAATTCCTTGTTATTGTTACTGTAACTATCAGTCACCGTTGTTAGGTCCAGAAATTGTTAAAGTTGGTTAATATTTCTTGTAAGTGTAACCCCTCATTTTAGATTCTAAAGTTCCGCCCCAATGAGCCAACTGTAGGGAAAAATTGATTGGGACATGAAACTAAAGTAACCCCATCCATTGCTGGAGTTTGAATAAAGTGTCATGCAAAAATGTCATCCGTATGGGGACACTCAAGGTGCCATGAGGCTGTGCATGAAACTTTACTTCAAACTAATGAGAGAGACCGGGGGATGTGTTGTCACACGTCCCGCTCCCACTTACTATAAACACTTTCTCCTTTCACTTGGATATTGATCTATACAAGTACGATCCGTAGGTAGAGCACTCAAGGTGCATCGAGGTCGAGTATAGATCTCACGGTGTGAACTTTTAGGGAGAAACGTGAAGAGGAAAAATGAAATATCATATACCCCATTTTCCTCCCACTGAGTGTTTTACTTAGAGTTAATTAACTTAGAAAAATCCGGATACTGATTTTAACTAAGTGAATGTTTAGTTTGTCCAAAAACATCATTTTCTTTGGATAGTTAAAGAATTTTTTTATTAAGGTTTATTAAACACTTTAACAAACGTTAACCAATAATTGCATGTTTGTAACAAGTCTATCTAATTCACCTTTCCAGATAAGTTTCCAGATAGGGATGTTATGTTATCGTCAACTAACATATCTCAGCCTAGATAGAACTAGCCTTAAAAAAAAAGGTCCCTTATAAATACATTTGTTACAATATTAATCTTTCAATTATAATCAATTTAATCCTATTAAACCGTTTAAAAGACTAAACTAAATCTCTATCTCATTAGAAAAGCGATTTTAGGTCTATATGATTCATATTTTAAAACAATTTTAAAAAAATGAATTTTAACCTAAGGTTTGCATGCAAATCTGATTTATTGATTTTTATTTCTAATTTCTTTTTATTATAACTATTATAAGCAAAAGAACTAAATTAAAACCATACATTACGAGTAAAGCATATTTAGGTAAATTTATAACAATTATAAATTACCCTAAAGTGGTGACACGCTTCATGAAATTTCATTTCATTACTAATATACATAACACTTATATACTAAAGTAATGAAATTATTAATAACATAATTCAAAACATACATTCATACTATATATTATAACTCTTATAATATAAATGATGCATGTATATGTTATTAATGCATGCATGCATATATTGTAACATTTATACTATATGATGCATGTGCATGCTATAAAATTAAATCATGCAAATAAAAATATATTATAACTTTATAATATAAATGATGCATGAAATTAAATGCATAACCTATGGTAAGATTTTATACTATATGATATACATTATGACATATAATAATAAACTATAAATCATACATCACATGCATAATTTAAAAGCAATTAATGGATTGAGATTGGACACTTAAAAGAAATTAAATCTAACAATTACAAGATAAAGTATCTAGTTAAAAATAGGTGAACCATGCCTTGAACCGCTCGAACCAAACCACAAATTGGTCCAAATGAACCCAAACAACTCGAACCAGAGAACCCACGAATCGAACTAGACCAGCAGACCATGAAATACGCGCCAACCGGAGTTGGATCGTGTGTCTTCTTTATCTTGGAGCATCGCAATGCTACGAAGAAAGTCAACGTCTGCAGCATCGCAGCGTCGCGATGCTACAGTACAGTTGCCCGCTGTACTGCTTCAAACTCTTTCGAAATGCCACCGAAATTCACCCCATTTTCTTCACAACTCGACCGAGAACATCACGAATGACTCTACAACATAAAATTACAAACTTGATAATAATTTAACGCCCAAAAACATGGATCCTTACAAAACAATTTTGTAAAAGAAAAGCAAATAAATCTATATTGCCCAATCTCGAAACATCTGTTAACGCAAACCACAATCATCAACAAAAATTCATCAAATGAATTATAGAATGCAGAAACCCACCATTAAACTGTAAAATTGTTTTGGGATTTTGGAAAAAAATGGGCCAAAACCCCGCTTTGATACCAATTGAAGGAACCCGATTAAAGGTCCTGTAGCGAAAGCGGTTCCCAGTTTCCCAAATTTCACAGAACTTATATTTTATAGAAAACATACAAAAGATCATGCATTTAATTCAAAATTTACAACATGCTCAAAAAATATAAAACAAAATAATAAATTTGGGTTTGAAACCCTTACCTTTGAAGATCGTTCTTCAAGTAAAATCCTTGAATCGATAGGAACACCACCACGAGAATTTCTATGTATTATCTGGATGGAAATCCAGGAAGTGTGGGATCTGACTATTTTGGAAGAAGAATTTGTGAGAGTTGAGAGGATGAGAAGTGGAAAAAACTTAGATTTTTTCTGTGTTCTTCTTGTTTTTTGTTCTCTATGAAAATACTGTGAAAAACGGAATGGGAAAAAGATGAAAAGAAAAAATTATTCTTCACCATCATGTAGATGAGAGAAAAGAGGGGGAGGCTCCCAAAATTGATTTTTTTAAAAAATAAAATTAATTTATTTTTAATAAATCGACTAATATATATATATATATATATATATAATAACTACCTTATTATATAAACATATTAAACTATATATTATATCAAATATAACATAGGACATATGGTTTCTATATTGTATCAGATACAATATAACTTATAATTTCAATTCTCTCTCACCAATAATTTTTAATATAAATCACATTTATATTAAATTTAATTATATGAATCTAATTCATATAATTAATATTTGAATGATATTCAAATATTTATTTCCTCTCTAATAAACGTTATATTATAATGTATCAAATGCATTATAGTAATTATATCATATATAATTAGATTAAAATAACTATACCACATATAATTAATTCCCTCAATTAATTTGAACAATTCAAATTAATAATAAAAAAATGATTCTCATCAAATCTAGTTGAGCTATAAATGAGACCTCATGGATCTGTAGCTTGAAGCTCTAATGGTACATGAATAATTAATTAAACTCTTTAATTAAATTATTCAACATCCGTTAATTGACAGGCACTCCACTACAAATATATTTATGTGTTCATTGGATATAACAATCAACAGTACAATGACCCTTCACAAATTGCTCGTAAGTAGAATTGGATTATCGTTTTGCTTCTATAGTAACATCTAACTCCTTAAGTACCATTGATCCCTTTAATGAACAATAAATCATAGTCCAACTATGACCAAACCCCTCTCGAGTCAGAAGATGGTGTGGCGCCACATTGTTTAAGCCTCGGAATCAGCCCTTAATAGAGCAATTTATCTACTTACCCCAATATTGAGGAATGAGTGAATTCCTTCTTGTGTAGTTGTATTCCCAGCTCCTTCATCAGACGAATCCTCAAAATGGTAAGCTTATTGAGTCGGCAATCTGGCTTCTCTCACCCATACAAATCAAAGGACTACCTTCATAGGCAAGAGTTCACAACTCACTCAGGATTCAGGTCATATTACCTATGGTCATCATGGTGGAATGTAAGTCTCTATTATAAACGACATTATATAGTAAGACTAAAAGTTTTGTGGTTTAGTCTTATAAAAACTCGTTCGTAGAAAATACCCCGCTTACATGTCTCCACATGAATGATCAGGAACAAATAATTTGTAGCACTTTACAATAATTATAACATCTACAAAGCGGGTCATATCGTAGTGTCACGGGGATAAGGTATCCAGTCTTACCTATCTACTACAAACCATTTAGATTATCATTCAAACATGATCCACTCACATGTCTCTACATACATGTTTAAGCGACAAGATAACCTTAGATCATAGTTTATTGGTTTGTGGTTAATGCAACTAAAATAGAAATAAAACATCATATATTTTATAAAATAAATAAGATGTTTATACATTACACTTATGAACTATAGGACCCTACGAGATTTAGGGCATCAATCCCAACACGATCATGTTGAGTCACATAGTGTCCACGATCGGCACAGCCTCTTACACTTGATGGTTGGCCCTCCTCTGTAAAGTGTATATCCTCACCACGATGTTGGTATGTCTCTTACTAATCATGGCATTTGGGCGGACATGTGAAGTTTTTCTTTCTTCCATACTTAGCATATTAAGAGTTGTTGGAAAAAATTCAAATGTTGAGGGAGATGACATCATGGAATTACATGTAAAATGATCGAGTGGGATTGTTGGATTGTCATTCTGAACATCAGGTCGAATAGGAACATCCTGATGTCTTGCTGGATCACCTTGTTCTTCCACTGGAACATCACCATCGAAATATCGCACTCGATATATAGAGGCGAGTCTATGCAAGGCCTTATAAAAGATAGTGATATATTTGGTAAACCGGTCTAAAAAAGAATTGAATAACAAGTTAATGACTTTACAAAATATTTTAGTATGCAATTAAGCAACAAAATTAAACAATCATACTAAATAATAAACTCATACCAATAAGTGATAGGATGCTCCTACTTTCGTTATATGTCGTCTGCTCACGGCGGAATGGCATTCAATATATCCAGGCTCAATATCTACACCGTTGTTAATATGAGGTCATTAGCAACCAAATTTTGATAATTTTCCCAAATTGAAATTTGAGGAGCCAAATATGCAATCTAGTCTAGCTTATGCCTACCTCTTAGATCGTGTAAATGAAGTCGAGCGTCTATATTGCAGGGTTAAGGAATTTGTTGCAACATCCCAAATTGACGCATCACACGATCTCGATGATGTAACTCTACAACAAAAAAGCATATGAGTGGACATCTGGATGTCCATATCTCATTACCATTGAAACAATATGGTGACAGTAGTTGGATGAGATGATTGTATCGCTCCCAAATAATCTGCATGCATATGTAGCAAAATATGAATGAACCAAGGGATTGAAACATTATTAATATATAGTATATAAATGAGTATAATATTAATTGGTTAGGCATATGCGTATCCAGTATGTAGCTATACTGCAATAGAACATGCGTCGGTGCTTTGATTACAGAAAAGTTGTCATTCCATCTACAACAATCAGAAGTTGAATATTAACTATTAATATTTCATAATGAAGACAACAATAATGGGGTTAAACTTCTTCCCATACTGCAAGTGGTCTGGCCCACAAGTTGTTCTCATATCGATGGAGTCGTCAAGGCACTAAAAGAGGAAATCGATCCCATGCCCAAATCTGCGGCAATAGAAGCGAGTCTGCAATATCTTTGCCATCTATAACTGCACTTTTGCATAGTTTCCTATATAACCATGCAAGACATTTAACCCTCCAACTGTACATTCCAGCAACACCAAAATTTGCTAAGAGAGGAAGATACATTAGGTGCACTCTGTTGTTGGACTTGTCGGAAAATACCAATCCTCCAATCAATGTGAGAATATATGCTCGAGCAAATCATTGGAGTTCCTCTTCATCTGCATTATCTGGTAAATTGGCAAAGTTGTTGAATTAATCAGCTAACCATGGTAGGCTAAGACGATGTCATTCATTGTTACGCCTAAAAGGATGGCACAAAGTTGTTCCCAATCATAACTTAGTGACCCGATCAATGGTCTTCCATTAATTGGGAGTCCAAATTGGATAGCTACATCTCGCAGTGTAATCATATACTCTCTATGTAACATGTGGAAAGTGTGTGTCTCTTATCGCCATCTTTCCACTAATGTTATTATCAAATGCCAGTCTAGTTATATAAATCTGATACAGGAAACTCCATAAAATCCTATGGCTCGTAGATAATTTAATATATGAGGTTTTGCGTCTTCATGCCTTCGAATAACAGCCTCCTGTCGTTGACAATGCAAAGCATCAATTGTTGGAAGGAACCAATGCGCAACGGAAGAAATCTGGATCCATAAGTACTCTAATTCATTAATTTTGGCAGAAAAGAAAACACGCTTCAACAGAAATAAATGGGTTTCATGACATACCTTTGAAGAACTTCCTCTAAGCTTTGAACCTGCAGCAAATCTCCATTGAATCTTGTAGTATACCACCCCAAGATCTTCTCTACTATCCTATTAGTGCTCAAGATTGAGTAGTGAGACTCAAAATACGTTGGAATTAAGGAATTTGGAGAAGCTCACAACAGCAGCCCAGCAGAAGAACAACCTTCTTCTCTCACGAATTTTTCACAAAAATTTGTTCGATTGCAATACCTTCAAAACACTCCAATCTCTTCAATATATTGTAGACATTCAGATTTGCTGCATGAGATGCAGCTCATGCTTGGAGTTAATGAAAAGTTAAAGTGGGTTGTTGGTGAGCTAGTTCATGAAGACAATGGAAAATCAATTTTTCCAACTTTGTGTTTTTCTTTTCTTTTTCAATTTTATCAAAATTGATCTCATAAATCAATTTTATTTAATAAAATTGAAAATATTATTAATTTTACAAAACTAATTTCATAAATTAATTTTCTTAATAAAATTAATAAATAATTATTTAAACAATTTAAATAATTCTAATTAATTTAATATCAAATATTAAATTAATTTTTACACAATTCCATCTTCAAATATTTAAATCATATTTAAATATTATTTCTTCAATTTCATTTAATTCTAATTTGAACACTTCAAATTAACTTATCACGCTATTTTAGAGCTAATCCATTTACGAACTATTAGGGGGACCTTGCGGATCTACAGATCATGGGCGCCAACAATCTGAGATTAATCGACTAAAATCATTAGACCGATCTAATCCTCATTCATTAACTAATGGGTGATTCCACTAAAGCCCATAGTTGAACTTCTCTCACTGTAAATATATTATGTTCACTCGATATAACCATGATTAGTAAGTGAACCTTTCATAGGTTGCTCGTAATAACAGCTGGGTCAAATCTCTGTTTTACCAGCAAAATTACTCTTGTTTCTTAAGTCCCATCGGTTCCCTAATGAACAATTGATTTGTGATCCAATCAACAAATCGAATCTCTCTCGGGCCAATGAGAGGGTGAGGCCTCTTATTCAAGACCCAGAATCAACACTTGAAAGGAACAACCTCTCTACTAACCCTAATCGGGTAGAAGTGAATTCCCTCTTGCACCTTATGTTCCCAGCTATTCATCCGGTCTTATCCCCAAAATGGTAAGCTTATTGAGCAGAGGCAGTTGGTCTACTCTTATCGTTTGCAGATCAAAGGATAATCCCGAACAAACAAGACTTCATAGTTAGCTCAGGATTAAGGTCAAGTTACCTAGGTCATCGCTTTGAAATAGTCAGTTTTAAATAGTAAATAGCGTTATAAAGTAAGAGTGACTGGTTTCGTGGTTCGATCTTGCACAAAGCTCATTTGTACAGGACACCCCCACTCCTCATGTCCCAACATGAATAAATTAGGATCACTTTGTTTGTAGCACTTTACAACTCTTCGTAACAACTACAAAGTAAGTCGTATCCAATAGTGTTACCAGAATAAGGTACCCAACCTTATTCATATACTATAGATCATTTTGATTATTTACTCGAACCTGATCCACTTGTATATCTCCACATAAAGTTCAAGTACTCATATGATAGTCAAGGGACTTAGGTTTATTGGATTTCTAAAAAAACAATATATTTATAACAACTTTATTGAATTCTCATAATAAGTTCTTAATGTTTACAAACCACGAGTTTTAGGGCATAAAACCCAATATCAATATGTCTTCCCAAACAACTTCGAATCTATGGCTGTGCTGTAAGTACAAAACTGAGTCGTTGTATGGCCTTGTGCTAACATCATCGTGCATATGATCCCATAAAATTAAGATTAAATTTAACTTAAATATTTGCTACAAATCAATGTGATTACAATCAATAAGGAATACACCATTTTTTGTTTACAGTTACAGAAAAAAAGTTACAAGAACGAGCCATGAAATAAATAACAAAATCCAATGACTAAGTTGCATCGCGAGCTCGATTAGGAAAATTCTGTCTATTATGTCCTTCTTGTCTACAAATTGTGCAACGTGTCTTGTAATGTTTCCTCAAATCCATCTCATTTTGCATGCGAGAAGTACACGATATGCCAACTTTTCTAACTCATGATTCATCCGGATAAAATAGTGGGGAAGTTAGGATCAGGCCAACGTTTTTTATCTAGGATGGGCTTGACGCGACCATTTACATCGATTGAGGTAGCTATCAATAATGTTCCTCCGTACTTTCCATACAAATGAGTTCCATCAATTTGAAGTAACGGTTTGCAGTGCTTGAAACCCTCAACAACAAGTCCAAATGACTAAAACACGTTATTGAACATGACAATCCTATCATCACAATCCACCTCATTTAGCCTCAACCGGATAACTGTACCGGGGTTTGTGATTTGTAAGACATTCATCCATATAGGCAGTAAAATTATACAATTTGATCCAATCTCCGAATATCTTAGCAATTGCTTTTCTTCTTCTATTCCACATTTTCCAATAACTAACGAAATAGCCATATTTTTTCAAGATACTATCTTGTAATGTTTTAACATCAACAAACGATTTTTTTAAACTACGTTGCTTACCTTAAATGTAATTAGATTGAGTCCAATTGATTGTGATCCTGACTCAGTCTTGCATACACACAGGAATGAGGGCCATTATACTGGGTAATTTCAGATTTGTCGTGTCTTTTATGGCAAGCAACACAAAGTCTCCACGTGCAAATTATTGCCATATCTTTTACCTCTAACATCCGATATTGTTTTCTTCGACTCAATGCATTTTTTAAATCCAGTTTCGAATTGAATATCTCCCTTTAAGCAAGGAACCAGACCCCATAAAATTGTCTCCCTCTGTTGTCGAATTGAGTACAATGTTCATGTCTTTCAGGTTTATTTCAGTAAAAGTTTCAGGGACTTCATGAACACCATGAGATTCACAAGGTAGTTGATCTAGATTGATATCATCATCGTCTATTTCAACTTCTTCGTCGTTTGTGGCAATAGTTGGATCACAAAGCCCATCCTCCACATTATGACTTTCCAAATCAATAGTAGTTTCAATTTCTCTCGTTGAGGTTGTACTTGGGACACTGGGTTGGGATATATACAGATCAACTATATTTGGAGGGTATGGAGTGTTACTCATCATGAATCGTACATCAGCTTCACTTTGTAATGAGATAGGAATATAGAAAGTAGATCCTGATACATAACTACTATATCTTAATATTACCTCTACCCCATCGTCTCTATCTATAAATACTACATCACATAATCAGTCAATTTATATGTTGAAGTCAACTTGACGATGCATGTTTATACGAAGAGATGATTGCCTATCATATTTTATATTGTTTGGCCCATTAATAATGTTTCTATGCATATAACATAGAGACCCTACAATGTCTATTGTAGTTTGGCCAATGCAATCTGATATTTATCATAGACTATGTAAGTATATATTAAGAAGAAAAATATCCAAATTTAATATTCCATCTACGTTAGAATGTCCAAATTTAATATATCTATGTATAATATATCATTTTAAACTAGATATAGAATCTTTATGGAATGAAAACTTATTTAAGTTTATATTTTAAAATAATGGACTAAGAAAACTTATGATCTAAACTAATATGTCATAATAAAAAAAAAAAACTTATGGTTTAAATTAATATATCATAATAAATTCAAGATTTTATTACACTCAAAATGAAATTTTAATTTGACCATTTGAAACATTTAATAATTTTTGTTTGAGCGTTTAATTAGGCCAACTATATTAAAAAAATATTTAACTTTTTGGTTGTATTCATTTCAAACATTTGAATATAAGTTCACAATTAATTCATTTGTTAAAAAAATATTTGTTCGAACAATGGGTAGAAATGGAAAGTATGTGTTATTAAATTATTATCTAATTCTTTAAAAAAATAGCTTAATTAACATATTTGGACGCTGATTTGATGACATTCTCCTTTTTCTATTTTTGGTTTCGGGTTTCCTATTTTAATAAAAGAACATTTTTCGAAAATAATATCCACCTTAAACAAGATAATAATAAAAAAAATCAGTACAAAATCATGGGAAACTCGATTTTTTATTGAATAACGAAAATATATCAACATGAAAGAGAGTAATAAACTAAAATTACTTTTTAAACTAATCATGTTTCATGCATCATAAAATTTTCCTATATAGACATGCACCCTCATTTTGGAAATCAAAATATAAATATTCTCTTATATAGACATAATAATAATGATAATGACTAAATAAACTGTAAACATAATAATAATGACGACGACGACAATAATAATAATAAGAGTAATTCTTATAAATAGGAAAAAATAAAAATTATTTACAATTTATAGCCAAAAAAATTTCAGGTTCCCTTTTTTCAAATTCCCTAAAATAACCTTTGTTTGAAATTCGCGCGTTATCTTCGTCTCCATTTGAAATTTCAAGCCGATCGTCGATCTTCCTCGCTGAATTCTGTGATCATAGATCTTCCTCATCATCGTCTTCTTCCTTACCGATCTTCTTCATTGAATACTTTCTTCCTCGACCACGATACAATTTTTTTCTTCTATTTTTTGCGCTTGTAGGTCTACGTTTCTTTCTTGATTTTCTGCACGCATCCATCTATGGCTTCTTCCCTGTAGATAATAGATTCTTTTATCCTTCGTCCCTCGTTGATAACGGATTCTTCGCTCTCCCCAATTTCTTTTCTTCTGTCCTGTGCTCTTTCTTCTTCTTCTTCTTCTTCTTCTTCTCTTCTCTTCCTTTCTAGGTTTTCAAATCATTCATATGTTATAAGCTTCCTTCTTCTTGTTGTTGTTCTTTTTTAGGCCTTCCGTATGTTAGAATTCTATCAGCTTGGTTGTTGTATTTATGTTCTTTTCAATCTTTCGTTCATTTTTATTTGTGTTATGCATATAGAAGTTTTTGGTGTGAATATGTATGGATGTGAACATTTCTACCATTGATAGACAGTGATAGAGTTTTATCACTTTCTATCAATGATGGACAGTCGTAGAACTCTATAACTCTCTATAACAATGATTGAGCTCTATCACTAGTGATATACTATGATTGAGCTCTATCATTGTCTATCACTAATAAACAGTGATCGCACTCTATCACTGTCTATTAGTGATAGACGATGATAGAGCTTTACAACTATGTCATTTTTATAAATTTTGATTTTATAAAAATTCTATTTCTGATGGTTTTTACTATGAAAGATTGCTAGCCACTTAATTTTGAAAAATGCTTTTAGAGTACGACATTGGATTTCATAATTTAGTTGATTTGATTTTAAGTGTTTAAATTATATTCTCAACTCTTGGAAACTCATTTGTTATTATGATTTAGTAAAATTTCTATGTATTTGATTAAGTTTTAGCAAGATTAACACATTTCATATTTTGTTGAATTTAGACTTGTTGTACTACTACTTAGTTGTGGGAATGAGTGTTGAATGCATATAAATTTTTTATTGCGTGAAGATAAGATTGGGCTTCCAATATTCTCTTCTATTCACTGATTCCTATATTAGTTTTCTATTAAAGGTGCACTTTGATTGCCTTTATAGAGGGATTACAACTGTGTCAAGTCGCTTTTGCTTGAAATTTGTGAAAGTTGGGGGAAAGTTATCTCCATTCTTCTATTTTAAATTTTAGCATATGCTTGATTTGTTGATAATCTTCTTCCTCTTTATTATATTTTCTCAAATCTCTCCTATCTTTCTTAATTTTTCAGCGAAAGGTAATTGTTCCTCCTGAGACTGGATATAGTAAAAAAAGAATGAATGGAATCCCACTAAGTCCCTAACTTTAAGTTGTAGATTTTTTTTTTTTAAGTTTCGAGTATGATATTTTTCCATTGCATAAAGTAAGTCAATCATGTACAGTTTTCCTTATGCATGACTTTTTGTCATTGTTGTATCTTAACACTTATTTCTATATTTTGAAATTTGATGTTATCATCATTTATTCTATTTTGCAAGTTGACTTGCTTAAACATGGCTTGCCTGACCCTTAGTTCTCGATCTTTAGACTTCAAAGCTCAATGTATAGATTAAATAATGTACTTTGTTAAGAGGTTACTTATCAAACAATTTGTCACTTTTGTGTTTGTTGAAAGTTGAGTTTTATATACAAAAGCAATAGTCGAGATTTTATTTTGTGCATGTACATCTGAAAGAGAAATATTGTTATAATTTGAACATATGGGATTTGTGAATATATTGAGTTAATAGATCTTAAATGTATAATGTTTATTTAGTTGATGTAATTGTATTGTTGAAATACAAGACAGAAAATGAGAATATCAACTGGGGCATTTAATTTGAAAAAAAAAAAAAAGAAGACATACACTTGACAAGTAAAAATATGTCAGAGTTATCATATATGATACGTAATCAATGTCAAGAATCAATAAACTTGACATACCACCAATGTCAAGTGTATTATCTTTTTTGACACAAAAATATAAAAAAAAAACATTTGTCTTGATGTTTTTTTGGAATGAAGTTATCACATTATACTTGATAGTGGAATACTCGACGCTTTTTTAAGCGTCAGGTATACCCTTTACTTGACATTGGAAAAACATCACGTAATCTAATTTCTGTAGTAGTGGAAGTATTCTTCTTATAAAATTTACATAACTGTGTATTGTAGATAGACTGTGATAGACATCTATCATTGTCTATCTACCAATGATCGACAATGATTGATTTGTTACCATTGTGACTAATATAATTGTTTTCATTTATTTTTTCAGTAACATATATTGCTTTAAAGATTGATGAAAATAGACATTTTAAATTTTGTTTCGTGGCTATTGGTGCATCTATTGAGGGGTGGAGGTACTATAGACCTACCATATCTATTGATGACACGTTTTTGAAGTCTAATTTTGGTGGCACTCTACCATCAACTTCCACACTAGATGGTAACAACAATATCTTCCTCCTTGTGTTTGCTATCATAGATTATGAAAATGATGCATAATGGAAATAGTTTTTCGAACATATACAAACTAGTTTAGGGGATAGAGAACATTTGGTCCTTGTCTCTAATCAATATTTGAGCATTCCAAAAGGTGTCTTAAGTGTGTTTAACAATGTTAAGTACCGTGTGTGCATTCAACATGTTATGCGAAATTTGAAGAAGTTATTCAAGGATCCTTTGATTGACCAATTTTACTTTAGTTGTGCTAAATCTTATACTCTTGATGACTTCAAGTTTATTATGAGATCTATGGAGTCAATTTCTCCAAATATTCGAAGTTACCTCATTAATGTAGGATTTGAGAAGTGGTTTCATGCATTTTCTCCAAAAAAAGAATGTATGAATGATGAAAACAAACCCTTCAGAGTGTGTAGATTCTGTTTTGAAAGGAATAGAAACTTACCTGTTGCAAGTTTACTCGATACAATTAGAGGTTTACTACAAAAATGGTTTCATGACCGAAGGAAAGCTAATTTGTCAATAAAAAAAAATTTGACTCCTTGGGCTGAGAATATATTACGCAACCAACATGAACAATCAAGAAGTTTCATGGTAAGAGTTATTTATAAAATTGATAGGAGAGTGATATTCAGTGTAGTAGACAGTGATAGAAGTTTATCACTGTCTATCACTAACATTGATAGATTTCTATAACTTTTTATATTTGGTATGTTTGTAATGTGTTGATTTCTTTCCCATTTTGATTTATTAGGTTCATCCTATCGACAACGTTGACTACTCAGTAATGGATGATGATAAACAATTCCTATTAAAGCTTAATTTGGGATTTTGCAACTGTCGAGTATGAGATTTTGATGAAATTCCATGCTTTCATGCGCTTATTGTTCTTCAGCTATTTAACATGAATACTTATTCTTATGTATCTAATTATTATTACTCAAGTGCGTTGTCATCGATATATATGGGTTGTGTTCGACTTGTTGGAGTCCATTCAAATTGGAGGATTTTAGATGATGATATTAGAGCATTACCTCCTATTTTTAAACGTTTAGTAGGAAGACCTAAAAAACAAAGGATTCCATAAATAGGTGAGGCTAAAAGTAGTTCATTAAGATGTAGTCGTTGTCATTTTAAAGATCACAATACTAGGACTTGCAAACTTTGCCAAATTAATCAATGATGTTATAATTATAGTTCCATTTTTTTCCTTTGTATTGCCAAATATATTGATATTAAAATTTATGAAAGTTATTTTTCCCCTTGATTGGTTCTATTATCGAGTTTGTAAGTGAATGGAACGATATCTTTATATGAATAAAATTCTTGAATTTTTTTGTTTATATTTCTTCTATAGATTAAAACATGTGATATACACATTTATACACACACCGATATACAATGACAGACATCTATCAGTGTCTATCATTTATACACACTGATATACCATTGTGTTGATATACAATAATTGAAAGATATCAGTGTATATCAATGATAGAGAGATTTATTTTTCTGCTATTATGAAAATGAAGATACTTGATGAACCAATCATGGATATTGATACTAAACTCGTCTAATGGTCAGTGTTTATTCTTTACCATGTGATGCAGTACATCAATTTTGGTTATTAAACTTTATATATTGATTTAATTTTTTATGTAAAAGTTGTTGCAATATTAGGATTATGTATGGTTGATTCAGTTTTGGCATCAGACACTGGAACTAGAAGTATTATAGCATTATAGTAATTGAGTTGAGAGTTGATAGACATTGATAGAAGTCTATCAATGTGTATCAGTTAACTGTGGAATTTATAGACTTCAATTGCGAATTTGCTTATCTTGTCTATCAATGTTTAAATCTATATTATTGTCAAACAAAAAATAAGTTCCAAAAGTCAAATTAACAGTTTGAGATAAGCAAATTCACAATATAAAAATCCAAACTCTTGCAAAAATGCTCCAAATGACTGCTTAAACTCTCGTAAATAGTTCAAGTAAAAAATGGTGGTTGAACTTCCTCATTCTTTGTACTCAAAATAAACTAGAAACAAAGCTCCATAAACAGGTCCAATAGATAATGCAAAAACTAGCAGATATTGAATAAATATCGGGATGTCCCGTGAAGTCGAGAGGACTCGAGGAGAGCAAAGGCCTACCATGACCCAGAATAATATTGCATATTTTCTTGGATTGAACTCACAATTAAAACTAACTTCCAGCAAGCAGTTATTTCTCCAAGTGAAATGGAGCTTACAAATCATTTTCCTTTTTGATAGACTATCACTAATAGACATTAATAGACTTTTATCATTGTCTATCAATGATAGAATTCATGATGTACCTAATAGAATTACATTGAACATATATTTGATAGTGGTTTATTCATCATGTACCTGTTAGAATATTATCCATCATATATATAAAAGTAAAACTGATAAAATCATAACAGATAACATCATTAATATAAACTAGAATTCTTAGAGATGTAGTTCTATCATCAATGTCCATCTTCATTGGTATTGTAACATTCACAAAATAATATAGTTCATTGTTAGTAGTGTTGTAGTCTTTTTCAATAACATTTTAAAATCAAGTTCTAACATTAAGTCTAAGAAGGTTGAGATTCAGATTGAGAAGGTTGAGATTGAGTTTGAGAGTTTAGTTTAGAGATGTTTAAGCTGAAGCTTGGAGCATTGTCCATCAATGAAGTCGTTTTGGTTTTTTTCTTCTTTTTAGAAGGTGCTTTGTCCATTTCCTTTTCCTTTGCTGTGTGTTTCCTTTCTCTCTTAGACCTCTCATTGACAATTTTCCTATCATCATCTAATACTTTTGGTCTAAACTTTGTACGTTTCCCTTTTCCTTCATTGTATAGAAATATATCATTGTATATTAATGATAGACACTGATAGAATTCTATCAGTCTATCAATGTCTATCATTGATGTACAATGATTGACCTCATTGACTTCTATCAGGAATGTCTATCACTAATAGACATTGATAAAATTCTATCAACGTATATCAGTGATAGACACTTCCTGACAAAAGCCTATCTTTTAGATTTCAACTTAGATATTTACCTTCTGGTGAACATGATCAGTTTTTCCAGATGTTCTACAACTTAAGTTCATTTTGTTGCAATAATATAATGTAATGTGTCATTGTTACATAAGAATTAAGAAAGTGATAAAATTTTCTATTAGTGATAGACATTCTATCAGTGTCTATCACTGATGGGTAGTGATAAATCTAATTAACTTTCATGACAATGTAGCTTAACAAAGGAAACAAAGTTGCTTAAGAGACGAAGCAAACCTTTTCCTTTCCATCATCTTCCTCAAACTCTATTGTTAATTCCTGTGTCTTTGGGGTTTCCAAAGGTGTAACGACCCGACCCTTTAGGACTTAAGTTAGACCATTACTAAACACATGCATGCATGGAACTTAAAACGACACTCTGTTATGGTGAAATAAATGCTAATTAAATAAGGTAAATTTAAAAGACTTTGCATTTAATTTCAAATATTAAAAACAATGGTAGGGTACCTATAAATCATAACTGATAATAAATAAATCTGAAAGCGATTCTTAATAGTAAGTTTTAAACATCAACACTGAAGGCTAAGAAAAACATGAAAATAAGTTTAAATCTCATGAGCGGAAGCATAAAATTGATCCCAGTGGCTCGTTCACGAATTTCGCTTGTCATTCGCCGGTGCGTCTCTACTCTTACCTGAAACATAAATATGAGAAATGGTGAGTATAAAATACACAGTAAGTAACCTCACTACTGGGGTCAGGCTAGGCATCTATGTCCTCTAGATGCCTATCCCTAGTGGAACATATAAACTGCTCTAGTTCTCATGGGACACATATATACATGAAAAACTTATTTCTATCCTACTGTAGTTAAGTATGTCCACTATTCTAGTAAGTCCCGTAGGACCCACAACCTCTGATGAATCCCGAAGGAAACACAATCTCTTACATATGTATGGTTATGCATACACCTCTTTCATATACACATAACCCACCTAATGTGTACATCTTCCGTACACATGGTTACGTATACACTTCTTTCGTATATACATAACCCACTGAATGTGTACCTCTTTCGTACACCTGGTTAAGTATACACCTCTTTCGTACACCTGGTTAAGTATACACCTCTTTCGTATACACTTAACCTACTGAGTATGTACCTCTTTCGACATCTAGTTATGTATACACCTCTTTCGTATACACATAACCCACTGAATGTGTACCTCTTTCGTATACCTGGTTAAGTATACACCTTTTTCGTATACACCTAACCTACTGAGTATGTACCTCTTTCGTACATCTAGTTATGTAGATACCTCTTTCGTATACACATAACCCACTGAGTATGTACCTCTTTCGTACACCCCAGATCCTCTCTATAAATGTAGGGATGCGTACCTCTTTAGCACACATATGTCAAGTTATATGACAATCGCCCCCAAGGATAAGTTTTAAATACTTGTTCATTGTCCAATATGTCGACATGTTTCCAATTAACAACATTGTGTCCTTGCATAGGGATTAAAAAGGACTCTAAGAAAATAAGGTTTGCCAACTTAACCTTGATACTATCACTTTTAGAATCATGTAGAAAATTAAAGCTTCTCTCGATGTCCTTTCTATCAATCGAATCACCATTCTTAAAGACTCTTTTTCTAAGTTTGGAAATTTGTTCTTTTTCTTCTAAACCTATTGATGGTAGTTGAGTACTATTTAAACCTGTGATTAAACAAAATTCTTTTAATCCAAACTCTGCTATATGCTCATTAAAGTTAAAAGCCAAAACATTTGGCTTATTTGTGATGCATTGTTTTCTTAAAAGGTAGTTTATGAAACTTGTGGACATTTTCTCAAGTTTTATATTTAGAAAGTAATCGAAAGGACCATTTCTAAAAGTATTTAAATTCCTATCATCTAATTGGTTTTTTATAATTTGTATTACATCTAATCATATGCATATTGTTATCTTCAAATGCTTGTTCTAGTCTTTCATTATTGTTCGATGTTCATGTTCGTGTTCCACCTGTTTAAACATATAAATATTAGTAATAAACAAGTGATATATGTTTATAGAAAACTATCACTCATTATTATCATTTAATAAACATTTGTAGATATCTATAACTGATAGACAATGATAGATTCTTATCACTATCTATTGCAAACCATGAAATATGATAGACAATGATAGCAGTTTTTTTATAGTAGCTATCGAACATATATAAGAAGTCCATATAACTGATAGACAGGGATATACCACTATCAATTTCTATCATAGTTTGTTTATACCTTCAATTTTAGTTTTCCTTGTTCTCCCTTTTGAGTTTTTATCTTCTTTTGTTTTTTTTGATGATTCTTCTCCTTTAAGTGTCTTCCTTTTGATGTTGCTTACCATTTGTACCTAAAATTTAGGGTTAATAAATATTACCACTAAACAAAACAAAAATTAGGCTTAATAACTATAATCACTCATAAATTGACAAGAAGAAAAGAAAAGAGTTACTTTTTGATGTTGAGTAATTATTGATGTAGTGGTAGAAGAAAGATGCCGCAAGAAGTAGCAGTGGAAGAAGAAAAGGACCAAGACAGACTAGAATGGAGATGAACAACGGACAGAAAAGGACGTAAATAGAAAAAAAAAAGCAGCAGTATCGATGAAGCAGAGTCGATGGAAGAAAATAACCTAAATAAAAAAAATGAGGGAAGATGAAGCAACTTAGATGGAAGAAAATGACGTAAATAAGAAAAAAAATGTGAAGCAGCGTGATGGAATAATAATAATAATAATAATAATGACTAACAGAGATGATGGGATTGGAGGAGATGAAGCGCTTCGTTGGAGGGAAAAATCGGGTTAATTAATCAGATCTTGTCTTTTCCCTTTTTTTGTCTGGGTGGGTTTTTTTGGTATTTTACATCATTTTTTGGGGTTGGTTGGGTGTTACTATTCTTAATGTTTTTTTTCTATAAATTGTAAATAATTTGACCCAAATTTTTATATTTAAAAATCCCCTAATAATAACAGTAACATTCAAATATTCAATATTCATTACATCATTTCAAATAAAAGTAAATAATCAAATGCATAACCTTTGAACAATCTGTTGTAGATTTTTTTTTTCAGAAATAATATCCACGCTAAACAAAATAAAAGATATCAGTACAAAATTATGAGAAACTTAATTTTCTATTAAATAACAAAAATATATCAACTAATTAAAAGAAAAATGTTGCACCTTACTAAAAAAAACCTTTAAGAATATTTTTCCAAAATAATATCGATTATAAACAAAATAATAATAATAATAAAAAATCAGTACAAGATTATAAGAAACTTAATTTTCTATTAAATAACAAAAATATAGTAACTTACCAAAAAATGTTGCACTAAAATAAAATAATAATATGAACGGGTGAGGAAGATGGTAGAAATTGAGATGACTATCAAATTCGGGGGAGGAATATGAAAAAGAGGTAAAAAGGATGGTTGTTTCGGGAGAAAATATGAAGAAGATGGGAGAAAAAAATGCTTCTCAGGTGTTATGGAGAAAATGGAGGAAGAATGTGAAGGAATTGAGGGGGAAAATACCTAAAATTTAAGAGAAAAGTGAACTGGAAAATGACAAAATTCAAAAAGTTTTACCACGGTCAACGAGGTGGTCTGACGCGCTTTGAATGCGTCTTTTGAACAATCGCATTCAAACCGATTTGACATTTAAACTTCTATTTTTTTATTTAATTATTTGAATGCATCTAGATGCATTTAAGGTAACCGATAAAAAAAGAATAAAATAATGTTGAATGAATGCATTCAAATAAAGATAAAAAAAAAAAAAAAAATCTTCTTTTCCTAAATAGTTTGAAAACAACTATTTTAACTAATTAAGTTCTAAAACATCATTATTTCTCAAATTAACTCAATAATAATTATCACAAATACGAAATGAGAGTAAAAAATAGCAAATATAATCACAGTAAAAAGTTAATATTCATTATTTTTAAAATTCCGATTATTCTAAATTAACCCAAAGTGGATTTGGTGTTAAAAATAATAGTAATAATAAATAAATAAATAAATAATCAATCAATTAATTTAAAATAAAAATAAATTAATTAAAAAAAAAAAAAAAAAAAAAAAAAGAAGAAGAAGAAGAAGAAGAAGAAGAAAAACCTCTTATTTAAGTCCGTCCCAAAGAACCAGAAAAAACGAGAGATTTCTGGTTCTGGAATCATCGTGAACTCGCCAGATCGTAGAACTCTCTAGACTCTCATCGCCATCACTCACTATAAATTCCATTTCCCGTTGAGCAAACCACGAGAATCGATCGCCATTAACATTGCTCGCATTTTGCTTTCTTGCTTGAATTCCAATCCCTTTTCGTTTATTTCTCTCACTCGTTCATTTCTTGCTGATTCTTCCCGCCATGGAGGACGATTTTGAGTTACCATCTGCAAGCAATGTGGACGAGGAAATGGGTTTTCCCGAGGATGAAGCGGAGAGCTCAGTTCTGAAGGTTGGCGAAGAGAAGGAGATTGGAAAGAATGGGCTGAAGAAGAAACTTGTTAAAGAAGGTGAAGGATGGGAAACTCCTGACACTGGCGATGAAGTCGAAGGTAAAATGGCGATTGTTCGATTCATTTCTTGTTGATGCTTGAATTTATTGGGATTTTCGTATTGAATGTTACTAATTCAGGACTTGTGTTTGTTTTTGTCCAGTGCATTATACGGGAACCCTTCTTGATGGAACTCAATTTGATTCGAGCCGTGACCGAGGAACGCCTTTCAAGTTCAAGCTCGGGGAAGGTAATTTCGTTTGTGATTTGAAGTTATGTGACGATCATATTTCGACGTTACAATACTGGATTAGATTATCGGTTGGAAAGTCTGCTTAGTTGAACTCGGATACAAAGATTGATCCAGCGATATATTTATTGGAATCTTGTTGATCATTCGTAATCCATGGTCGTAAATTTGAAGTTATCTGATGATAGCAACTGTGTCGAAATTTGCTTCTACGTTACAGTTCTGGATTAGATTTTCGGTTGGAAAGTCTGCTTAGTTGAATTCAGTTGCAAAGATCGAGCTAGGGGTATATTTATTGGAATTTTGTTGATCTTTCGTCATCCATGATCGTTTCTAGTCGGTCTTCCATTTGTTTTTTGATACAGTGGTCGTTTAGCTCATATCACGTTATTTATTTCAACCAGGGCAAGTAATTAAAGGGTGGGATGAAGGTATCAGAACAATGAAAAAGGGTGAAAATGCAGTTTTCACGATACCCCCTGAATTGGCCTATGGAGAGTCCGGCTCTCCTCCAACAATTCCACCGAACGCTACTCTTCAATTTGACGTTGAGCTACTTTCATGGCACAGTGTCAAAGACATCTGTCAAGATGGAGGAATCTTGAAGAAGATCCTTGTTAAAGGAGACGGTTGGGACAAACCGAAGGATTTAGACGAAGTCTCGGGTGCGTTATCCATTTCAGTCTACTTTTTTTCCCTTCTCATATGGATAGTCTTAGCTTTTGAAGTATTTCTAACTTTCTTTGATATTTCCAGTTCTTTATGAGGCTCGTCTAGAGGATGGTACTCTGATCTCAAAATCTGATGGTGTCGAATTCACCCTTGGAAAGGGTAAGTATTCATTGCGCCTCGAATCTTGTTGTCTTAAATTTGAAGGGTATCTGAATTTTCTTGTTCTGGTTGTGTAGGGTACTTCTGTCCTGCCTTGGCAACATCTGTGAAGACGATGAAGAAGGGAGAGAAAGCTTTGTTGACTGTGAGGCCACAATGTGAGTGAAGCTACACATTCTCTTCTCTCTGGTTCTTGTGGCTTGAATCCATGGACGTGCTTATTCTTACTTGTTATTTCATCATTCAACAGATGCATTTGGGGAGTCTGGTAGGCCTGCAGCTGGAGAAGAAGGTGCTGTGCCTCCAAATGCCACACTTCAGATAACCCTTCAACTGGTTTCTTGGAAAACTGTTACAGAGGTTACTAAGGATAAGAAGGTCCTGAAGAAGACTCAAAAGGAGGGAGAAGGATATGATCAGCCAAATGAGGGAGCAGTGGTGCAAGGTGACATAACCGTACTACTTCAGTTGATCGAGAAATGCTAATGATTTAAATTGTAATCTAAGTAGCTAATACATTGAACTCCTGTTCTTGATTAAGTAGCTAATACAGTGAGCTTCTGTTCTTGCCAGTGAAACTCATTGGCAAACTGGTTGACGGGACGGTTTTTACGAAGAAGGGTGATGATGAGAAGCCTTTTGAGTTCAAAACTGACGAAGGTATACTGATCTTGGTAATGTTCTCTGAGTATGGAAGGTTTTGGATCATTATGGTTTTACCAACTGAGCTATAATTTGGAATATGGAACAGAACAAGTCATTGAAGGACTCGACTTGGCTGTAAGAAAGATGAAGAAGGGAGAAATTGCCTTGGTGATGATTTATCCACAATATGCATTTGGATCTTCCGATTCATCCCAAGATCTAGCTGTGGTTCCTGCAAACTCAACTGTATATTACGAAGTTGAGCTAGTTTCATTCGTCAAAGTATGTCTGAAATATCCACTTGTTGCCAGGTTTCTTACAAGAAAATGTTCCATCAAACTGATATTAACTTTTTGTTATTGCAGGAAAAAGAATCTTGGGATCTCAGCACAGCAGAAGAGAAAATAGAAGCAGCAAGCAAAAAGAAGGAAGAAGGAAATGTTCTGTTCAGAGCTGGAAAATATGACAGAGCATCAAGAAGATATGAAAAGGTATTTGTATGGATCGGTAAAAGTTTGAAGTCGTAACTAATTCTCATTGAAGAGAGATTGGCTAACTTTGTTGTCCACCATCAATCTGTATGGTAGGCTGTGCGCTACATTGAATATGATACTTCTTTCAACGATGAGGAGAAGCAACAGAGCAAGGCGCTAAAGATTTCGTGCAACCTCAACAACGCTGCTTGCAAATTGAAAGTCAAAGACTACAAACAAGCAGAGAAGCTCTGTACAAAGGTCCGCCCTGTGATTCTTTTATCTCATCTTTTTTGACATAATAAAGATCCATTTGCTTAGTTTCTTAACAAACACATTTAATTTCTCGATCAACAGGTGTTGGAACTGGACAGTAGGAACGTGAAAGCTCTTTATAGAAGGGCTCAAGCATATATTCAACTCGTTGATCTTGATCTTGCTGAGCAGGATATCAAGAAAGCCCTTGAAATAGACCCAGATAATAGGTAATTCATCGACTACTAAGAAGCATGAACATTGACAAGGACACGGGGATAAGCCAATTTTAGGGAAAAAAAACAAAATTAGGACATATTGGGAATAAGTTATTATTTATCTATTAATTATTATTTTTTTAGGATATATATAAATAACTTTAACCTAAAATACCAAATGCGATCCACCAAAGAGCATAAAATGTCAGGTTGATTAATAATTATGAGATAAAATGATTAGGTTAGTTTTTTATAAGTTTTTTATGTTAATGTTTTTTTTAATCTTTGGTTTTTTTTTTTTTTTTAAAAAAAAGAGTTTTCCTTTTGTTTTTGTTTTATTCTTAGTTTGACGGCATATAATTGATTTGAGCTATTTGGGCTTAAGATAGGAGGTTGGACCATTTTCATGAAAGAAAAAAAAAAACAAAGATCCGAGCATGTCTAGGGAGTATCTCAAACGTGTCTCTAGACGCTGAAATTAAGAATGAACAAATAAAAACTCCGACAAGCACACCCCTGCTTCATAGGACGAGAACATCCTTGTTTATAAGTAGCTTTCAATGACAAGGGCCTCGAGTAGGTTGACAATAGCAGAACATGTTTGGTTATTCAAGCGCTCATGTTGTGTATCATTACATTGTTAATACAGGGAAGTGAAGATCGAATACAGACAGTTGAAAGAGAAAGTGAAGGAATACAACAAGAGAGATGCACAGTTTTATGGCAACATTTTTGCAAAAATGAACAAGTTGGAGCAGGCGAAGTCTGCAGTAAGTTAAATCAAATAAATAATGTTTCTGTATCACTCTATTCTGTAATGAATCCTCTTTAGACATGAGACTTTGCATATATGGTTTGCAGAATTCAGCAGGGAAGCAGGAGGCAGTGCCAATGACCATTGATAGCAAAGCTTAGTGGCCAGTAGTTTGATACTTAAGCCTATGCATAACGAGGTGTTGTGTTTGGAGAACATAGCATTGTATTGGTGTCTTGTTTACACTTTGTATAATAACTCAGTGTTTTGAAGAGTGCTTGTGCATTGCTTTATCCATTCTCCTTTCAGATGAGAGAATACAATAAAAAATCCTTCTGTTTTCCATATATTTTACCCTGCTTTCTTTTATTCATGGTTTTGAGACTTGTTCAATATTCAATTTGCTGCAATTGTTGAGGTACATGGGCTTTTGTTAATGATTGAATAAAGTCTTTGAAACTCTAAAACAATATACCGGTTGAAGAGAAGAACTTCCAAGTTAAATTTACATTTAGATGTGGACCTGGTATTTCCTGATCAATGGTATACATTCATATATAAGCATGTAGAGAGATAAGTGTTTTGGGCAACGAACTTCTTGGTGTAAGGAGTCAAAAAATTGTTGTACATTTTGTTGTTTCTGTACGTATTTACTTTTTATCCATATTTTGTCTTTAGTTTTTAGGTCCTGTCTGATGGGTCTTCCTATTTTTATTTTATTGTTTTAAGAACTCATATTTGTTTATTCCCAAATAAGACATTTTTCAAAACATAATTCGAAGCTTGGCATGCGAAGTTAATCTAAATGATTTTTATTTTGGGACTTGGACCAAGATTTCAAATGCCTTTCTAAAGAAGAAACAGCGAGAAAATCAGGGGGAAAATATTAAGCATGAACTTAGAAAACATAAAACAAAAAGGATTTGTTACCAAATGAGAAGTCAAGTAGTAGATACAGAAACATCTAACGTTAACGACACAAGCTCATCGGCTGATTTCTTGGATTTTTTATTTTTAGTTTTTGAAAATTAAGAGGTGAGGATGTGTATTTATTAAATTTAATCATTATCTGGGAGAGAAATCTTGTATTTTGTTAACAATTTCATCTATCTCATCACCACCCACGCTCAATTTTAGTTTTCATCATTATTGACTCTCATTACCATTTTGGTAATCAGCTCTAGCCACATTCGATACCACTATTGATGGTCAATTTCGATGACCTTCGACAACAGTCATCTTGAATTATTAGTTCATAGTATTTTATAGTCATTTTTATAGTAATTTGACATTAATATGAACACTTTTAACGTATAACAAACAAAGAGATTTGTATACAAGAACATTCTTGGAAAAGGGTATTAAACACATAATATTTTTGCTTCAAACACTTTTTTATCGAAAAGTGCTTTAATGAAAATAACTTCTTGAAAAATATTTTTCGAAGTTCATTCAAATATAAATTGTATCATGTCAAAAAGATTATAAATTGGAGTTCAGGAGGCAAAAGAAAATTGTCGAATATATCTATGATTTTGATGGACGTTTATGTGATATATTTATGTGTGTGCACTTGACTATTTGTGGGACATGTAGTTTTTTTGTATCATATAATTAGGTCGAAGAATGTGATCATTGGTATATATTTTTCATGTCGTTAATGTAATACAACATTAATAGGATCATTATAGTTTAATTACATTTCGAGGATATTTCACTCACATTATAAATCTATATTTGTTTCGGTCCAATAAATTCAATATAACTATATGTACAAGTTTGTAAAATAATTGCTTAAATTAAAAAGGTTTGAAATGCATGATTTAGAAGTAAATCGTAGACTCCAAAACTTCAACAAAATATATATATCGTGCAATCCATAATTTATTAAAAAAGTCGTAAGAACTATTGAATAAAAAAGTTTTCAAACAAAAATAATTGCCATAAAAATAATAAATTATTTGTGTCAGAAAAAATTATACCGGATATCTCTGATATATGAACTTAACTTAATACCTCAAATACCTAAAATATAAACATATGAACGTGACAATATATAGACTCCACAAACATATGAACTCTATACCATATCTTATCTCAACATCCCAAATAGCCCTTGAGTAACATCCATTCCACCTTTAAATGTATTTCTCTATTTCTTGTCAATGTTTTAGAAAATTCAGTTAAATTTTAAAAACTAAAACGATGGATATTAGGAGAAAATTTATTCAAATGAATCAAAAGTTATCAAAACAAGGAGACAATCTCTCTATTTATCGAGAATTGAAAAGCAACCAATTCTAATTCTAATTAATAAAAGAAACTAATTCTAATCCTAATCCTAATAAACCAAAGAAACTACTTATAATCCTAATTAGTCAAGAAAATTAATTTTAATTTTCATAAATCAAATATTTGACCAAGATACTCTAAGTTACTCTAATCCTGCCACATTACTATCCCTCCGAAAAATACTTGTCCTTGTGTTTAAAAAGAAAATGAAGGTATGAATAAAAAGGTAAGCTGCTTGAATGTAAACAACTCTTGAACAATTAATATCAATAACATGTAAATTGCATAAGTTGAGCCAAGATTTGTCTTTTGAAATGGAATAAATTTTTCAATAAAATCATCGTGAATTAATCCAAGAATTATGTTACTCGAGGAATCCATTGCTAGCATAACTAAGTCTAAGAAAATCTTAGTTTCAAAGTTTAAAGTAAATTTGACTTAGGTTGGGCCATATGTATTGTAGTGGTTTTGAGTATGGATTGATCAGAAAGCTTTAATAAAAGGAAATGGGCTCTAAATTGGAATTGGTTTTGGGGTTGTTTTAGGTTAAAAAAGTATGGGTAATGGGTCGATTCGGTAAAAGGAATATGGGTGAAAAAATCATAAAATAATTCGCCTTGTATTGCTTTATCTTCTTCTCTCTCGTGAATGACTGTGAATGAGATGTCAACTAGCCTTTAATGATTTCCTTTGTCACTCACACAATCTTCTTCTTCATCTTCTTCTTTCTGGATTTGTTAGTTCAGCTACCTCAGTCTTGTCGGTGATTTCACCAAGATACCTACATTTTTTTCCAAACATGTCATCTCCCACGTTGCTTTGCAATCGACTTGAATTAGGTTTTCAAGCTTCTTCAAATAAGTTTGTCTGTAGGTATTTTCTTCTTCTACCTTTCCAACGACTTTGATTTCAACATCTCTTATGTTCTAGTGATATTCGTGGGTCGGGTCGGGTCACTTTCCTCCATTTTTGAAATTGATTTCCTTTTTTATTTGATTAGCGCAAGCTCCAATTTGAAATTAGTTTTATAGTCGTTGTATTCCCCTTTTGAAATTGTGGTCTGCGAGCTCTTCTGTCCATGTCCCACTTAGAGATGCCCAACGGGTAGGGCGGGGACGAGGAAGGTTTTTCCTTCCCATCCCCTTCCCCTATTTCATTCCCCATCCCCGTGAAATTCCCCGCAGGGATTAGAGCGAGGATTCCTAGTGGGGAATTCACGGGGATCGAGTTCCCCGCAAGGAAAATTTTTCCGTTTGTTTTTTTTTAATATATTCATTTTTAGCAATTTTGTTTGTTCTCGACCAAATAAAATTACATATATATTAAATGAGTTATTTCCAACAAATTTTTCATTTAAATAAAATATTATAAAATAATAATATTATATGTGTAAAAATATAATTTAATCCTATAATTTCTAAAAGTTAAAATTTAAATATTATAACATTTATGGCTTAAGGTAGAAAATCTTAAATGTTAAAACAATTTAGAAATGTATTAAAGTACGAAAATGTTGAAATGAAAATTAGAAAATAACTAGCTTTCTATACCACAATTGTTGTAAAAAGTATATAGATATAATAATAACAATAATGATAATAATAATAAGAAGAAGAATAATAAGTAATTATTATTATATAAATATAATTATGTAATATATTCATCGGGGCGGGGCGGGGATGGGATCGGAGACAGGGACGGGGAATATAATCTCCGTCCCCGTCCCTGTTTAGCTAACAGGGAAAAAATTATCTCCGCTCCCTCCCCCATTCTCTATCTAATCAGGGATTCTCCGCCCGAGTCCCCGCAGGGTCCCAACCCCATGGGGTAAATGGACATCCCTAGTCTCACTCCCTATTCTATTCTTCCTCATCTTCTTTATTGGATAATTCTTAACTCTTTGGGTGAGGTTTACTAAACCTTGAAGTATGGGTGCTCATGTGACACCCCAAAGATTTATACATTTATTTAGTAAAAAAAAAAAAAGAGAAGAGTTAATAGTTAATTAAGGAAAAGGAGAAGGGGAATTAGGGTTATAAATGAGAGTTGGGGAACCTCGGGCTGCGTGCAAAAGAAAAAAAAAGGGGGGAAAATTGTTTTTCTTTCTTTTTTTTTTCCTCTCTTCTTCTTCCTCCTTCCAGCCCCCACGTTTCCTTTCACTGTACCAGTCACCGCCTCCTCTAGGGTTTTCTTCTTCTCTTCTTTTTCTAGCCAACCTCTTGCTTCCAGCCGCGCGAGGAGTCGTGCTAGTCGTCGCTGTCGACCAAGCTACGCTCGCCAGTCATTTTTTTCTTCCCTGTCCGTCGACCCGAAGCGACGAACGACGAGCTAAAGTCGCGACTCAGAGCTGCGTCTCTCTCTCTCTCTCTGCTGCATCGTTCTCTCCGTCCGCCAGCCGCCGGTCTAAATCCCAAGCGTCGTCCGTCAGTCTTAGGTTCTGGTTACCGTTGGATCACGGTGGTTCTGTCCAATATGTCTGTTGGGGTAAGTTTCGTTTTGACAGCCCATCGTCATTTGGAATTCTTGAGCCTAAGCTAACTTTCATCCATGAAATTTGTGGTTGGTTTCAGGAACGTGTGGCGGTAAAGGAAGTTTCCAAGCGGAGTAAGAGTTTGTTTTGAGGCAGTTCGTTATCCTGAGGTAAGCGGTTTACTGCCGGTTTTGCCCTAGGATCTTGATAAGCCTGCTGGTCAGAAGGAATTTTTTTTTATGTCACTGTATGTATGAGTAAATTGTGATAAAGTTTGATGTATGGGTAATTGTGCTGAAGTTTGATGTATGAGTAGACTGTGGTAAAGTTTGATGTATGAGTAGATGGTGATAATGTTTGATGTATGGGTAATTGTGATAAAGTTGGATGTATGGGAAATTGTGGTAAAGTTTGATGTTGATTCATGACCTTGAATGCATGCTTACGTCTGTCTGAGATTTTAATGATTGTTAGTGTCAGAATTCATGATTGCATGCTTATGTCCATATGAGATTTTAATGACTGTTAGTGTTACCATTGGGCTATGCACATTGCATGTTGTGAGCCTTCGGGCCCACACCTGTACGGTGTCATTTTTGGGATCACCACTTATGTTTATGCCTGTGACCTTCGGGTTTGCCCCTTATGCCTATGCCTATGATGCCCTCGTGTACTTTGGTCCAATGAAAAACTAACAGATCACTGACACACTTTTCTTTTCCTATTTTTCAGGTAAGAGTAATGATAGACCGATGCATGACAAGAGAGATCCGTGAGATCCGTGAGATCCGTGACTTGGCCATTAGGCAACTTACTGCTTCCGCATTTAGTGTCATGTTTTGGAGTCTGGTTTAGGAGTTAGATGTTTTAAACTCTCATGCTATATTCATTAATTTTATTTTTTGACTATTTAATTGTTTTTCATTTTAAAGTTGAGTTTAGGGGTACCCCAATCGGTAATTTTTTTTTATTATTTTTTTTAATTTTTGTTTTAGTTTATCATTATTATTTATTTATTTACCTTTGCTCGTTCGAGCATTATTAAATAAAAATTCGGCTCTTTAATTTAATTGTTTAGAGAAAAAATGTACGGTTAAGCCTATACATGCATGAAGTAGCGACTAGAAATAAGTAGAAAACTAGAGTCGTTACATCATGGGTTGAGTTGGATTGGGTTGAAAGACTTTCTAGACCCAACCCAATTATTCGGGTTGTAAATTTCTTCAACCCAAATAACCTTTATTAATTAATGAATCCAACCTAACCCAACCATGAAATATTTGGGTTGGATTGGTTCGAGTTAATCGGGACATTTATTTTTTGTTTTAAAAAGAAGCAAAACGTACATATTTTAAAATCTAAAAAAATTTAATATATTGAATTAAGATTAACAACTTAATTTCAATTTACATAGTAAAATTTTTCTTTTTAAAGTGTAAATAAACTACTTTTAAGAGTTGTTGAATAATAAATTATTAAAAAAAATATTAAAATTAAATAAAACTAAAATCAATATATGTATAAATAATTGTGTTATAAGTAATAGAAAAAATATATTTTTAAGTTAATAATAAATTTGGGTCGGTTAGGGTTGGTTTGGGTTATATTAGGTGAACCCATGAACCAACCCAACCTATAAAATTTTCATTTATTTGAACTCAACCCAACCCAACCCAAATGAGTTGATAACCCAACCCAAACCACATGGGTTGGGTTTGGTTGATCGATTTTTTGGGTCATCGGATTTTTTGAATATCCCTACCTTGAAGTTTTTTCTGCCATATAATTGATCCAACTAAAGAGAAAATTTCTCTGATAATCTCATCATCAATAGAACATTCAACCGATTGCAAGCAGTTGATTGTAGTCTTCGATAAGATGGTGGGTGTCTCCACCTCTTTGTTTTGGGAAGTTTCTACCGTGGAGGGTTTATTTCCCTCCATCATGCCGAATAGATTTTGATGCTTTGATATCAAATGATGAGTATCAAGAGAGAATTTTATTCAAAAGAATTAAAAGTTATCAAAATAAGGAGACATTCTCTCTATTTATAGTGGATTGAAAAACAAATTAATTCTAATCCTAATTAATGAAATAAACTAATCCTAACCATAATCCTAATAAACTAAGGAACCGATCATAGTCCTAATCAATCAAGAAAACTGATCATAATCATAATCAATTAATGATTTAACTAAGATATCATAATTATGCTAATCCTACCACATCATAAAAAGAAAAGTAGTTTTTAAAACTTTTTTATTATTGAAATTTGGCAAAAAAATTCAACTCTGGTACTTGATAAAATGTAAATGTAAGAAAATGAAATAAAATAGACTTAATATTCATTTAAGAAAAAACAAAAAACAAAAAATGAAAGTCTCGTTTTATATCTAATTTGGTTTGTTAAAATTAAATATATTTTCTTTCAATTTTGTACCTTAATTTACATAATTTCAAAATTTAAAAAACCATTTTTTTAATTTTTAAAATTTGACTTGATTTTTTATAACATTAATAAAAAAGATAGATAACAAAACAAGTAATTGAAAAGCAAAAAGAATGTTTAATTTAAAAAAACTAAAAACTAAAAGTTTAATTTAAAAAAACTAAAAACTAAAAACTAAAAACTAACTGCCAAATAGTATCTGGCTTAAAAGTCGTAAAAATAACAAAACAAATATAATATGGAAGGGAAGAAAAAGACAAAACAAGTGGACCAATGACCAATGGACTCATGAAACGAGCCGGGTCGACCCGAATCAACGAAAAAGCTCCAGATCCAAACCCCGCAAAAATTCATTAAAAAAAAAAAAAAAAAACCTTCATTCTCGCTCTTCCTCTATTCTTATAATAAAAGTCCCTTTACATCTTCTCTATCATTTCAAATTTCTTCCCTCTCTCTCTCTCTCTCTTCTCTAACGGCTAATTCTCTCTCTTCTTCCCTTCTCTCTCGCTCCCTTGTCTTCGTCTTCCTCAAAATCTTCACTCTTCTTTCCTTCTTTCCTTCTCTCTGTGAATTTCCCATTTCTCTTCAATGAAGCACTTTATGCACCCAAGAAACGCTATCTTGCGAGATACCCATGTCGCCGATCCACCTTCTACTTCGCCTAGCCCTAGCGCCGGAATCAAGGGTAGACCCCCTCGGAAACCCAAGTCATCTAAAGAGAATGCTCCCCCTTCAGATCCGAACTCCATGGTTCCGGATTCCAAACCCTCGCCGGCTAAGTTGAAGAGCCCGCTTCCACCTAGGCCTCCGTCTTCTAATCCACTTAAACGGAAGCTCAGCATGGAGACTGTTCCTGAGAATTCCATCCCTGGTTTGTCTGATTCTGGTGTGAAGGTACATTACGTGTTGTAATTCTGGATGTTTTCGTTCCTTTTTTTTTTTTTTTGTCTTAATTTGGGTGGAGAACTAAGAAGTGACAGTGTAAGTTTTCAGATTCAGTGAAGTTATGTCAGTGGATCATGGATGGACTGCTGTAATTTTGTTATACTTAGCTAAGTGGATGGACTGGTGTTTTGTGTAGCTTTAGTTAGCTATTAGGTGGGAATGACTCTGTTTCTTGTTCAGTTCGTATATCTTTTGGATGTCAGACACGCGTTGTGTTACTGAAAACTTGAAGGTTGAACTGTGGTTCTAATGCTATCGTTTATTTGTGGCTTGTCTTGAGAAAATATTCTATATTATGTTAGCTCAGATGAGGGTTAGAGATAGTGTACTCTCAATTTAAGAGGATTTATTGCTCTAGCTTCCAAGCTCAGCTTTGAAATTTTTGCCAAGTATAAATTATCTGTGATTTTTAGGTGGTAGTGCGCATGAGGCCACCGTGCAAGGACAGAGATGAAGGGGATAATATAGTACAGAACGTTACCGGTGATTCTTTGTCAATTAATGGACAAACCTTTACTTTTGATGCTGTTGCTGACACAGAGGCAACACAGGCATGATCTTTAGTGAACTCTGTTCTAGCTTGCTCTTTGATGAAATCGGACAATATGGTAGGGTGAAAATTTAATTTTTTTCTATTCTGTTTTCAGCTTGATATCTTCCAGCTTGTAGGAGAGCCTCTTGTTGAAAATTGTATGGCAGGTTTCAACAGTTCTGTATTTGCATATGGGCAAGTATGTTGTATCTCTTCATCTGCCTTTCTGTTTCTTGACTTTTGTGATGTTTATTTTGTATCCTAAATGCCTATGTACTAATTGAACCAGACGGGAAGCGGAAAGACATATACCATGTGGGGTCCAGCCAATGCTTTGTCAGATGACAATTTATTAAGCGAACAAAAAGGCTTGACTCCCCGTGTTTTTGAACGTCTCTTTGCTCGTATAAACGAGGTGGGTTTAAAAGTTATAGTTCTTGGATTCTTGAAGATGCACATTATTTAGTCTTTGATTAAAATTGCAGGAAGAAGTGAAGCATGCTGACAAGTTACTCAAGTATCAGTGTCACTGTTCTTTTCTCGAGGTTGGACAACAGTTGCCTTCTACAGAATGATCTACATATTTTATCTATGAATTCATTTCAATTCACTGGAAAAACTTTGTTGCAGATTTACAATGAACAAATCACTGATCTATTGGATCCAAATCAGAAAAACCTCCAGGTTATTCATATTGCCTATTGCCTCTCTCTCTCTCTCTCCTCCCCCCCAAAATAATAAAATAGAAAAATAGAGAACAAAGTGTTGTTCTTGTTCTATTTCCTGTTATACGAGAAACTAATTTGGTCTTCTGTTGAATTTATCTCACAGATTAGAGAAGATGTAAAATCTGGTGTTTATGTTGAAAATTTAACTGAGGAGTGCGTATCCACAATGGCAGATGTTACTCGGCTTTTAATGAAGGTTTTTATCTTCCTCTTCCTGCTAAAATGTGCATCTAAGTGGACCTCAACCAAGCAATATATATATATTTACGGAATAGTTGAAATAGAAATGTTATGGATATTCTATATTCTTTTTTTGTCATGGTTAAGGATAACATTTTTTATATTGATTTTATTAAAATATTGTTATTTTAATTGGAACTCTTTGATTTCATCATGATATATTTCATCCATAAGCTCTTTATGTGATCGGTTTTAGGCTTTATACAACCTGTATTTAGCAATTATTCACATAAAATGCTAATTATTCTGTTTGCTATGGATCAATGTAACTTGCCTCCTATACATTGGATTGGAATTGATTTGATTATTTTCTCTTTCTATGTGGCATTCACAATGGTAACTAATATTGGATGCATATTGACAGCTTAAGTCGAGGGAGCATGTTAAAGTAATTACCAACTACCAAGTACAGAGATCTATGATATAAGAACTCTATTTCACTTTTTAAGTATTAGGGGTCAAGTAGTAGCAATTGTTGCCAAAGTGAGCTTAGTTCAATGGTAATTGGCGTGACTTTCTTCCCTAGAGGTTGAAGGTTCGATCCCCATCTCCGCAGTTATTGTACTAAAAAAAAGTAGTTGCAATTGTCCAAAATGTCCGTATATAATTTATATTCTATCCTTCATATTTTGAATATTGTAATTTTGTAGATCAGTGGAATTTGATTCAGTATGCAATTGGAATCATAAATTTAAATTAATAATCAAGTTTTGGACTTTGTTAATTGAGATTAGTTCCTATTACTAAAGCATGGAAAGGGGAAACCTTAATAAAGATGAAAAAATGTTTGACACTTTGTAGTCTTGATTTTAGAGACCGTGTCATATACTTTCTAAACCATGAAGACTTGTCATCACAATATAGTGAAATTTTGGCTTTAGTAGTTCCTGGTCACCATTGTTCTTCCTTTTCACGGTTAACCTTTTAAAATAACTTGGATACAGTTTTGAACATCATCTTTATAATCTCCAAATAATTATGCAGGGTTTATCAAACAGGCGGACTGGTGCAACAAGTGTTAATTCTGAGAGTTCACGGTCACATACTGTTTTTACCTGTGTTGTTGAATCTCGATCCAAGGTAATGCTAAAAGAATGTTGCTAGTACCTTGTAATATGGTATTATTGGATTTAGAGTGAAAAAAAGAAAAAAGAAGTATATGAGAGGGGTATGTAACAGCTGTGGGCATTGTTGGAAAATGGCAATGAATTTGTAGATCGGATTACAGATAGTCCAGTTTGTTCAGGATGGAAATGCATGGTATTACGTTTCTATGTTCAAGGACTGGTACTTGTAAAATTTAGACTCACAATCATTTTATATTGTGCAGAGACTGGCAGATGGTTTAAGTAGCTTTAAAACAAGTAGAATAAATCTTGTTGATTTAGCTGGTTCTGAGAGGCAGAAGCTAACTGGTGCAGCTGGAGAGCGCTTGAAGGAAGCAGGCAATATCAACAGATCACTCTCACAACTCGGGTAACCTGTGAAAACTAGTGGGAGATATTTCAGATCTCATTTAAGCAGTGATCTTTCCAATATTTTTTTCTTCATTTAATTTGTAATGTTAATTAATTGGCTAATTATTTATCAGAAGGCTCGTTCATACCCCGCTGCATGTTTTACTGTTTTGATTTTCCGTGAGCTTACAATCTGACAATATTTTATTTCTAGTTTCATGTATTGATAATGGGGAACTAAATGTTAGAAACAACATTGCTGCTGGAATTTGACAAAAATTGATGCTGCCGGATAATTTAGAAAGTGTATACAAATTTTAGCCGTATAAAGGAAATTATTTTTTTAATACAGTTTTGACTACATCTCATAAGGACGTCCCTTGAAGAAAGTCCTCTTTTCCTATTTTATTGAGAAAACGATTGTGGTACAGGAATCTTATTAATATTCTTGCCGAGATTTCTCAATCTGGAAAGCAAAGGCACATCCCGTACAGAGACTCCAGGCTCACTTTTTTATTGCAAGAATCTCTCGGGGGAAATGCAAAATTAGCGATGGTTTGTGCCATTTCTCCATCACAAAGGTTAATATAATATTGCAGGGTTCCTCTTGCTTTGACGGTACTTTTTTCTTCTTGAAATGAAAATTACGTGGGTTGTTTTTGCAGCTGCAAGAGTGAAAGTTTTAGCACCTTGAGGTTTGCCCAGCGTGCCAAAGCTATAAAAAACAAAGCTATTGTTAATGAAGTTATGCAAGATGATGTGAATCACTTGCGTGAAGTTATACGGCAGCTCAGGGTACAGTTTTTGTTTTTAGTGTTTAGCAATTTTTCATGTAATGTTTGTACTTCTTTGAGTTGTGAATATGACTAAACTAAGATGTTTAACAGGATGAACTACACCGACTAAAGTCAAATGGAAATAGTTTAAGTGACACAAATGGAGGTCACTCTGCAGCATGGATCCGTAGGAGTTTAAATCTACTGAAGTCTAGCATAAGTCGTCCCATTGCATTACCTCATGTGGATGATGATGGTGATGAAGAAATGGAAATTGATGAGGAAGCTGTTGAGAAGCTCTGTGATCAACTGGACAAACAAAATACAGGTTCAGATGCTAGTGAAGGAAAGGAAGCTGGAACGGTTAAATCAGGTTCCTCAATTGCCTTAGAAGGAAATGAGTTAACTAAGTTTCAGCCGTGTGCTTCTGGAAGTGAATGTCGAAAGGAAATCTCTGATGATATAGATGTAAATATGGAAGAGGAAACATCTGCACAAGATGAGGTTATGATTGTTGGTTCAACAGAAGAGCCTGTTTACGAAACCCCAGTATGTTCTGTTGCCGATGTGCCAAACCATAACCTTGAAGTAGAAAGTCAAATGGCAACAGACTCGTGTGACCAAATTCTCATAGGTGAACCTTCGGGTAATAGTATTATGAGGTCTTCAATGGAGAGAGTGAAAAGTGAACTAAAAACTTCAGGAGATGGCCACTTGTGTACATCCTCTGAACCTCTCGGTGGATCTCAGGCTACCAAGTGCGAATTAGATACGCTCAACAATTTCTCAAATGGGATTATTAGTTGTGTTTCTCCTCCAGGCCTCAGCATAGTTCCTTGTGATGTGTCTCCAATTCTCAAATCCCCTACTCCAAGCGTTTCACCTAGAATTTGTGAAAGCAGGAAAAGCTTGAGGACTTCAACGATGTTGTCTGCTTCACAGAAAGATCTTCAGGCTGAGACTAAGCTGGGCTTACATTGTCTGCAAAAATCATGTGAGAAGTCCTTAAAAAGGAGCTCCGCTAATGCATTATCCCTGTTTTCTACTCAGAGTAAGAATACTGGTGTAACAACAGAACAATTGGCTGCAAGCATCCGCAATGGGCTTGAAATTATTGATAGTTGTCGTCAGAGTTCAGCATTGCGAAGGTCTTCATTCAGATTTTCATATAAACCTGCAGAAAAGGTTAATGTGCCAATAAACAAAATTGATGTTGCCGTGCAAACATCTTGCGATGATGAGGCTGCTGGTGAAAACCTTGTTATGTGCACTAGTTGCAAAATTAGAAAGCAGCTGGAGGTTAGAGAGGAGGACAGCAGTTCAGATCTGCAATTAGTACCTGTGGATGGTACAGACTCTGCCGAGAAATCCAGGATACAAGTTCCTAAAGTATGTCAAGTTGAATTCTACATTTTCCAGCTGCTTGGTGTAGTATATGTTGCTAAATACTTCTTGTTCTTCTGCAGGCAGTTGAGAAAGTTCTTGCTGGGGCTATCAGAAGAGAAATGGCCCTTGAAGAATACTGCAACAAGCAAGCATTTGATATAAGTCAACTCAACCGTTTGGTATGTTCCTTCAGGATTTGCCTGTTTAATCCCCTATACCTGCTTGCCAGGGTCTCTTGATTTAGCTTGACTTTGCTTGGCCACTTTCACAGGTACAACAGTATAAGCATGAGAGAGAATGCAATGCTGTGCTTGGGCAAGCCAGAGAGGACAAAATTCTTCGCCTTGAGAGCCTCATGGACGGTGTTTTACCAACTGAGGAATTCATGGAGGAGGAACTGGTGTCACTCACGCATGAGCATAAGGTCTGAGTTTTTCTATCTAGAGATTTTTCCACTGAGATTATATCATCTCTAACTTTGGTATGTACAGATATTGAAGGAAAAATATGAGAATCACCCTGAAGTCCTACAGACACGAATGGAGTTGAAAAAAGTTCAAGATGAATTGCAAAGTTACAGGAATTTCTATGACTTGGGTGAGAGAGAAGTGCTAATGGAGGAGATTCAGGATTTAAGAAGTCAGCTGCAATATTACATCGATTCACCTTCCACATCCTTGCGAAACTCTCCTTTACAATTGACTTATTCTGAGCCTAGTAGTGCTCCACCTCTTGGTGCAATTCCCGAATCAACAGAAGAGAGTGCTGAGGAGAAACATGAACAGGAGAGAGCTCGTTGGACCGAGGAGGAGAGCAAATGGATCTCTCTTTCAGAAGAACTCAGAAGTGAACTTGAAGCGAGCAGGTTGTTAGCAGATAAAAGAAAACGAGAGTTTGAAGCTGAGAAGAAATGTGCTGAAGAGCTGGAGGAAGCTATGCAAATGGCTATGGCAGGTCATGCACGGTTGCTGGAACAGTATGCAGACTTGGAAGAAAAGCACATGCAATTGCTTTTAAGACATAGAAAGATACAGGATGGAATTGGGGATGTAAAAAAGGCAGCTTCCAGAGCAGGAGTGAAGGGAGCAGAGTCCAAGTTTATAAATGCCCTTGCTGCTGAAATTTCAGCACTTAAAGTTGAAAGAGAGCGAGAAAGGCGCTATCTAAGAGATGAGAACAAGGGACTTCAAGCTCAATTGAGAGATACTGCTGAAGCTGTGCAGGCTGCAGGTGAATTGCTTGTGCGGCTCAAAGAAGCAGAGGAGGGAGTTGCTGCTGCTCAGGTCAGTTAAAAAATGATATTGATGCATTCTCATGATAGCTATCACTTATCGGTTTGCATTCTTTTATTCCATAGTATGCAAACACAGGTTTGACAGGCATGGCTCTGAAGTTGTTGATGTTAAAAATGAAACATTTAATGGAAAAGCTAGTATTGTTTTCTTTGGAGTAATACTAAGGTCGTCCAACTTTGAGTTGAACATAAAATCACTTGATGATTTATAATATACTCGAGTGTTCATGGCCTGGTCCTAAGTCGGTGCAAAAAATGGAATGCAAAAAATGGAACTTCTAATGGGAAAAATCGTTAATATGCCAACTTGAGCATGACTCATCCTAGACCAAATTGGTCAGGGGTTCAATCTCCATCCCCACGTGTTAAACTAAAAAAGGTTGGTTAATGCTATTTGTTTTGGGGGTTATTAACCAAGGTTGTCTGAACTTTGGTTTGAATATAAAATGGCTATAACAAGTGAAAGGGGCAGCACAAAGATTACTGCCCGCATATCACTTGATTCAATAGACAGTCTTGATTTCAAAAACTTGTTTGTTTGCAAGATTTACATATCCTGTTTAGTTCTAGAGAAGGTAAATTGATATTGCTTTGTTTTAGTATATTGCCGTGAGTACTTGCACCATTATTATCCGACTGCACATTGTAGATCCTGCTTGATCTCATGCAACTGGAACATTGTATATAAATCTTGAACTTCTCTTTTATAGTTGGCTATTTTCAGAAAAGATATGTTTATTGTATATCTTCTGTATTTTTTCTGCACCAAGCTATCCTATATTGAATGAAAATGGGGGTGTTTTTGTGCCTGATTTTATTGTTCCTTTTAATTAGTATATATCTCAACTAACATATTGTTAACTAAATTAATGATGTCTGCAGATGCGAGCAATTGAAGCTGAGCAAGAAGTCGAGAAGGCCTACAAACAGATTGATAAATTGAAGCAAAAACATGAAAAGGAAATCAGCACACTCAATGCTCTCATCGCAGATTCTCGTTTACCAAAGGAAGCTATACGACCTGCTTACGACGATGAAATTAGCAAAGCCAAATACGACATAGATGATTCCCATGATCAGCGTTGGAGAGAGGAATTTGAGCCATTCTACAATGGCGAAGATGGTGAGCTACCTAAACTCTCAGAACCATCCTGGTTCACTGGATATGATAGATGCAACATATAATAGGATGAAAAGATTATGGTAGTGCGACCATATACATGTCACCCGTAAATTCTCCAATTATATATAGTTGTTCAATGTAACACTCTTTCTTGGTGTTCGCATTAACTGATTATGAGGAGAACTGCATGATAGTTCCCTTTATTGTTTGTATTTCAAATTCACATTGTGGAAGTTCATAAGAGTGAAATGAATTGTAGAATTCTTTTATCGTTTCCCTCCCTTTCAAATTCTTCTCTCTTAGTTTTGAGAAATATGTGTGACATTATGAATAATGTCAAAACCTACCACCAAACTTTAGAAACAGAAAATTCCATGGGTTAATTCTTTGCGTTTACTTTTACATGTGTTCTTGTATAGATAATTGTTGCGTTTTGTTCTCTTTTATATTAGCTGATTAAAAATCACATAATAATTTTATTCAAGGAGGGAAATCTTGAGAAAAGATTCTTATTTTGTATTTAAATTTACAAAATTCAATGTCATTCTGACATATATTGTCAACTTGTTGACAAAAAAGTACAAAAAACCTTGCTTACATTATTCACCATGCAATTTTCTGCTCTCCATTAGAGGTTAAAGATATTCTTCCCAAGGTGTGGCTGCCAATAGGTCAGTTATGAATGGATCCCAAATTTTGTGGTGTTGAAACAAAATGGATAATGATGGACCCCAAAAAGCAAAGGAAGCAGAGAGATAACATAGTTTTGTGAAAATAAAGGGTTTCAGATAATGTTTTGAAGTTTGGGCATAAAAATAGGAGCCAGTCATCCATCCTAGTTCATTTACTTTGGAAAATCTACACCTTCATTGTTATATTATTCCATATTCCCTCTTGGAAGAAGAAAGAAAAGGAAAAGGGAAAAAAAAGTCTTGAACATGGAGCTGTTGTCATTTATTTGTTTGGTTTTGTTGTCAAATGGATAGGAGGCAATGTTCAGAAGGATCAGAGAAATGTCTGTGAAACCAAACAGCCAGATAGTTCATTGGCAATTCTTTTCCCCCTATAAGAGCAGACCATTTAATTTAATGCTATGTAGACCATAAAACAAGATGCTTGTGCCTTTGTCCCTTTTTTCTATTTCTAAAGAGGACCATTTCCATTTTTCTTTCTCTTTCTCTATACAAAGAAGGACCAATTCTTACTACACCATTGAAACTCAAGAAATAGACTTTGAAAGACATAAAAAAAACAAGTAGGCCTCTCAACCCTAGCCATCCATCATCCTTTAATCTTCTCCCAATTGGAACTGAAATCTTTCATATACTTTAATGCCCATTTTCTCTCTCTGTATGAGAGTAGGAACAACGGACCCATCACAATTTAAAAATGGAAATGGATTTGAAAGTGACTATTGGGAGACAATACCAGCCATTTGATAGTGAGAGAGAGAGAGCTGCAAGTTTCAGAGGGGGGAGGGGGCCTGTTTGTTTACTTTGTTTGGTCCTAGTTAGTGAGAGAGTAAAGTTTTAGAGAGAGAGAGAGGGCAGTTTGGTCATGGAGTGAAAAAAAATTATTGAATATGGCTGCCATACGACACGATCTGTTTCCATTGGATGAAGGGTTCCAGCCCATCCAATGAATTTTCCATAGTGGAAGAATGGATTAGATATACAAAACTTAGGTGTTTGGTATAAGGAGTTGGAAACAATTACACTTGTTGATTGTATGGATGGTACCAGGATCGGGACGGGGTGAGGCAGGGATGCACTCCCCATCCCTGTCTCCGTGGGAATTTTCAATCCCCGTCCCTGCCCCATTCCCCGTTTTAGGGGTCAGGGAATCCCCATTCGGAGATTCGGGTCTCCGAAGGAAAAATTCTCATTTTTTGTTTTTGTTATTTTATTATTTAAAATTAACTAAATTTAGTATTTATAATGAAATTGTAAATTTTATTTAAAATATTAGTATTAGTATTACATATATTTGTTTAAATTAATAATTAAAAAATATTTTAATGTCTTTATTATAAATTTAATAGAAATTAAATTTATTATATTAAAAAAATTAAAATTAGAAAAAAAAAAAACACTAACTAAAACCGTAGCTTTTAAGCTACTATTTTAGTAGTTTATATATATATATATACATATATATATTTTAGAAAAAATTTAAAAAATGTCAAACTATTAACAGGAATAACAAAAAATTATTGATAGACATTGATAGACTCCTATCAGCGTCTATCACATAGTATCAATGATAAACTTGATTAAATTTTGCTACTTTGTGTAAATAATTTCTCTTTTTTTCTATTTTTTAAAATCTCCTTTCAATAAAATAAAAATCCAGGGCAGGGGCAGGGATCCCTTCTCCGTTCTTACCCCGTCCCCAATCGAGGACCCGATTTAAATCTCCAGTTTGATCCCTTTACTCGATCAAATTGGGGATTCCCCGCCTTGATCGGAGAATTTTGTCATCCCTAGTTGGTTGGCCCAAGGAGTTCACGAGTCTCACCACCAAAATACATCAAATTTATGTTTTACTAACTTCTTATATTGTGGGTCCCAAAAGTTCACAACTTCACTCCTTGCCTCAAGCATTCCCTAAGAGATAGAGAACTCTCTCTCGGGAGGGATAAGAAAATATTATTTGACGTAGCTACCACAATATGTTTGCCTAGTCTTAACTACTAAATGCATATCAAACAAAAAAAAAATTGTTTCTCTCATATATCTAACAGTATAAAAACATCCTTATTATTCAACATACTTGCTAAACCATCGCAATTTGTTTATCCAATCATACTAACCATTGAACGTAGGATCACACCAAAATTTTTAATTTCTCTCATACATCTAACAATGTAAAACCGTCAGCCACGTTATTTCAGATCCTCAAATAACACAACTCCAAAAGGAAAGGTAAAGTTTGAGAGAGAGAGAGAAACTCTCTCTCATGAGGGGGCTGTTTGGCTATCACAATTCTTGACTGTCCCACAACAGAAGAAAAAGAAAGAAGGAAATAGGAGAAATGTTTACGCGTTATGCTTCTATGTCCCATTTGTTGTTTTGAGTTGTGGATTACATCCTCAAGGACAGTGCTTGGAGTTGAAGCAATAACCCCATGAAAACAAACAAAAAAAAAAAAGGGTAAATTTTGATTCCAAATCAAAGTAAAATGAGTTCTTTAAATGAAAGGAATAGACATATAATTGAAAGGTGAAAAAAAAGGGTCTTTGTTCCAATTATGGTTAGGTGAAGCATTCATTCCACACAAATAATAACAATAATAATCCCATCAACTTTACTTGCTTTCTCTAGCCCCTCTTTGCAATTATCAAACCTTTTATCCCATCTTCTTTTAGTTCTCAAGAAACTTACCTCCAAAAGAATATATAGTTTCTTTTCGAAAATATCTATTTGAACACGACCTTTTTCTTTTTTGCTAAAATGCTCGAACATTCTATTTTAGGCTTTGAACTCTATATGAAGACACTTTTTAAAATTGCTATCATTAATTTTTTGACGATTTGCTAAAACCACGCCTGATATATAATGGTAGTTGTAATTACATCCTCTGACGTTTAATTATAAAGATTGGACCCTCAAACTTACCATAATTGTAGAAATTAAATCCCCAAATGATAAAAAGTGAACCCTCAGACTTATAGAATGGTTACAATCTACAGTTATATATAAGATTGAGGGTCCATTTTTAACATTTGTATAAATTTAAGGGCTCAATTTTTACAATTGAAAGTTTGATGATATGATTGCAATTATAACCATACTTTAGAGGTGGTTTTTACAATTTATCCGTAATTTCTTTTATTGATCATGCATTTTGTTCAATGGTTTGTTGAGAAAATATCTTAATGGACAAATATTTGAAGTCATAGATGAGTCGGGATATATATTTTTGTTAAATATTTGAAATATTAGGGACTAAAATGAAATAATTATGAATCATTTTAAGGGACCAAAATCAGGATTTAAGGGTGCTATTTTTCAAATATTTTTCTTGAGCTTATTCAAAATTTAAAACATATAATAATATCAAAATTGTTTCATCTCTACAATTTGATTCCTGAAAAATAATTTTTTTATTTTTATTAAGAAAAAAATACCTTTTGATTCTAATTTTTGGATCTAATTTCTATTTGGTCCTTAAGTTTCATAATGTTTTTTGTTTCAATTTAGTCCCTAAATTTCAAAATGTTACAATTTTACCCTTGACATTTGAGTTTCGTTTTAATTTGGTCCCTAGATTTCAAATTTTACATTTTTAATCTTGAGTTTTTATTCAATACTCATTTTTTCGTCTTTAATGTTAATGTATCTTAAGAAATTTAAAATAATTAACTGAATTATAATTAATTAAGATTCACTATTTTTCATCACTTTCAAAATTAAATTTAAAATTTTACCTCATAATTATTTAAATTAATCAATAGACATTGACGTCAATGATTGAAATTGAGTATTTAAAGAAAAATCGAGCTTAAAAATGTAAAATATTGAAACCTAGGGACTAAATATAAACAAAATTCAAATCCCAAAGGTAAAATTGTAAAATTTTGAAACTTATGAACTAAATTGAAACCAACATCAAAATTTTATGAACATTTTAAAACGTTGAGACCAAATAAAACTAAAAAAGGTTTTCTTTTTCTCCCTTTTTAATATTATTTTGTTAAAGTCCAATCTTATGGAGAATAAGAAGAGACAGATTACATCCAATCACTCACCTTCATTATGTTTTGCCTACAAATAATGTGTAAGTTAGTAGAATAATCCATTAGCCTTTTTTATTTCATGTCATTGTCTATATGATACTCAAAATCTATCATTAACCTAACAATATCTTGGCTGAAGTAATTAGAAGGCATCAAAATGATTTTTTTATTGACTTTACTCACTTTCTTTTTTTTTTATTTGTTGGTTTAAATTGCTAAATCTTTCCTTGTTGACTTCTAATCCCAATTATGATTCTAATTGTAATTATCTTTGAGATTGTTTATGTTTGTTTGCTGCCTTTAGCTGGAATAATTTTTTAACCGTTATAATTATGCCTATTTTGGCTTTTAATTAAAAGGGAGATGACAAAAAAAGAAAAGAAAAGAAAAAAGAGTAAAATTGAATGGTTGTTACTTGTTTGATCAATTATTTATTTATTTATTTATTTAGGTTAAATTACTAGTTTGTGGAGTCTATTTGACCTTTGAGTTTAGAAAAAAAAAAAAAAAAAAAAAAAGAGGACAGTTGCAAATATAGATATTATACCAGGAGTATTAGTAGATATAACATAATATAAAAAGAATTGCAAATATAAAAGAGTTGTAAAAAGAATTACCGGTGATATAGTCTATTAATGATAGACTATATTACTAGTAAGAGTCTATCAACGATAGAAGTCTATCACTGAGAGACTTGTCTATATTTGCAATTTTTTTAAAATGATGTTACACACTTGGTTATTATTCCTAAAAATGCTACCCATTGTAATTATCCAAAAAAAAAATAGTCAATTAATCTTTGAACTTTCGAATTTGTATTTAATTGGTTTATGAATTCTAAGAAGTGTCTAATGAGACTTTCAATATGGTATTCAATTGATTATTGAATTTTCAATTTTGTGTCTAATAAATTATTTACTCATTCGGGGTTTTTTTTTTTTTAATTTCCCCAAAAGCTTAAGTTGATAGGTGAAGATAAATTTAATATTAAATCATCTAACAACATTCAACTTGAAATACAACTTTGTTTTGAATGAATTAGTTATTTTATTTTTTTAAAAAAGGATAAATATCAATTCATGCTCTAAACTTTGGGGATTGTTTAAATTCATATGTATCAATTTAACACTCAATTATGTTTTATTTGGATAATTTATAAAAGTTCGGTATAAATTTGTACAATTATTAGTTTAAAGTTTAAATTGATACAACCTCTAAAGTTCAAGGATATAATTGATATTTATCCAAAAAATTAATATCAGAGATCTACTAGACAAAAAATTGAAACTTCATAGACTTTAAACACAAACTTGAAAGTTTAGATATTACCCTCGTAACTTAGCTCATTATTTTTGTGATTTCTATATTCTTTAGAACAAATTTGTTTGTTTTGAGTTCAACGATTTAAACCTCTGTCATCTAAGTAAAAAAAAAATATATATTTTTAACAGTCAAACGAGCTATGTTCAAGTTGACAATTTTGTTCAACATTATTGATTTAAGAGTGAGTATAGAAGTTACCTTGTGCATTTCCAAAAATAAAAGAAGTAAAGAGAGACAAAGAAAGTATTTGAAGCATGTAGGAAAAGGAAAAAAGAGACAAATCCCTTTGGTGAAAAAAAAGGTAAAATATCTACAAAGAAAAGAAAGGGTATATATCCATCTACATCATAACCCCCACTATATATATTGCTTTCTTCTTCAACTTATCCATTTTATTATTAAGTAAATAAATCCCATTTAATTAATTAATAAATAAAATAAATAAATAAATCTTTTGCTTTTAGTTTGTGAAGTAGTTAAGAGCTTTTAACTGCTGCCAACCTGGGCAATGAAAGCTCCATTGAAGAGGAAAAAAGGTGTCTTTAGCTGTGATTTGGTAGATAACAATATTCAAAGTGGCTTTGGATTCCAGTTAAGAGAACAACTTTTTTCAATATATTTATATATTTATATTTATAAATAGTGTTATGATTTGATTATTTTGGACTTAAGAGTTGAAAACGTCCCCACACAACAGCTGGTTTCAAGTAAGAATCTATTTTCCCCACAAGTTACGCGATTTAACTTAACATAATATCATCTAAAATGGGTCCCTCCATTCAATCAAAACCCTTTTCCAGCTATACTTGAAAGCAACTCTTTCAAAACTCATCTTCATCATGTCCCATTGTTTTGCAAACCAGTCCGGGTCATATCGTTCGATGTTGATACCTGCTTTATATAACCGTTGGATGTTGATTCGATAATTTGTACGTCTTCCATAGTGAAAAATTATATATACTGTTAGGTAATCTTCACATCCAATGGTGAAAAGTTACGTGTCACATTGAGACAAAAGAAGAGAGAGAATTGTCCGTCTGTCTCATAATAACCGTTGGATGTTGATTCAGTGACCTGTTTGTCTCTCTAATAAACACTCGGTTACCGCCCGGCCACATTGTGACGGCTAAAACAGGACCAAAATGAGAGAGAAGATCAGGGAGAGAGAGAGAGAGATTTGTGTGAAAGGAACAATGATAACATTTATGATTTATGAGTAGATGTAATACACAAGGGTTGGATTCAATGTCAGAACTTTTCAATCTTTTCCAACACTACTTTTACAATGGCTATACAGAAAGCATAAATGTGGTCTGATAAAAATTGAGGCCACCACTAGTTTTTTTTTTCCTTTTTTCTGCCAATTAGTTGTAGCATTATACAGAATGGAATTCTTGAAAGAATTCTCCAAAAGAATGAGTGGCTGATACATAATTTTCAGAAAGAAACAAAAAGAAAAAAGGGAATAATTCTTCTATTTTCTCCAAAAAAAAAAAAAAAAAAAAAAAAACTAAAAAGGAACTGGAATCCCTCTCTATGTACAGAAAGCCTCTCTCGCTGTGGGGGGGCCGCCATGGAATTCATCAGTTTTTTGTTCTTGATTCTTTTACAATTCACTTTTCATCTCATCTGCAGCATAAAATTTTGGATTCAGTTCAGAGATTTAACCAAAATAACTTCAAATATCAGTTTAGTGATCTAATCAAACCCAATTAGCTACAAATTCTGTGGTTTATCTTACCATTAGCAGTCTGCAGTTGGTTTTGACCATAACCCATCTGAACTACAGTGTTGAGTTCATCTTCCCAGAACTTTGAAATCTGTATATCAATTTAGAGATGATCTTTAGACTGTGCTGTAAAGAGAGATTAGTTTCATCACTTTAAGGAAACAGATTAGCAATTTACTTGGATTCCATTCACGACTTCGTTGTACCCGCCCGGCATTTGCCCGCTTAGATTTCTTTGCATCACGTCACTTGCTGAGGCAACTGAGAATTGCTTTTCTGTCCCATTAGAAACGCCGCTATGAAGTGCAGGCATGTGCGTAGATTGATAATCATATGCAAATTGGGGCACAGATGAATCCATAGGGTAAACCGTATGCGGTGACAAACCGGGACCTTTGAAGATCTGATATATGTAGCACATCCCACGAGGTTAGTTATAATTCCAAGAGTGATCCACAAGATTATGAAGTAAAAAAGATGATCTGCTTTTCACTCACATCCTTTGGGACAAGGGTCTCCATATTAAAATCCATCCTTGGATTCACAGTTGCCAATTTCATTGAAAGAAACTGCATCAAATCAAACCCAACTTAGAAAACTATATATATATATATATATACACCTACAGAATGTGGCAGATCTTTTGAATATTTGGTGATCACCTCGACTTGGCGCTGCAAAGACTGAACATAGTTTATAATTTCATCAAGCATGACTGCCTTCCCAGTTACCTGTTGTAAAAAATGCAACTCAAACGTTAGAACTATGTTTTAGGCTACGAAATTTCAAACTTAGATTGCAGAATTGTAAATTCCAAGCACCTTATTGCAACCGGGGACGAGATCCTGAAGAAACTTCATCCGTTTGCTGATTTTCTCGCGTCGGACCTGCACAAACAACAACAAAAGAAAGCAATTGTAAGCATTTAAATCAGATTGAAGTGCAAAAGGAGTAATATACAAAGCATTTGTGCTTTAGCTTACTCTTTCAGCCAAACTGTGGCTATCTGTAGCTTGACCCCTTCTAGCTCTGACATGGATATAATCCTTTGGAGGCTCAGGCGGCTTTGAATTATCATTGTTTTGTTTCTGATTTGCATCCCCTGAAGTTTTTGTGCCATCTTTTGCCTCTGCCTTCCCTTTTGCAGCATTAATCTCTTTCTTGATAACTTCATCTGGCTTGATTTTCTTTCCATTTGATTCATGGTTTTCTACGGCAGCCTGAAACAAGAATATGCCATTGCCATTTTAGTTTCCACTCTGTTACATCAACAGATACAGAAGTTTGAAAAGGAAATATAAACAATAGACTCAAAATTTCTAAATATATACCTTCAGATCTTTTGCTTGACCAGTTTGAACTGATTTCCTTTTCCTAGTGTTGGTTTCAGCTTTACCTTTGAAACCCAATTCCCCAACTGTAATCTGCTCGGAAACCGAAGATCCTTCTCGCGAATCACCGGCATTTTCGGGGGTCGAAGACCTCGAAAACCTGTTCAGTACTTTCTTGTTAGGGATTGGCATTGAATTCCCCTTTTGAACTGGGCTTTGGTCACCTTCCTGAACCCCAATTTGAGATCCAATTCCACCAATGTTGAAGGATTTGTTACTTGAAACTCTAGAAAGCTTTCCAGATTCCACTCCAGCTCCAGCCATTGGTCTGTTACTCAATTCTTGAGTTTCATTAGAACCCAATTGCCCATTCAATCCCCCAAGATTCCTGTTCCCAAAACAAGAAAATCTCGCAGCCCTTTCAGCAAAACCAGGGTCAGCTGAAAATGGGGTCAGATTTTGATGATGGGGAATCAAATTCCCTCTGATCTGAGACTCCATGATCGACGATAAATTAAGCTTGGGAGGAGAATTCAAAGGCGTATTGTAACAAGAAGTGTTCGTACTATTGTTATTCGTTCCACCAATGTAAGAATGAGGCGAAATCTCACCAGAATTGCATATACTCCCAAGCCTTCCGATCAATTCTCGCATCATCGAGTTATCTCCACCGCTACCGCCGCCACCGCCGATTACGTGAGAATTCGCCGGAGAAGACACAATCGAACTCAAAGTAGACTCAAAGAGATCGCTCTGATCCATCGAATTTTCCCAATTGGGATTAAACAACCCACTCGAATTCAGCTCATTAGGTTGAATTTCCATCCCATAAAAACTGCATCCAGCATCGTTCATGAAGAATTCCTTCTCCATATCAACGAATTACACAAAATTCAGACAAAAAATCCAAACCCCAGATGAAGAATTGTGGCGAAATCAAAGAATCAACAAAAAAACAACAAACCCAGAAACTTTCTCTGCAAGAAAAAGAGAAAAAAGAAAAGAGCAATGGCAGAGGGGAGGTTTTTGGTAAGTGAAAGGAAGAAACTACAATAATGAAATGATTTCTTTGTTAGTTTGTGGGCTCAAAATGGAGAAGATTAAAAAGCAAAAAAGAGAAAAGGGAGAGAGAGAGAAGAAAAGCAAAGCAAAGCAAATACAGAGGAAAGAGAGAGAGAGAGAGTTGGAGTGTGAAATGTGGGGAAGTGGAGGGGAAGCAACATAGATAAAGGGAAGGAAATGTCTGTTTGACTTTTTTTTTTTTAAAAAAAAATCTTTTTTTTCCTCTCTCTTTGAAAGTACTTCAAACAAAATAAAGAGAGATATTAAAATATTGTTAATAATATAATCAATTCATAATTTAATGTTACTTAGTTGTGTTCCTATATGAAAATTTAATTGAAATTGACATTAGAATATGCATGCAAATAGCCAAACATAACAACTCATTTAATAATATGATAAACTTTTTCCTTTCTAAAATTTTAGGTTCATATATCTCTTATTGCAATTATCATTTCAGTGTAGATTAATATATAGAATAGATTAATTGTATTATATAATATTTTTAGAAATAATAACCAACCGTATAGCAACATTTCTAAAGAATTGCAAATACAACAAAGTCTAGGGGTGGATCAATACGAACCGAACCGAATCGCACGGTTCGGTTTTAAATTCAATTTTGGCATTTTAAAAAAAAATCCATGTTATATTTTTTTTAATTAAAAAATAGTTCAGTTCGATTCGATTTTAAATTCGGTTTTGTTCTTTAAATTCGGTTTTACTCTTTTTTTAAATAAATAAATATATATATATATATATTAATTAAAAACGGTTCAGTTCGGTTTTCAAAAGTGAAACCAAACCGAACCAAATTAATTCGGTTTCAAAATTTCTTCAAACCGGATTCAAACCGGATCGAACCACATTTTTCGATTTCACTGGATTTTCGGTTCAGCTTTTAGAAACGATTCAATTTTTACGGTTTGAATGACCACCCCTAACAAAGTCTATCAATTTAGACTCTATCGCTCATATATTCCTACTAGTGATATGATATATCGCTAATAGACCCTACTAACAATAATCTAAGTCTATCATTGATAGACTTCGAAAATAAAATCTAAATTTTGTTATATCTACAAATTCTTTTACATTATATTATATTTACAAATACTTTGAATCTGACTACTATATTTGCCACAATGTCTATGAAAGATTAATTATCATTTTAAAGGTCAATCGATTGATTGAACCTTTACAATCGTTGAACTAAAAATATATCTCTATTTTAATATTTTTTATTACTTGAAAAAAAATGTGACACGTTGATGAGATCAATATTGCATTATCTATTATTGTTTGTTAACATAATTTTAATTTGAATTGTATTTCAATTTAATCCATGGAGTTCTTCAAAATTTTTGGGATTATATTATGTCGGTGAATATCAAACTCAAACTATATGAAATTGTGGAAAGTTAAGTGTACTACTTTTTCTTTTTTTAAAAAAAGCTGCAGGTGCCTTGATTTATTAGGTAATGCTTGGCAAAAAAATAAAAATAAAAATAAAAAATTAACATTATTTATTATTTATAAGTCAGAAGGTGATAGATATCGTAATGCTAAATTTTCTTCCATATATCGACATTTTTATCTACCATTTTCATATTTTCATAAATCCAATATCATTATAATGTAAATCCATTATATCGTAAAAAAATTTGATGAGAAAGCATCTAAAATAAACTATAAAATGTTACTAATATTATTATAATATAAATAATAAACCTTTTAACTAGTTTAAGAATATACAATATATACATTTATTAAATTAAATAATTTATTTTATTTTTTTATTCTTATATTTTGTTAAAAAATATTCATCAACATCTATATTATATACATTGACATTTCTATAAAACTGAGACTTAGATATTTTTGTTGATATCAACATTTAAATCTAAATATAATTTACCTGGAGTCCCTAACACTCAATCAAAAAAATCCAAAATTTTGGATAATTTATACTAAAAAAGTAAAAATAATAGAAAAGAGAAAAAAGAAGAAAATATTTTCTCTCTTTCTTCTTCCAATATTGGGCTTTGCCCAAACAATGTTTAAGCACAATTTGGCAGTTAGCCTCATGTATAAAGTTTAGAATTTATTAGTGATTAAATACGAAGAAATTGGACTCTATAGCAAGATTCTGGATTTCATTTGAAAAAAACAAACCTAAAAAATGAATAAAATTTTTGGCCAATCATGTGTGGATATACAATTCTCGAATGTTGTACTCGATAAGTCCGAATTTGAAAATATATAATAGTTTCTTAAATTTTTAGTTCTTATTTGGAAAAGACTTATCATATTTTTTCATTATATTTAACCATTAAAAAAATTAAATCGATTAGATGTAAATTTAAATTTTGTAACTATAGGACCTTTAACTTTCAAATTTGTATCTACTTTATTTTTTATTTTTTAGAAACATCAAACGGATCTGCTATAATTTTAATTTTGTAGAAACATCAAATAGATCAATATAAGAACCATGAAAAGTTTAAAGATTTATTATATAGTTTATAATAGTTGAAGAGCTATTAAATATTAGATTACTTTTAAGTTAAAAAGGACTTGCACGCATCCAAGATCTTAAACGTTTAATTTAACATCAATATTTTAAAATATTATAACATAGTTTTGTTATTCAATTTCAACTTTTAACTGTTTCTTTTATTTGGAAAAAAAAACCCTTTAACTCAGTGTTTTGGCTCAAAATTTTTTAAACGTTTATTCCCCTAGAATATTAACCACGAACTAAAAAATGATACGTGTAACGACTTGAGTTCAGGAGGGGTACATGAATGAACCAGTATCACATCCGAACGAGAGGGATCCTGAGGACATGAAAGTATAATTAAGAAAGGCTTAAAAGAATTGAAAGTTACTACCTATACCAACAAGGCGCACCTTCCTTTTCGGTGGCTCAATCATAAGAACTCCAAAGTTAAGCGTGCTGGTTTATTGGGACAACTTTCACTTCTAAAGCCTTAAGGCAAGGGAGGAAGGGAGGAAGAAGGGAGGATAACATAGCCAGGTCGTAGGGGACGTAAGGGAATGTTGGGGATGATGACATAGCCAGATCACAGAGTACAAGCAGGCCAAGGCCAGGGAGATTGATTTTACAATTGAATTGGAGCCAGACACTATTCTCATATCCAAAACTCCATATAGAATGGCTCCGTGAAGAAAAATGATGGGTCATTACGTTTATGCATAGATTACAGGGTGCTACCGTATTCTCCAAGATTGACCTAAGGTTACCATCAGCTGAGGCTTTCCGATCTAGGTATGGGCATTACGAGTTCATTGTAATGTCTTTTGGTCTAACCAATGCTCCAACGGTATTCATGGACTTGATGAACTGAGTGTTCAAGGACTTCCTAGATGCCTTTGTAATTGTTTTTATTGATAACATTTTGGTATACTCCAAGACAGAGGTGGAACATGAGAAACATCTTAGGAAGGTTCTAGGAACACTGTGGGAAAACAAGTTGTATGCAAAGTGTGCTAAGTGCGAGTTTTGGCTACGGAAAGTGTTCTTCCTTGGGCATGAGGTGTCGAAGGACGGGGTTTCAGTGGATCCAGCTAAGATTGAAGCCGTTACCAATTGACCCCTCCCTACAACGGTCAGTGAGGTGCGTAGTTTCCTGGGTTTGACCGGTTACTATCGTAGGTTTGTAGAGAATTTCTCCAGTATGGCCATGTCGTTAACCCAGCTGACCAGGAAGGGAGCTTCGTTTTTATGGAGCAAAATGTGTGAAGACATTTTTCAGGACCTCAAGCAGAGGTTGGTTTCAACCCCGGTCCTCACCGTACCAAACGGCTCCGGGAACTTCGTGATTTACAGTGATGCTTTCAAGAAGGGTTTGGGTTGTGTACTCATGCAACATGGTAGGGTGGTCGCCTATGCCTCCCGCCAGTTGAAGAACCATGAGTGCAACTATCCTACCCACGAATTGAAATTGGCAGTGGTAGTGTTTGCCCTGAAGATCTGGAGGCACTATTTGTATGGGGAAAAGATCCAAGTGTTCACCGACCACAAGAGTTTGGAATACTTTTTCACTCAGAAGGAATTAAACATGAGGCAGCGCAGGTGGCTCGAGTTAGTAAAGGATTATGACTGCGAGATCCTCTACCACCCAGGTAAGACGAATGTGGTAGCCGATGCCCTCAGTCGAAAGGTAGCTCATTCGATTGCCTTGATCACTAAACAGGTTCAACTGTGTAGAGACCTGGAACGAGCAGAGATTGCGGTGGCAGTGGGGGAAGTCACTTCACAGCTAGCCCAGTTGACAGTGCAACCAACCTTGAGGCAACAGATTATTGATGCTCAGCAGGGTGATCCTGACTTGGTTCAGAAATGTTGTCAGTTAGGGTCAGGTTAGGGAAGTGAATTTTCTATGTCAGAGGACAAGGGTCTTTTGTATCTGGGACGGTTGTGCATGCCAGCAGTTGATGGCTTGAAAGGGGAACTATTGGCGGAAGCTCATAACTCTCCATTCTCGATGCAACTAGGTAGTACCAAAATGTACCAAGATGTGAAGCGGTATTACTAGTGTCCCAATATGAAAAGAGAGATAGCTGATTATGTCAGTAGATGTCTAGTCTATCAGCAGGTGAAGGCCCCAAGGCAGAGGGTAGCGGGCTTGCTACAACCTTTGGATGTGCCAGAGTGTGGCTATGAATTTTATTATGGGGTTGCCCAGGACAGCGAAGGGTTTCTCGGTGATTTAGGTTGTGATAGATAGACTCACCAAGGTGGCACATTTTGTTCCAGAAAAGCCCACGTACGCGGTGAGTAAGTGGGCTCAGTTGTACATAAAGGAGATAGTAAGGTTGCATGGTGTGCCAGTGTCAATTGTGTCGGACAGGGACCCTCGTTTCCCCTCCAGTTTTTCGAAGAGTCTCCAGGTGGCTTTAGGGTCGCGGTTGAACTTCAGTATAGCGTTTCACCCCCAAACTGATGGGCAAACAGAACGTTTAAATCAGACATTGGAGGACATGTTGCGCTCTTATGCGTTGGAATTCTCAGGGAGTTGGGACTCCCACTTGCATTTGGTGGAGTTTGCTTACAATAACAGCTATCAGGCTACCATTGGTATGTCGCCGTTTGAAGCTCTTTATGGCAGAGGTTGCAGGTCTCCTGTTTGCTAGAGTGAGGTTGGGGAAAGGAAACTGGTGGGGACTGAGTTAATGGAGTTGACGAATGAAGCCATGCAGAAAATCAGGGCCAGAATGCTAGCAGCACAAAGTAGACAGAAAAGTTACGCGGATGTCAGGCGAAAAGATTTAGAGTTCGAAGCAGGTGACAAGGTGTTCCTGAAAGTGGTGCCGATGAAGGGAGTCCTGAGGTTCGGGAAGAAGGGTAAGCTAAGTCCGCATTTCGTAGGGCCATTCGAGATTTTGGAGCGGGTCGGTTCTGTGGCTTACCGTTTAGCCTTGCCATCGTCTCTCTATGCGGTCCATAATGTATTTCATGTCTCCATGTTGAGGAAGTATTTAACGGACCCATCGCATATGGTGGACTTTGAGCCCCTGCAACTGAATGAGAACTTAAGTTACGAGGAAAAGCCCGTGCAAGTTGTGGTCAGGGAGGTGAAAGTTTTGCACAGTAAGAAAGTGCCACTAATAAAGGTCTTGTGGCAGAACCATCAGTTAGAGGAAGCTACTTAGGAGCGAGAGGACGAGATAAAGGCACTACACCCAGAGCTCTTCCAGGATTAGAACTTTCGAGGACGAAAGTTTATTAAAGGGGGGAAGAGTGTAACGTCCCAAAGATATTCAGTTTGAAAAAAAAAAAAAAGGAAAAATGGGGGAAATATTGGTTATTTTTAGAAGAAATGTAGGGTTTTAAGTGGTCTAGGGGTGCATGCCAAAGGATAAAAAAAAAAAAAGTTTTTTTTTTCTTTTTCTCCTCTCTTTCTCCTTCTTCTTCCTTCAACAGCCCCCCCCTCTCCTTTTATTTTTTTCTCTTCCCTTCAATCACTGTGCGGCAACCCTCACCGTTCACCTTCTCTTCCGTCCGCTGCCGCTCGACCGATTGCAGGCCATCAGGTTGTTCTGTGCAAGGCCGGCCACGCCGCACGGGTCTCTATTCGCGTCATCTGCCCGTTCAGCACGGGGCCCAGTCACACGTCCTAGCCGCGATCTGTTCCACGTCAGCCGTTGCTAGTCATCCTTCCGTGCACCGTCGACCGTGGGTTCTAGCCGCGCCAGAGTTTTCTTTTGTTTCCAGCGTCGTTTTCGTCCGTCGTTCGTCGTCAGCACTGTTAGTAGTCGGTTCGCGGCAGTCTGACCGAGCATTCTGTTGGGGGTGAGTTGTTTTCTTTGTGTTACTGGCAGCTCACTGCCTTTTTGGGGTTCTTGGGCCTAATTTTTTATTGGTTTCAGGAAAACGTGTGTCAGTGAAGGGACTTCTCAAGCGAAGTAAGATCAAAGTGAGTTATCCTGAGGTAAGGGGTTTACTGCTGGCCCTAGGATGTTGTTAGGCCTACTGTGAAATATTTTATTTCATATATGAAACTGTGATTTGTGTTGAGTTCGATAAGTTGGTTTTGAATTATGCCTGTTGTGATGAATTTGGGTGTAAGAATTAAAGGCTACAGGCTGAAGCGTGGAAATAATGTGTTAAGGTCTGACGTTGGGTACTGATGTATGAGCTGTGTAATATGTTACGTATAATGTATTAAGGCCTGATGTTGAGTTGGTGTATGAGTTATGAGTGGACTGAAACAGTTGATGGAAATATGGGGAACGTTGTTAAAGTTTATACTCACCCTTTTCTCTCCCTATTTTTCAGGTAAGAGTAACGACAGACTGGCGAATGACAAGAGAGATCCATGACCTGGCCATTAGAACGTTTCACTGCTTCCGCATATAGTATTATGTTTGAAACTCTAGTTTAGAAGTTAGGCGTCTTTCAACATTATGCAAAAATATATTAATTTTATTATTTGATTATTTAAATTCTCTTTTTTACATTTGTTTTGGTAGAAATTAGGGGTACCCCGACTGGTAAATTATTTTATTTTATCTAGCTTTGGTTTAATTACTATTATTTAATTATGTTTTTCCCATCCTTGCTTGGTTGAGCGTTATTAAATAAAGTTTCGGGCTCCTTTCATTTGACGATTTAAAAGACATTATGCGATTGAGACTATGCATGCATGGGTAGCGTCCTAGAATATCGTAGGGAACTAGGGTCGTTACAGTTGGTATCAGAGCAGAACCTCTCCCAGTAAGATGTGGTCCAAGGATGAATCAAGTTCAAGAGGGGTACATGAATGAACCGGTATCACATCTGAACGAGAGGGATCCTGAGGACATGAAAGTATAGTTAAGAAAGGCTTAAAAGAATTGAAAGTTACTACCTATACCAACAAGGTGCACCTTCCTTTTCGGTGGCTCAATCATAAGAACAATCCTATGTTGGGTGACCTCCTGGGAATTTTCCTAGGATGCATGTGAGTGAGGACAAAGCATGTTAAAAGAATTCGTGTTGGTTTATGGGGACAACTTTCACTTCTAAAGTATTCGAGGCAGGGGAGGAAGGGAGGATGACATAGCCAGGTCGCAGGGGACGTAAGGGGATGTCGGGGCCATTAGGGGTCGAATCCGGATTCTAAATCTTGGTCCGAATCCTGGGCTTGGGGCGTTACAATACGTGTGTATATATATTTTATTATAGTAAATATTCTATATTTTAGCGATGACATTCTCTTAAATCGCTTACAACTTAATGACGTCATTCTTATTTTACACGAACGATAACGACCATCTTTTTAAGACTGCTAATAGGCCGCTACTACATACATACTGATCTTAAAACAATTTTTACTCGACCCAAAATAAAAAGAAACAATTTAATAAAATGAATAAATTCATTTGTTTCAAAACACATAAACACACTTTCTCAGATTCCCCTAAAAAGATAAGTTCAATATGAGAAATAAGTTAGAACTCCAAACATTTGATTGCTAATAACCATCACATGAAAAACATGTGTTGCAACGTCTATCTAGTCTCATTGGCACAATCACAGATCATTCTTATCATTCATCGTTCTGTTTTTTTCCCTTACCTGAAAAACATATCAAAGGAAATGTTGAGTATATAATACCCAGTAAGTGACCAACCAATCTAATTTTGGAATTCATATAATTGAGTCACTGAAAAATGAATGGACACCTTGTTAGCATAGATAGCATTAATAAAGTCTTTTAAGTCTCTTAATTAACCATACTTTCATATTTTCAAGATCTCCTTCTTTCGACGATCTCAGTTCATCAGTGTACTCTACTCTATTCAAGCATCACACTCGTTTTGATACTTAATAATAGTAAAGCTATACATCTACAAACATAAATTTGTACAATTAAACATTTTAATATGGTCTATGCAAACTACCAACTGATACAAATTGGAATTCATATGAATGAAATTGAATTTTTTTTTAAAAAAATTACAAAAAACGTTACAAACAATTAAAAAAAGATGACGATGAAACACAATAGATGGTTCAATCGTACTCAATAGGGATTCAAACACAACAATGAGTTGGAACACATAATTAAATACAACAGAGAGTTCAAACACAATAGGGAAAAAATAAACTACCAACTTATACAAATTAGAATTCATATGAATAAAATTGATTTTTTTTTTTTTTAAAAAAAAAGCAAATTTAGAACATAAAAAAATGAAATATATCAAGGAATAACAACATGAAATTGAGATTTTATGAAGAAATATTCATATAGAATAACTCATCATTGATTTTTAAGGATTTAGAAAACACACCTAAGGTGGATGGTATTCTCCCCCACCGAGCTTCAATGTCTTCAAATAGCCCCTACTATGCATTAGACAATCGACAACCCAAAAGAGAACCGATGATCGAAATCCAAATATATAATAGGTTGTATGTGAAAGGAGGACCATTGAAGAGGCAAGGAGCTTGTTGAGCTTTTCATTGAAGCGATAAGGGGGGATGGGACTGATCCGAAAATCAACAGATCAGTCGAGAAACTATGAAAAAAATCGAGAGATCTGTATGCAGGGAAGGAATCGATGAAATGAGAGATATAAGGGTTAGGCGATAGGGTTTGAGATGAGAGATCTGAGAGGTTAACAATAGGGTTTCAGATATGAGAGCTTAAGATAAAAGATCTGAAGATTTGGTGATAAGGTTTTGGATATGAGAGTTTGAAATGAGAGATCTGAGAAGGGTTTGACGTTGGAGTTTCATATGAGAGATCTGAAAGATGAGAAACACGTGAGGGAAAGGGGAGAGAAGAGGTATGAGGGATGATTTCTGAGAGATAAGAATCGCGTGAGAGAAAGGGAAGAGCAAAGATCTAAGGGATGAAATCTCAGGAATGAGAAACGGGGAAGGAAATAGGAGAGAAGATATTTGAGGGATGAAGTTAGGGATGAGAATCGCGTCAGTGAAAAGGGAGAGTAGAGAGACGTGTGAGGGAAAAGAAAAATAAGAGAGATGTGTAAGGGAAAGAAGAGAAAAGAGAGACGTATGAGAAAGGGTGAGATACGAAACACCTCCTCTAAATTGAAATCACTGTTTACAAATCAGTGGACTGGACATATGAAATAGATGACATACAGAAATGGACCCCCCAAACACTGAAATAATAATGGATCTCATCTCAACTCAACTCATGTTGGCCCCCAAATAACATTTAATGTTTGAGTTCTATATGAAAACAATAATTGTAGTTATTATTAACCTCCAATAAATTATTAGAGATACAACTTTTTTTTTTCTTTTTTTTTTTTGTCATGGTTTAATTTTTAAAAATGTTGAAAACAGTGTTGATATATAGAAAATAATAAAACTTATAAATTTTATTTAAAAATATGCTCTAAATTAGTTTTTATATCATCCACTCATTTCATTAGTATTAGTACATTAAGATTGTGGTCCATGTATGTATTTATATGGTTTAGTTCAAATGTTCATAATAGAATTTTAGGACAACTTATTACATTCGGTAGTCTTTAAATTTTCGAATACTTCAATTAATTAAATTATGAATTTTAGAAAAATATCTATATAATCGTAGTTCATTTTTCTATACAATTTATTTATTTTAGATATCTTCTAATTAACTCATATAATTTTTTTTATGGCATATGCTTTTTTAATTTAAACTGTTATATCATTCTGGTTGGAAATGGGAGAATGTTATCCCACATTGGAGAATTAAGCAATGCCTTAAAGGTATAAATACCAAGGTGTGAACCCTTGAACTTGTTTTACTAGTTAATCAAGTTTAAGACCCCTTAATTATGAGTTGAGATGTGAATTAAGTGTGGAATGTTGTTGAGAATATGTTAAGTGTGGAATGTTGTTGAGAATATGTTAAGTGTGGAATGTTGTGTTCTCGGGTGAAGTAGAATCAAGTTAACACTTAGGAAAGGTAGAAGGTTCCATGCATTTAATGCAAAGAGGAAGGGGGGAGGGACATTTTGCCTAGATACAACAAATGGTATGAAGGATTTATGAGACTAACCTTGTATGTCATTGTTGAGAGCTAAGCTAACAAGTGATGCGGTAGAAGGTCATGTATTGAAGGGCGACCAACGATGAAGTTTTAGCTGAGAAATTCGGCTTAATTAACGAGTAAGTGAGTCATGTGGCAGCCTTGCAAACGGCCAATATCCATGAAGGGATAAACATACTAGGTGGAAATTAATTAAGCAAACTCTTCATGCAAGCCCAAGTATAGATGGGCTTAACTAAGAAGAAGACTGTTTTACCAAAATTTTTCTAACGCATAAGTGAAGGAGTGTTGTTGTCATATGAAGACTTTAAAAGTTGAAGAGTTCTCGACTAGTTAAAGAAGAATTTGAGGGATTTCTAATCGATTCTGGAAGAAATAATGCTAAAATTCTTAGGTAAGTAAAAGTTAAGATGTTTATGAGTAATTTGAAAGGAGTTTAGTTAAACGAATACTTGAATTAAAGTTATGAAGTCTGGAAGTTGAATTTGGAATGATATTGTGAATGAATAAGCAGGCAGTTGCATACGAAGAATAAGGAAGCAGCTAACTTAATGTTGTTATATGTTAACGCATACAACATAACTAATCTACAACGAAAGCAATCTGAGTACATCGCATAATGGATGAACGTCGTATAAACTGAGAAGCGCTTACCGAGCACCTTGAGAAAGGATTCTCAATTATAAGGTAAGATGGCTAGGGATAGTCGATGCATTATGAATGATTTTGATGCGTCGAACTTAGCTATGATGCGATAACTATAGTATGTGATGAAGTTAAGCTTGTTAGGGTTGATGCCCTAAATCTTGTAGGGTCTTATAGTTTGTAATTGTATGTACAAACATTTTATTTATGTAAACCCTTCATGAAAGCCCAAGTATAAATAGGCTTAACTAAGAATGAGACTGTTTTACCAAAAAAATTTTAACGCCTAAGTGAAGAAGTGTTGCTGTCATTTGAAGATTTTAAAAATTGAAGAATTCTTGGCTAGTTAAAGAAGAATTTGTAAGATTTCTAATCGATTCTGGAAGAAATAATGCTCAAATTCTAAGGTAAGTAAAAGTTAAGATGTTTATGAGTAATTTGAAAGGAGTTTAGTTAAACAAATACTGGAATTAAAGTTATGAAGTCTGAAAGTTGAATTTGGAATGATATTGTGAATGGATAAGCAGGCAACTGCATACGAAGAATAAAGAAACAGCTAACTCAATGATGTTATACGTTAATGCATACAATATAACTAATCCACAACGAAGGCAATCTGAGTACATCGCATAATGGATGAATGTCGCATAAACTGATAAGCGCTTACTTAGCACCCTGAGAAAGGATTCTCAATTATCAACTAAGTTATAATGTAAGATGCCTAGGTATAGTCGATGCATTATGAATGATTTTGATGCGTCGAACTTAGCTATGATGTGATAATTATTAGTAGGTGATGAAGTTAAGCTTGTTGGGGTTGATGCCCTAAATCTTGTAGGGTCCTATAGTTTGTAATAGTAATGTACAAACATTTTATTTATGTAATAAAATATTTGATGTTTTATTTCAAAATTAGTGCATTAACCACAAATCAATAAGTTAACATCCAAGGTTATCTTATAGCTTAAACATGTATATAGAGACATACAAGTGGATCGTGTTTAAATGATAACCTAAATGGTATGTAGTAGATGGATAAGGTGGATACCTTATCCTTGTGACACTACGAATATGACCCGCTTTATAGGTGTTACAATTATTGTAAAGTGCTAGAAATGATCAGATCCTAATCATTTATATGGAGACATGTGAGCGGAGATATTATATACAAAGGAGTTTGTATAAGACCGGACCACAAAATGTTTAGTCTTATATAATTACTATAATATATTTGATACATTATAATATTAAGTATTATAAGAGGAAATAAATATTTGAATATGATTCGAATAGTAATTATATGAATTTGATTCATATAATTAAATTTAATGTAAATATAATTTATATTAAAAGCCATTAGTGAGAGAAAATTGAAACTATAAGCTATATTGTATTTGATACAATATAAAACCTATAGATTATATGTTATATGTGATATAACATATAGTAATATATATATATGTATAATAAATTAGTTGTAATTATTATTATTATTAAATATGTATGTATGTATGTATGTATGTTATATAAGTTAATTAATTTAATTTTTTTTAAAAATTTATTATTTTATTTTTTCCCTCCCCCTTTTTCTCTCCACCCACGTAAGTGGACAGTTGGTGGAGAGAGGGGTTTTCTTCTTGATCCTGCAGAGAGGGTAAGTGACACAGAATGGTTCTGTGATTAGAGATCCAGAGCTCACACCTCCTGAGCTTGTATCCATTTGGCCCATTTGAATTTCACTGCACGTGACTTGTATAGAGGAGAAGGATACGTGAAGAACGTCTTCAAAGATAAGGGTTTCTGAAACCCTATTTAATTATTCTGTAATTTTATAAACATGTTGTATATTTGTTGAATTAAATGCATGATATGTATTTTATTCTTCTATAAAATTTAGTTCTGAAAAATTGAGTTTGGGACGATCTTCCGCTTCCGCTCAAGGGCTCTTCAATGGGATCCTTCAAAGCTATGCATGAAGGGTCCTTCAATGGGATCCTTCAAAGCTATGCGTTAAGCTCAAAAGGGAGCTTAAAGGCCATTTCTGGGCAAACATAAATAGGAGAAATATATAACCCCCTTGGATAAGTAGTTTTAGACAATGAATGACAAGTTTTAATAAGTATTTTCTAACACAAGTTTTATGAATGATTTCCAACGCATAGGCATTCCATATGAAGTTATTATGTCATGTTTTTGTCCAACGCATGCCTTAAAATGAATGTGATCGCATGATCTATGTTTTTAAATAATGAAGTTATTAAAAAGTTTAACATGCGTTTTCCAGTAAGTCGATGCCATGTTTTATCGCATGTTAAAATTAATCAAGTATATTCTATGTTTTACAAGGCATTATGCATTGATATGAAACCAGGAGGAATGGTTATTTCGAATATGCATATTCTGTATATGTTCTTAAATGTGCCTTGTACAAACCTTACTCCAATGTGTTGGGGTTGATGCCTTAAAATCTCGTGTCCTATAGTTTGTAAACAGTTTGTACAAACGCTTGTGTTGTATAATATATATGATATTTACTTCACATCTTGTTTTTGCTCGGTTGTATGTTTATTTGCTTTACCACAAACCAATAAACATAAAATCTCTGGTTGTCTTCATGTAACTTAAGCATGTATATGGTGACATACAAATAAATCATGTCTTGAGTGATAACCAAAATGGTCTGTAGTATATGAATATAGGAGGGAAACCTTGCCCTGGTAACGCTACGGATCCGGCCTACTTTGTGGAATGGACACAAGTGTTATGACTTGTCACTGATGGTCTGATCCTGTTCATTCGTATAGGGAACATGCGAGCGGAGGCGTCATATACAAAGATTTGTATAAGACCTAATCACGAAGTGTTAACGTCTCGTTATATAGCACCGTTCATGACAGAGACTTCACTTCACTAGGATGACCATAGGTAACATGATCTGAATCCTGATTGAGTTGGGAACCCCTGCCATTGAGGGCTATCCTTTGATTTGTATGGGTGTGAGCGGCCAGGTCGCCGGTTAAAACCTACCATTTTGGGGATTCGTCTAATTTGGGAGCTGGAAACTCAGGTACACAAGATGGAATTCACTCCTTCCCCCAATCAGGGGAAAATAGATAGATAGCTCCCTTGAGGGCTGATTCTAGGGCTTGAACGATGTGGCACTACATATATTCTCTTGGCCCGAAATGTGTTCACACATAGTTGGACTATGTTGTATTGTTCATTAGATGAATCAGTGGTACTTAAGGAGTGAGATGTAACTACATGGGCAAAACGGTAAATTGGCCTACTGTACTTACGAACATCTGTGAAGGGTCATCGTACTCATGATTGGTTATATCCAATGGACACAGAAATATATCTGTGGTAAGAATAGTTCAGCTGTTGGTCTTTAGTGGAATGTCTGACAGTTAACGGATGGTAGATTTCATGACTAAAAAGTTTAGTCAGCTATTCACGTATCGTTGGAGCTTCGAGCCACAGATCCATTAGGTCCTCTAGGTAGCTTGGATAAAGTCGAGAATCAGTGTTTGGGTCAGTTTGAAATGTTCAAATTGACAAGAGGAAGTTCGATTATATATGATATAATTGAACTGGTTAATTATATATGATATAATTGGCTAAATGTATGAGATACATTATTTTGGAGAAAATTAGATATAAATATGATTTATATCAAGTAGAGGAGAAATTACTATAGTAGATATGTGATATCAAACTATAGGATAAGAATATAATATGATTATATTCATTAATGATTAAATTGGTTAATTATGAGATAATTGTCAGTATAATTCTCCTCAATCGTGCGTTAGTGGGAGCAGCCGCATTTGGTTATTGTAACCGAAGAATAAAATGAAAATGATTTTCATTTTTATGGAAGGGAGTTCAAAAATTCGCAATCGGTGTGAAAACGTAAACGATCGCCTAGTTTGAGAGCCTATACGATAGTTGCTTGTCGTCTAAATGATCGCACACCAACGTCTAAACGATCGCACGCCTATGCCTAAACGATCACATAGCATGCCGCGTTTTCTAAACGATCGTCTACCTTTTATTAAACAATCGCTTAGTAAAATCTACACGATCGTATAGCTTTATCTAAACGATAAGCATCTCTGCTATACGATAACTCTTTCTCTCCCATTTACTTATCGTCTACACGATTTATTTTTTCTCCTACCTCTACCAAATTCACCAAATACCACATTTTGGGTTCTCACTTGAGAATACCAAGGGCTTCAACTGGTGGTGTCGTCCCCGCTGTTTACTTATTCGTGCTTGTTCGAGTTGCTGCCGTTCGTGTAGACGATCGTGCTACTGCAGCCGACTATTCTGCTAGGCGATAGTCCATGTAGTGGTTCTTCCGCTACTTTGAGTTCGACGTTTGAAGAGAGTCTTCAACTGGTATGAGAACTCTTTCTCTTGTGTTTTATTGTTCGAAGCATGTCGTTAATTAGTGTTAATTTGCATAACTATCTGTTAGAATGTGTATGTTGTATTTCAGTCACAATGAAATCGGAAAGATCCAAATGCGCTCATGGATACTCTTTGTTATTAGTTTTATGTCCATGTCTTCACATCTCTTATTGGATTAAGAGGGTAATATGGGGAAGGGTGTGACACAAGGTATGCTAGATATAACGTTAAAGTGTGATGGCATAGAAGTATAACCCTTTCATCACACGTACACACTGTCGTCCGGTCAAATGGGGGGGTTTGGATACTTACGCTTGTGCGAAAAAGGATTTTTTTTTCCATTACTTATCTGTTTGGATTAAACATTTAAATATTAAGTGAGTGGTTTTATTTTACCTTAAATGCACCAGATCTGAAATGATTGATCCTTTGCTTTCCAATTCATTAGCGCTTTTATTTTCTGTTTTGAGCTCTGTTTTTCTTAATTCCAATCCTTTTTCCGTCGAGTGCACACTTGAAATTAGAAGTTGTGTTCACCTTGGGGAACAACCAACAATAGCAGTTGTCACCTAGGCCGCGCTGAAATTGTTTTATAGGCAGTGGTTATTCCACGATGCGACAACGATTCGAGTTTCAAAATTTGTAATTAACAATTCTTATATACATAAACAAATATTTGAAGGATTTATCAATCAAAGAAGAAAATATTTATCGACAAGTTGATATATCCATAAATTGAAAGGTTCGACATGATATTAAATATCTAGTGATTGGAAGTTGTATTAACCTTGGGAAGCAACCGACAATAGCAATTGTCACCTAGGTCGTGCCAAAATTGTTTCTTGGGCAGTGACTATTCCACGACACAGCAACGTTCAAGCTTCGACATCTATAATTAAGAATTTTTATATACATAAACAAATATCTTAAGGATCTATCAATCAAAGAAGAAAATATTTGTCGATAAAGTTGATATATCCGTAAAATCAAAAGGTTCGACATGATATTAAAATCCACTGATATTGTGATGTTTTTTTTTTATAAATGTTCGTAAACATTAAAAAAAATATATATCATTTATTTTATTTAATATGAATAAAAATATTGATAGCAATATCCACAACTTAATTTGTAATAGGTCAATTGTCAAGTTTTGAAAGGTTTTTTTTATTAAATGATTAATGGAAGATTAGACATAACTAATTAGATCTTTTAGTACAAAGTATAGAGACCAATTAATTCCCTTTTTTCTTTAAATATATAAACAAAAAGATATGAGATCATATATATGATTTCAAATCCCTTTATTTAAAAATAAAAAAACAAAAAGAATTAGCTTCAAATCTACTAGAATCCTTGTGGAAACTAATTTGGAAGGGTAAATGGGGCCATTAGTAGGTGGTTAAGGGGTTAGTTAAGTTGTTTGATGTTTTCTAATTTAGATTTTAAAATAAATAAATAAAAGCAACTTTTTTAAAAAAGTTTTTTTATTGAATATTTTAAACCCTATAATATAAAAAGTGTTGGTAAATTTTTTTTTAATTTAAAAAATATTTAGTTTAGCGGGGCATGAATTGAGTGAGCCATAAAATAAAACATGTGAAACAATAAATTATTATTATTATTTTGCTATTTTTAATTGAAGTTTTTCTTGAAAAATAATTATGTCAAATAAAAAAGATTTATTAGCTTTTTCATGGCTAACTAATAACTAACGACATTGAATTAAAGTGAGTATATTTTAATGTCACATCATACTTTTGTTAACATTTTTTTTCATATATTTTCTATATTTAAAAAAAAAACTGTTTTTTAAATGAGAAATTTTCCCCAAAAAAACAGATTTTTTCTTTTTAAAAAATAACTTGAATTAAAATAATTTGATGTAACAAAAATTTAAAAAAAAAATAATAAATCATACAGATATAACCAAAGACTACATTTTTTGTCATGTAACTACGTTTTTATCATAAGTTGGTGATATCCTCTCTGTCATATATATAATATTAAATTTTAAAATAGATAGATAAAAAATGGATGTTTTTTCATAGTCACACCAGTGAAATTATATTATATCATCATTTTCTTCATAGTCTTTAATATTGTGTGATGGTTAAAAAAGAGATGAACTTTATCAAAAGAGATGTAAAATGGGAAAAGAAATAATGAAAATAAATATTATACTCAACATAACCCATTAATTATTGTAATCACATTATAGTTTTTTCTTTTAAAGTTTAACAATAAAGTTGGGATTTGGAAGACTTTAACCTTTGACTATTTAGTCAAAAATATGTGCTTGAACTATTTGAGTAATGCTCAAATTGAGATATCTCATTTTATTTTGTTGGCGAACTAAGGATTTACAATTTGACGTGATAATTAGGATAAATATGCTTTTTTCCTATCTCATCTATGTCCCCCTTGACAACATGTGAGGATTTGAATAAAATCTCTTCTTTTTCTTAATCAAAAGTGTGATATTTGAAATATTTTGAAGTTGTTGATTTTTAGTTGATCTTATTATCTTGTTGCCAACTATTTAAATTGAATGGTTTAGTGAAATTAAATAGGAAAATTCTTATAAATAAAAAATCTAAATAATATTTAGATTTTATGGTAAATTTTTTTAAATAGTTTTGTACTTTTAGAACTTTTGCTATAAGGGATAAATATTTTTAAATATTTTTTTATAATTAAAAATGTCCCAATTAAATATGTGTACTAATGTATTAACAAAAGCATATATTTGGAAGTTAATCTTGTTGGGTATGGACTATGTATATTTGAGTATTTTTCAATTTTCTTTTCTTTTCTTTTATTTTTCTTGGAGGAATACCTTTTTCGTTCCTAAGTTTTTATTTAATTTCTATTTAATCTCTAAGTTTCAAAATTGACATGTTTAGGCCTCATTTGATAACCATTTTGTTTTTTAAAATTATGTCTATGGACATCACTTTCACCTTCAAAATTCTTCATTTGTTATCTACTTTTCACAGATGGTTTAAAAAACCAAGCCAAGTTTTGAGAAATAAAAAAAAGTAGCTTCTAAAAAGTTGTTTTTGTTTTTTTGAATTTGGCTAAGAATTGAACCATTGTACTTAAAAAAATACAAATTACGGTAAGAAATATAGATGATATATGCTTAATTTTTTTTTAAAAAAAACAAAAAACAAAAAACAAAATGGTTACCAAATAGAGCCTTAGTCTTTGAGTTTTGATTTTGGTTTCAATTTAGCTCTTACGTTTCAAAATGTTACAATTTTCCCTAAGTTTTGAGTATTGTTTCAATTTGGTCTCTATATTTCAATATACTACATTTTTTACCTCGAATTTTGATCAAGTAATCACTTTCAATTATTGATATTAATGTCTATTAATTAATTTAAAATAATTATGAAATGATATTTTAAATTTAATTTTATAAGTGATGAAAAATAGTGAAACTTAATTAATCATAACTCGTTTATTTTAAATTTATTAACATACATTAACACTAAAGATGAAAAATGAGTGTTAAATGAAAAATCAATGTTAAAAATGTAAATCTTAAAGTCTAGGGATTATATTGAAATAAAACTCAAATGTCAAGGATAGAATTGTAAGATTTTTAAACCTAGAGATTCAATTGAAATCAAACTCAAAACATAAGGATTAAATGTGTAATGTTTTGAAATTTATTGACCAAAAAGAAATTAAACCTAAAACCTAAGAACTAAAAATATATTTTTGTTCTTTTTTCTTTTAGTACGATAATTTTTATTTTTATTATTATTATTATTATTTTTTGGTAAAGGTATTGAACTAATATATGAGTTGGGAGAATCAAAACTTGGACTTTATAATTAATTTTAATCTATTAATTTTTTTATCTAATAGAAAATAAATTAATAGATTAAAATTGTACCTTTAATAGATGAGAGACGAGATTTTGAAGAAAAAAAGCATAAAAAAATAATTATAATCTATTAATTTATTTTCTATTAGATATCATTTTTTTTTCATTTTTTTCACACAAATATGTCAAAATTTGCCATCAAAACAAAGATACAATGTCAAGATATACTCTTTGCCTAATTGAGTTGAAAGTATTCCATATTTTAATTTAATGGAATAGATAAAATAATATTCAATCACAAAATAAATAATTTACTCACTTTTACATGTTTTTATTTGATCCAAACTTTGTTTCTTCTTAATTGTTATATAGTAAAATCATCAAATAAATGTCAGTATACCAACAAATGACCAACTTATTAAAACTTTCATATTTAAATTTTTATATACCGTTAAATTATAACTTTAGCGTCTCTAATTGTTGGCATTACTTATAAATTTAGTAACTCTTAAATTTGTTTCTAACTGTTTAACTATAAAACGTGTTAGATAAGTCTTTAAACTTTTAATTATGTATTTAATAAATTTTATAATTATCAATTTTGTATCGAATATAAATCATTGTTAAAATTCACTTATTTATTAAGTACAAAAATGAAAATTTAGAATCTCGTCAGATACAAAATTCAAATCTATATCCTATAATTTACCTAACTTTTAAAATATATCAAATATACGTGTTGATAACCTATTGGTGATCACAAAATTGAAATTACATTTAAAAACTTATCAACAATTTTTAGAATTTAATGATTTATTAGATATATAATTTAAATTTCATAGACATATTAAATACAAATTTATGAGTTCAATCAACTAAATTTATAATTTAACCTTTTATATATTTTCATTCGTTTAATATTAGCTGAATGAAAGGAGTCGAAGTGAAATAATTTCAATATGTAAAAAGTTAAATTGGTTCATATGAAAGATAAGTAATCTAAATTCAAAACAAGCTCAGACAATACTTTAGGAAGAAAAAAAGGCTCAAATATTAGAGATTTAAAATATTTTGAAATAAAACCTAAATGAACCAACCCAATGAATATAGGCTGTATTGTGAGTAATTTTGAAATGATTACAATTATTTTTATCATAATTTAAAATCATTATGAAGCTTGACTTTAATCATATAAAAACAATTCAAGGTTTGGTTCTATACGGTTGTCAAATTTCAGATGATCAAAATTAATTTTTGTTCAAGTACTAAAAATATATTTTAAAGTAATATTAAACACGACCACTCCCTATATCCCATCAACAAACTATTGAGAAATATACAAAATTTCAGTCTCATAATTTTGGTAATCATTTGATTTTTTTTTTTTTGTTTTTGTTTTTGTAAAATGATGTTTGTTATCTCGCAATTTATTACACATTGTTTTCTTATTTCTTAGATATGCATTTGAATTATTAGTCAATTTCCAAAAAGAAAAATAAGTTTTTGAAACTTATTATTTTTAGTTTACAAAATTTAACTTCGATCTTGAAAACATTATTTCAAAATGTAGACTAGAAAATATAGAAACCAATAGACACAAATGATATTTATAGATTCAATTTTCAAAGACAAAAACAAAAATCTAAGGTCTCATTTGGTAACCATTTCATTTTTTGTTTTTAGTTTTTGAAAATTAAGTCTGTTTCATCTCATTTTCTTACAATGATTTGCATCTTTCTCATGTACAACAGTTGAATTCTTAGCCAACTTAAAAATACAAAAACAAGTTTTGATTAAAAACTATTTTGTTAATTTAGACCCCGTTTGGTAATCATTTTGTTTTTTTGGTTTTGTTTTTTGAAAATCAAGTTTATGGACACTACTTCTGCCTCCAAATTTCTTCATTTGTTATCTACTTTTCACCAGTTGTTTAAAAATCGAGCCAAATTTTGGAAACTAAAAAAAAAATGTTTTCAAAAAATTGTTTTAATTTTTAGAATTTGGTTAAAAATTCCCATTGTACTTAAGAAATATGCAATTCATTGTAAGAAATATGAATGAAATAGATTTAATTTTAAAAAACAAAAACCAAATGATTACCAAATTCGACTTAATTTTTAAAAATATTGGTAAAAAGAATAAATAACAAAACAAAAAATTTAGAGAGCACATATTTATCGACTCGATTTTCAAACACTAAGACTTTGTTTGATAACTATTTCGTCTTTTGTTTTTTCATTTATGAAAATTGTGCTTATTTTTTCTTTCACAATTTCTTATCCATATGTGAGATAAAAGAAATGTTTATATAGACTTAATTTTGAAAAACTAAAATATCAAAAACCAAAAATTAACGCTTCGTTTGATAACTATTTTATTTTATTTTTAAAAATTATGCTTATTTTCTAATAATTACTTTCTCATTGTTTCATATTTTATAGATAAGCATTTGATTTCTTAACCAAGTTCTAAAAATAAAATTATTTTTTGAAAATTATTTTTTTAATTTTTAAAATATGATTTAGATTTTGAAAATACTTCTAAAATCTAGATAATAAAACACATTAATTAATAGATAAAATGATGTTTATAAATTTATTTTTTAAAAACTAAATAATTATCGAAGGTTAAAAATTATTACAAAACGAAACCTAAACGTTGAATTGCGACTTTAGGTATATGAATTTGAATGCATTCCATTTGAATTTGCATTTGCATGGGACGGGACGCGCCTTCAACGATATTAATGTCAAAATCCGACCAACTCCACCTCCATTCTCCTTTCTCTCTCTCTCTCTTTTTTTTTTTTTAATACTTTTCCATTTTTTTAACTAATCTCGAGATCCCAAATAGTGTATGTCGGCAACCCATAATTAAATTAATCAATTAAATATTTTATAAAGATAACGTTTAATTATTCCTATATTTTAATTCTCGTCTTGTTTTAGGGTTTAAATGTCATTTTGATCTCTATATTTTAATTTTCGTTCATTTGTTTTTTATACTTTTAAAATATCTATTTTAGTTTCTATATTTTTAACTTTGATTTTTGGTTTCGTACTTTTAAGATGTTTATTTTGATTATTATACTTTCAAAAAGTGACTATTTTGGTCAATTCATTTCCATTTTTACTTATTTTTATAGGATCAAAATGATTATTTTTTTTAATAACCAAAATAAACCAAATTTGAAAGTATAAAGACCAAAATGAACTACAGTTAAAAATATGGGAACCAAAATGACTATTTTAAAAGTACAATGACTAAAATGAACAAAAGTCAAAAGTATAAGGGTCAAAGTGGTATTTAAGTTTTTATTTTTTCTTTCAAAATGTTCAAATTTTAATTTTTATATAAATTTTAAGACAAATATCAATTTATATAACTAATAGTTGTACCCAGTTTTAACCTTGAACTTTGGATCAATTTACACTCTCCTCTAAACTTCATTCGACCACTATCGTGTGAAACGTATAATTTAAGTCAATTAAACTTCTAAATTTTCATAAGCAAATGAGTTTAGACCTCATTACGATTACTTTTGAAAATAATTTCTAAGTGGTATTTAAGTCTTTTATTTTTTCTTTCAAAAGGTCCGAATTTTAATTTTTATATAAATTTTAAAGCAAATATCAATTTATATAACTAATAGTTGTATCAGTTTAAGCTCTGATCTTTCATAAATTGATCAATTTACGCTCTTCTCTAAAGTTCATTTGATCAATATTGTGTGAAACGTATGATTTAAGTCAATTAAACTTCTAAATTTTTATAAGCAAATTAATTTAGACCCTTCATTAAGATTATTTTTTAAAATCATTCATGCATAATGTGTGTACACTTCTTAATATATCGATTTTGCAAAATGGACGATTAGAATAAATGTATTCATGATTTTCAAAAGGAAAATTTATCTCAGTGTTTAAATTGATTCTTTTATGAAAGTTTAGAATTTTGATTATCAATACAATTATAACTTTTACTTATTTTCCAAATGAAACATAATTAAAAAAATTATTTACAAATGTATAAATAAGTTTTGAAAAAAATAAAAGTTTTTTGTTTTTTAAATTTTTATATGAAATTTAATTTAATTAATAGGTTTCTACAGTCTCCTGTCACAGCCCTTTTATTTTAATTTTTAATCTTAACTATAAAACCTTACTTTATTTTCAATATATATATATAACCTTACTTTATTTTCAATATATATATAACCTTACTTCACCTAGGAGTTTCTTAATGTGAAATTATATTCTTTCAAATATAAGCAAACTTTTAAAACTTTAAACAAGTATTATTTGTTTATTTATTTTGTTGAAACGTAACTTAAAATTCAAATAGATCTTGAAATAAAAAAAAAAATTACAGAAATGTTGCTTGATCTGTTGATATCTATAGCTTAACCATTATATTTAAACAAGTGATGGTAATAACGCTATGCATTATCTACTAAACGATACTTAGATTGATCTATAAATATATGATGTTGTGCCTAATATAGATTTTATAAAGATGCTACTAGTTTTTTTTTTTTTTTTTTTTTTTTTTTTTTTGAAGAATAGAACGTTTTCAATGAAGGTATCTAGTAGATTTTTAAACTTCTGAGAGATTTTAAATTGGAACTTTTTGGTTAAATTACATATTTAGTTCTTATGCTCTGGAGAAAATTAGAATTTAAAAATTATAATTCAGATTTTATGGTTGAATAAAACTACAAAATAGTTTCTATGACTTGATAAATTTTTCAAAAATAATTTATAGTTCAAGGAATAATTAGGAGGATTTTTTTGTTATCAAATTATACAAACTAAGTTCTAAATTTCTTCAAAGTAAATGGACTAAATTTATAATTTAACTTTTATCAATCTATCACATATTTGTCCAAGGTTTAAAGATTAATGAACTTAGCCATTTTAAAATTTAGAAAAAATGTCAATTTATACCCCTAAACTTTATGAATTGTATCAATATAAAATCTAAATTAACAATTTTATCAATTTAAAATATAAACTTTAGTAAGTGTATCAATTTACACTCTCCATTATGTTTCTTCAGAAAAACCTCGTGAAACTTACAATTGTATCGATTAGACCATTAAATTTTAATAAGTGAAGAAATTTAGATTCTTAGACAACAAAATTTCCTTTGAAAATTCTCAAGTCCATTTTGTAAAACTAACATTTGAAGAAGTCTACACACATTTGAGAATTAAAATATGGATGATTTTCAAAGATAATCATATTTGGTCCCTAAGTTTCAAAATATCATACATTTAGTTTTTAAGTTTTGAGTTTGGTTTCAATTTAATTCTTATGTTTCAAAATGTTACAATTTTACTCTAACATTTGAATTTTGTTTTAATTTGGTCCCTATATTTTAATATTTACACATTTAACCTTGTGTTGATGTATGTTAATAAATTTAAAATAAGTAATATAATTACAATCAATTAAATTTCACTATTGATATATCAAGTTTAAAACTAAATTTAAAATTTCATTTCATAATTATTTTAAATTAATTAAGAGACATTAATGTGAATGATTGGAAGTGAGTATTTGATGAAAATTTGAAGTTTAAAATGTAAAATCTTGAAACCTATGACCAATTTGAAATAAAACTCAAATCTCAATGGTAAAACTATAACATTTTGAACTTTGGGGACTAAATTGAAACCAAACTCAAAACTTAAGGATTAAGTGTAAAACATTTTGAAACCTAATGACCAAATAGAAACTTAGATCCAAAACATAAGGACCAAAAATATATTTTTACCTTAATACAATTATTAGTTAGGATTTTAATTGGATGTAGAGTATAATTAGAGTTGGCAAAAAAACCTGTAAGGGCGAGTCTCCTTCGATCGGGGCGGGGAATCCTCGATTTGACCCTTATTTCCGATGCCCCATTTAGTTTTTTAACATATTTTTAAAAAATATAAATGTGTGTGTATATATATATTATATATTTTACTTATATAAAGTTCTAAGATTTTTTTATTTAAAAAAATGGTTGTTTATTTAAATTATTTTTCCTTTTCTTTTTAAATTTTGTACTTGCTGTGATGATATAAATCAGTTTTTATAATTTTTTACTTTTTGATTTTTTAAATCAACTTCGTATGAGATTAATAAGGATAGGTATAAACTTTTTAATAATTTTTTTATTCAAATAATATTTTCTAATATTTCGAGGATAGATCTTTGTGGGGATTCGATTCTTCGATGGGAATCTCGTTCTCGTCTCCAACTTCAAATTTCAAAAATAAGAATACAGATGGGAATTAATTTTTTCAAGATGGAGATGAGAAATGATCTGTGGGGATTCAATTTCTTGACGAGAAATTCTATTCTCATCCCTGACTTCAATTTACGAAAATAAGAATGGTGACAATAATTAATTTCTTCTCCAGAAATGGAGATGAGAAATGTTCCTCACCCCGCCCTATTGTCAACAGTAAAGTATACTATTTACTATAAAATTTATCATTTAAAGAGAACATAATAATAATTATAGAGAGAGATAAGAGGAGGACAAAAGAAAAAAAAGCTTCCCTGTGGATCTTAACGTGAGCTTCAATCATTGATAAGCGGCCGCTCATTACCATTTTGACCCGGGGAAAACCGATGGCCTTATTTGGTTACGTGGCGGCTTCCTATTGGCTCAATCGGCACGATTAACGAGGTGATTAAAAATAGTTAATTATTATTTGTCAGTGTTTTATTTATTAATTATTATACTCTGACAAATTGCAGAGTTTTATTTGTTTATTTATTGGAAATTATTTGGAGAATTATATTTATAATTATAAATAATTAGGTTGAAAAGTTGGAAAAGGAGAATCGTTGAGTAGCAGAGTGGCAGGCGGATTATAATCATTAGTTCGTTTATTTGTCTTTTTTAATTTCTTTTTATTATTAATTATTATTTTATTTATAGAGAATAGGAAAAAAAAAAAAAAAAAAAAAAAAGGAGAGAGAGAGGTGGATAAGATATTTGTTTGACAGTCTACCTATAAATAATAACATGTTTGTCAAAATCACCGTCTCATTACTTTTTATTTTTCAACAACTCTCCATGTTGTAGAGTTGATTATTTTAAATAATTGATTCTTTGATTGGATTAAAATTTCATTGTTTGAGGATGGTTTCAAGGATTTTTTAATGGTCAAAACTATCCATAAAATCTGATAGTTACAATTATATCCTAAACTTTCAACAGTAAAATTTAGGCCTCCGAATTTTTATAAATGTTAAAATTATACCCTCAAACTTATAATAATCGTAGAAATTGTACCCATAGATAATAATAATAAAACCCTCAAACTTATACGAATGTTACCATTTATATAACTATGTAAGTTTGAGGGTCCAATTTTAACATTGTATAAGTTGGAGGGCTCAATTTTTAAAATTGAAAGTTTATGGGTATAATTGCAACTACCACCATACTTTAGCGATGGTATTTGCAATTTGCCCAAAATTTAACATAGTATGTATGAGAGTATGTAGTCAAATAAAAACATTGGAACGAGGTAGGAAGGTACAAGTTCAATGTTTGCTATTTTAGATGAGTTGATGTAATGTTCAAAATTAAGTTATATCGACTAAGTTAAATTATAAGTATTAGTATATGAACTTTTGAGTTTGTGTTTATTTAATGTGGTTATTGAAGTTTAAAATGTGTCTAATAAAAATTTAAATTTTCAATATTTTTGTCCGGTAGATTCTTGAATTTTCAATATTATATCTAAAAAATATTGAATTAATTGACATTTTCAAAATTCGTGAGTTATTAGATACAAAATTGAAAATTTAGAGTTCCACTAGATAATTTAATTTTATATCTAATTCACCGGTTATTTATTTATATTATATATATATATATTATATATATTATATAATATATATATATAATATATATATATATATATATATATATATATATAATATAAATATTATAAACCATAGATTTGTTAGGCATTTTTAAAGTTCTTGGACTCATTAGACACAAAATTTAATTTAAAAACCTGTTTAGAATATTTTGAAGGTTTATGGACTAATAGACATGAATATGAAATTAAAGCTTACAAACTAAAATTTGTAATTTAATAGATCTATTACTAGAGTGTAATATACAATTATGTATGATATTGATTTGCTTACCTATGGACTAAATTTTTTTTTTGCTCCATGCATACATAATTTTGAAAATAACATAATTCAAATTAATGGAAAAAAAAGTAATATGAAGGATTGAATTAGGACCACAAAGGGATTTTATTGAAAGGACACAGATAAAAATTACAATAAATATTTTTAGTTATCATAAGTTAAGTTATACATATAATATAGATGAGATCATGTGTTTCTCTAAATCTTTCCATAGATCCGTCTCTCTTATACGTTTAATGGTATAAAATTATTAACTACGTAATTGTGACTTCATCGAATAACTCCTCAATAAAAATATCAATATATATTGATATGACAACTACTTTAGTATAGAAATCATTTCAGAGATAACAATTATATTTTATAGTAAAAATTAAAATTTTGAATAAATTCAATACATAGTTTGAAATTTTGAAAGGTTAACTAATATTAGACATTTTTAAATAAAGACGGAACCATTTGTTTATCAAGCACATGACTCTTTCTCATGATAACAAAGGATAAAATTTTACTTGCAATCCAATATACTTTGGTGTATAGAATCTAGTTCCATTAAAATGTTGGACACGGAAATATTAGTTACAAAACTTTTAAATCATAAATTTAAATATTTGTTCATTGTTTTCTACAAATGTTTCCAAAACCGTGTAAAAATCATGAAAACAAGAAAATCAAGCCATTTGTCTATTGTTTTTTTCCCCCAAAACATGAAAAAAGTATAACACTCAAGTACTTCTTAAGTGCGTATTAAATATCTAAAAATATACGATTTTTTTAAATATAGAAAAATAGACCAAACTATTTACCGGATAGAGTAAAAGTTCACAAATTCGATAATATCCAACTTTAGTCCACTGAAATACCAAAAAAAGAACACCCCCAATTCACTGGCATGACCCAACCCATTCGCACAAACCACAATTAATTGGCAATACCCACAATTCATCCCTCCAACGAGTGTTTATGAAAAATCATGTTTCCATCATCTTCTATCATTCTTCTTCTTCTTCTTCTTCCTTCTCATCTCTGCACCACTGACCCACTCAATTATACTTTTTTATTCCTCTCTAATAGACAATGATTACTCATAGATTATAGTCTATCAGTGACTTCATCCATCAACAAACATCAACTCTTCAAGAAGTTTTTCTTCATTTTTTCTCTTTAATGGCTTACTCTTTTAGTGGTTATTTATTCCTTGTTCATTCAACTGATAATTAACTTAAAATTTGTGAACAAATGGTAAGTAAGAAAAAAATAAATATCATCAAGCGGGAAGAAAAAAAAAAAAAATTTGAAAAGCCCAAGCCTAAAAAAGATAAAATGGAAGTAAAGATATAATGTTGAACTTGTGTGAATTTTGTTTAGTGTTGTTTTTAGAGAGCTATTGGTAGATAATGTTCATTGGTTTATTTTTATAGATAGTTGCCTATCATGATAGATAGTTGCCTATCATGATAGATGGTGATTGTGATAGAAAATGATAGTGGTCTATCGCTGTCTATCACTGGTAAATAGCGATAGACCACTACTATTGAGTTTTCCATTTAGTTTTGAAAGTAGGTTGATAAAGAGTAATAGTATTAACTATGCTAAGAAATTGTTTAATAATTTAGCATATTTTGTTGCTGATAGGACTATGAAGAACTAAACTTTTAGTTATGTGCTTAGTTTTAAAATATTACTATATTTATAATTTTGTTGTTGGTAGATGAGTTTATAGTTTTGTCAGTGATCGATAATCATCATTGCTAGCAGATAATGTTTTCTTGCTGATAGAAGGTCGAAAAAGTCCTAAAAAACTTGATAGTAGGTTGATAAAGAGTGATAGTGTTATACCAATATCTATCATTGAGTGATAGACAGTGATAGACTACTATCACTGTCTATCTTATAGTATCTATCAATGTATATCACTGATCGACACTGATAGATTACTATCGTTGTCTATCTATAACTTACTATCATTATCTACAATTACTGATAGTACTTTATTTATAGTTTTGTTGCTCCAATAGATCACTTTTGCTAGCTCCAAAATGTTTGTTGTTGTAGATCAGTTTTGCTAGTTCCAAAATGGTACTCAATTAGAATTTTTGTTCTATCAAACCACTATAGATAATGAAGGTCATGTGGTGAACTAGCATTGTCTATCTTAGAAGTGATAGTAACTTCTTACTTAGTTTTTATTTATAGTTTTGTTGTATAATGTTATGCTTATAGATAGTTCATAGATATAAATTTGCATATCATTGATAGATAATGATAGTGATCCATCACTGTCTATTTATACTCTATTTATAGTTTTATTGCTTTGATAGACCAGTTTTCCTAGTTCTAAAATGTTTGTTGCTCTATCAATTTTGTTGGTCCCAAAAAGTTACTCAATTAGAATTAAAACGATAGATAATGGAAGGCCAAGAGGTAGACCAAGTGATAGAACACTATCACTGTCTATCACTGATAGACACTACTAGTAGTCTATCATTATCTATCATTAACATTCTTTCTTACCATAATTTCAAGTAGTTGAAGAGAAGGGCAAGTGTAAAAAGTTAGAACTGAAATTGTTAAACTATAGTCCCCTTGAGAATGTGAGGACAAAGAGACAACAAAAACCAACAAGAAAGGCAATGGACAATAAAAATATAAAGTTTTTCCAAAGAAGAAACTTGATAAGAAGGACAAGGAAGTCTCCACAAACATGACAATAACATGAGTCGTTGATGGACCATGCTCCAAGCTTTGACTTGAAGATTTCTATCTAGATTGTAAAACTATTTTTTTTGTAAATTATAGAACTACTTCTTTGTAAATTTTCTTTCTACTTGTTGACAGTCAACTACTCTTGAAATTTATATTAGATATTATTCTATATGATATCACTTTTTATTTCTATTGTTGTTTGTGGTGCTTCACTTGTTATATAGACTCTTGAAAATTGATAAGGGATGATTGTGCCTTAGATTTATTAAGTATTGTTGTTGATACATAGTGTATAATATATTATTAGTGTCTATAATTGATAGTCACAGATAGACATCTATCAGTGTCTATCATTGATAGTTAGTTTGTTGTGCTTCCACTTATTAAAGTATTTTTCTTCAATGAACTTCTATCACTGATTTTTAACAGTGATAGTCACAGATAGACATCTATCAGTTGAAGGAACTCTTATCCAAGAGAACCTATGAGCAGAAGCAAGATCGTTCCAAATTCATTGTGACAGAAGCATTCACAAACATATAAACAAGTTATGCATTTCAAAACAAATTACGACATGCTTTTAACAATAAATACACAGGAACGAGAGACTTACCTTTGAAGAACTTTTCTTCTTTTTTTCTCTCGCTCTCGTCAAGAACTGAGACCAGCACCTCTCGCTATCGCTGCAATCGTCTACCCAAATCTCTCGCTGTCGCTCAACAAATGAATAATCTTCTCCACGAATAAATAGCAACTGGCACACCACCACTCAGTGATCTTGGTATTCTCGAAGTGAGAATCTAGGAGGTGTGGGCTCTGTTGGATTTGGTAGAGGGAAGAAGGAAACCACGATCTCACTCAGCGACCAAGCATATGGGAGAGGTTTGTGTCTATCGTATAGACTTGTGCTTGATCGTATAGTAAAACAGGTTGATCGTTAGACGATCTTAGTGAACCTCGCTCAGACGCGCGATCGTTTAGTAAAAGCTATACGATCGTTTAGACAAATGCGAATGTACACGATCGTTTAGTCAACACTTGAAGCTGTCATGTAGGCTCTCGTGAGCTAAACGATAGACAATGTACAACTTATGAAGCGATACTACGATTCTCTTCCAAAATGAAAACATTTTTCATTTTATCCTTTCAGTTATGAAAACTGAATGCAACCTCCTACTTTCACGCACGGTTAAGGAGAAAACCACCAACAAGTATCTCATAATTGTTTTAATTATAAATAAATATAATAACTAACTTACCATATTATATTTATAACCTATAGTTTTATTATCACATCATATGCAACATTTAAACCATAGTTCTTTTCTCATTTACTTGACATAAATCACATTTATCATTTTCCTCCAATTAATGTATCTCATACATCATGTCAACTATATCATATATAATTGAACCAGTTTAATCATATCGTATATAATTAAACTCCCTCTTGTCAATTTGAACACTTCAAACTGACCCAAAAACTGATTCTCAACTTGAATCCATTGAGCTACCAAGGGGACCTTATGGACCTGTAGCTTGAAGCTCCAATGGTACGTGAATAGCTGACTAAACTCTTTAGCCACGAGATCTACCATCGGTTAACTGTCGGCCACTCTACTAAAGACCGATAGTTGCATTCCACAAATATATTTCTGTGTCCATTGAATATAACTAATCAACAGTACAATAACCCTTCATAGATGCTTATAAGTACAGTTGGGCTTATTGATCGTTTTGTCCCTGTAGTTACATCTAACTTCTTAAGTACCACTAATCCCTCTAATGAATAATATCTCATAGTCCTAATATAAGTGGACACCTCTCGAGCCATGAGAAGATGTGTGGCACCACATCGTTCAAACCCCGGAATCAGCCCTTGCGGGAGCAATCTATCTATTTACCCCTGCTTCGGGGAAGGAGTGAATTCCATCTTGTGTAGCTGAGTTCCCAACTCTCAAATCAAACGAATCCCCAAAGTAGTAGGTTTGAGTCGATAATTTGGCCACTCGTACCTATGCAAATCAAATGACCACCCTCAAAGGCAAGAGTTCCCAACTCACTCAAGATCAAGGTCGTGTTACCTATGGTCATCCTAGTGAAGTGAAGTCTCTGTCATGAACGACGTTATATAACGAGACTTTACACTTCGTGGTTTGGTTTTATACAAACTCCTTTATATAGGAGACCCCCGCTCGCATGACTCCACATGAATGATCAGGATCAGACCATCTATAGCACGTCACAACACTTGTAACTATCTACAAAGCGGACCGCATCCGTAGTGTCACGCAGACAAGGTTTCCCTCATATATCCATATACTACAAACCATTTTGGTTATCATTTAAGGCATGATCCACTGTATGCCTCCACATACATGCTTAAGTTACAACGACAACCAAGGATCTTAGTTTATTGGTTTGTGGTTAAGCAAATAAAACATATCATGTTTCATAGACAATAGTGAAGAAAATATCTCATATTATTACATCACAAGTGTTTGTTCAATACAGGTGTTTACAAACTACAGGACCCAATGAGAGTTTAGGGCATCATCCCCAACATTATTATCTATTAGTGATAGACCCTTATCGTTGTCTATCACTGATAAAAAATGATAGAAGTCTATAAGTGTCTATCATTGATAGTTAGTTGTTGTGCTTCTATTAGTTCAAGTATTTTTATTATTCTTTGTTTTGAACTTTCATCACTAACGTCTATAAGTTATAGACAGCGATAGACTTTTATCACTGTCTATCATTGATAGTCACTGATAGACGTCCATCAGTATCTACTACTGATAGTTAGTTTGGTGTGCTTCCATTGGCATAATTAAAAGATGAATATAAACAAAGATATTCTAGTATTTTATCGATTTGAAGATATTGTTCCATTTGTTTGCAACTCAAGAACATGATAAATAAAAAAATGACTTTCATAAACTCTAATATCAATCCATTTGGAAATACACGTAAAACAAAGGCAACTACCATGATTGTATCATAAATTAATTGGTACAAGTTTTCAAGTCCTATGATTGTGACCTTTTGCGATTACACCGACTAAATTTTATCAAACTTTTAGCTTCACCTATAGATAGGATTCCTTTGTTTTCTAGGTCTTCCAGCTTAACATTTAACAATAGGAAGTAATGCTTTAATGTCGTCATCTATAACCCTCAAATTTAAATGAACTCTAGTAGGTTAAACACAATCCTTATATGTTGATGCTAATGTTCATGAATCATAATACTCAGACCTTCTTCCTTCCCTTTCTTAGTCCAATCTCAAATGAGAATAAGTATCCATATTAAGCATCCAAAAAACCAAGTGCATGGCACATAGAATTTCTTCGAAATCCCATACTCAACAACCGTAACATCACGAGTCTAGCTTTACCATGACTTTTTTATCACCATCCATTACTTTGTATTCAATGTTGCTAATGAGATTAACTTAATAAATAAAAATTTAAAAAGTAATAAGTATCAACAAGTGTATATAGATAGTTATACTAATCTATCACAATTTATTAGAGATAGATACTAATAGATGTCTATCACCGTCTATCTCCAATAGACCATGATAAAAGTCTATAAGTGTATATCACGGATTAGTAGTCTAACAATAGTTATCACTGTTGGGATTGGTGTCTTAATTCTCTCGGAGTCTCGTTGTTTGTAATGATACACATTTTTTTATGAATAAAATAATTGTGTTATAGTCTAAAGGTGAATGGAAGTATGTCGTGCTTGTTTCATTGCTGTTTTATATAAGTGTTATATAAAAGAAGTAGCAATGAATGAATAATGCATTGAACATGACACTTAGGCTGTTTATAACCGTTATGAATGTCTTGCATGTGTTAGCTTAGCATTGTGGTTTTGGTTGTTTCCGTTTATAAGTGTTATAAAGGAAATTAGAACTAAAATCAATAAGAAAGAGTGTGCTTGTGGACTTAGGGTGAACTCAAGTTTTTTAAAAGGGTTTTAAAATTGGATTGAGATAGACCTAAGTTCAAATGGTTCTAAAGAGTTTAGTAACCTAGATTAATCTTTTAAAATCAGTTTAATAGGATTAAATTGATTGGCATAAAAGATTAAATTTGTTTTAAATCTATCTATTAGGAACCTTTTGTCTAAGACGGATTCTGACTAGGTTGGGGTTCTTAAGTTGATGAAAACGGAACACCCCTACCTGGGAACCTACCTGGAAAGGTGAATTAGATAGATTTTCAACAAGCATGTGACAAGTTGGTCAAAGACTCTGTTAAAGAGTTCAATGGATGATGGTCAAAAAGTTGTTTAACTATCCAAGGTAAAAGTTACTCTTGGACAAACCTAAAAGTCACTTAGTTAAAATCCTTAGCCGTGTTTTTTCTACGTAAGCTAAACTCTAGGTTACAAAATACTCAGTGGGAGGAAGAAATGTATCTGATATGTCTATGATTCTACTCACGTTTCTCCTTGAATATTCACACTTGAGATTCATGCTTGGCCTCGTGGTGTCCTGGGAGCATCCCCCTTCGGATGGTGTTTGTATGAGTCAATATCAAGGTGAAAGAAGAGAGTTTTATAGTGAGTGGGTGAAGGGTGTGTGCAACACGTCCTATGGTCTCTGTTGTTGATTCACACTGTGAGATCATTCTGTACTCCCTCGTGATGCCCTGGGAGTGTTCACCTTCGTATGGGTTTTGTGCAGTTGATCAAGATCAAGGTGAACTCCAAAAATAGATAGGGTCGCTTTAGGTTTTGCCCTAATCAGATTTTTTCCCTTTGGATTGGCTACTTGAGGCGGATCTCTATGGCCTGAAATAGCGAGTCACACTTACAGGAGATTGTTAAGTAAATTAATGATCTCTTGATCAAATCAATGATGGCTAGTCGTTATAGAAGCAAGAGTTGTTTTGGTATTGATGACTGGTTGAGAACTTCTGAATTCAGAGGAGGGATAATTGACCACCATGCGGTGGCTTTTGTCCTAAACCTTTGAAGCATCATTGCGAAACTAGGTGTCACACGAGGTTCATATTAGTTTTTCTAAAACCTTATTGGATGTTGTTTGTTTTACCACGGGTATTTGCTTAAAACCTAACGTAGGTCAATATGTTTTTCTTTTCAGCAACTCGTTAGTATTTCCGTTTAGTGTTTTTAATATGACCGAATACATACAGTGGAAAGAATCGTGTAAAACGTATTGCATGGCAAACGACCTCGAATTTGTCATGGTTGAGGAATTTCCTCAAGTCCCGATCTTTAATGCACCACAAAGTGTTTGCAATGCATATGAGGTGTGGATGAAGGCTAATTCAATGGCCCGACTTCACATTTTGGCTAACATACCTGATGTTTTGGCCAAAAGGGTTGAGAACATGGTCATTACACGCAAGATCATGGACTCGTTGCAAGATATGTTTGAATGCCAATTCTTACTTATCGAGCACCAAGGGATGGATGACGAAACCAGTAGTGTCAATTGTTCTGATACTGATCCCACTACTCTCCAAAAGAGGAGGAAAGACAGTAAATTTGATTTATTGGTCTTGGAGACGTGTTTGGTAGAGAATGATGATTCTGCCTGGATCCTAGATTTGGGTTTTACCAACCATGTTAGTTCCACTTACTAAGGATTCAGTTCCTGGCAAACATTGCCACAGGGAGAGATGACCCTACGAGTTGGCACTAGTGAGGTTGTTTCTGCTGTTGTGTATGCAGGCTGAAGTTATTTTGACAATAAATGTTATCTGTTACTGGATAATGTTTTCGTAGTTTTTTATATTAAGAGGAACTTAATCTCGATTTCTTGTCTCATTGAATGAGGTTACACCGTCTTCTTTTATGAAAATAAAGTGTTTATTTTCAAGAATGGAACGGAGATTGGTTATTGTTCAATGGAAAGTAACTTATATGTACTAAGGTCGTTGGTTATAAAAGCCTTGTTTAACATTGAAATGTTCAGTACGACAACAACAACTACAAGACCAAAGGTTTCTCCTAAGGAAAACACCCATCTTTGGCATCTAAGGTTATGTCACATCAACCTTAATAGGATCGAGAAGTTGGTGAAAAGTGGACTTCTAAAGAGTTTAGAAGAAAACTCCTTGCCGGTATGTGAATCATGCCTCCAAGGCAAGATTACCAAATGACCTTTTACTGAAAATGGTTATAGAGCCAAGGAAACCTTGGAACTTATACATTCAGACCTCTGTCGTTCGATGAATGTTAGAGCTCGGGGTGGGTATGAATATTTCATCTCTTTCATAGATGATTATTCAAGGTTCGGGTATCTTTACCTAATATAACGGAAGTTTGAAGCTCTTGATAAGTTCAAAAAGTACGAGACTGAAGTTTAAAACTTGTTAGGTAAGAAGATAAAAACACTACGATTTGATCGTGGTGAAGAGTATATGGACCTTCAATTCTAGAACTATATGATAGAACATGGGATTGCGTCCCAACACTCGACCTCTGGTACACCTCAGCAGAATGGTGTATCAGAAAGGAGAAACAGAACCTTGTTGGATATGGTTCGGTCTTGATGAGTTATGCTCATCTTCTAGACTCGTTTTAGGGTTTTGTAGTGCAGACTGTATGTTATATCCTGAACAATATTTCCTCGAAAAGTGTTTCTGAAACACCTTTTGAGTTGTAGAGAGACCGTAAAGGTATTTTACGCCACTTCAAAATTTGGGGTTGTCCGGCACATGTGCTCATGACTAACCTAAAGAAGTTGAAACCGCATTTGAAGGTTTGCCTCTTTGTAGGCTACCCCAAGGAAATAAGAGGTAGATACTTCTATGATCCGAGTAAGAACAAAGTGTTTGTTTCTACAAATGCTATTTTCTTGGAAGAATACCACATGAGGGATCATAAGCCCTAGAGTAATCTCGTTTTATGTGAGATCTCTAGTGAGACTGAGACTGCTGAGGGTTCAACAAGAGTTGTTGAATAGGTCGACAGGTCAACGAGAGTTGTTCAGGTCAGAACATCTAGTCAACCAGCTCAAGAGTTGAGATTGCCTCGATGTAGTGGTAGGGTTATAAACCCACCGGATCGCTACATAGGTTTGACTGAAGCCCAAACCATCATTTCGAATGATGGGGTCGAGGGTCCATTGTCGTTTAAGAAAGCAATGGAAGATGTTGACAAAGATGAATGGGTTAAGACCATGAACCAGGAAATGGAGTCTATGTACTTCAATAACATCTGGGAGCTTGTTGATCCACTTGATGGGGTAAGACCTATTGGGTATAAATGGATCTATAAGCGAAAGAGAGGTGTAGATGGGAAGGTGCAAACCTTTAAGGCTCGACTCGTGGCAAAGAGTTATACCCAGGTTGAGGAAGTTGACTATGAGGAAGCTTTCTCACCCGTTGTCATGCTTAAGTTTATCAGAATTCTCCTATCCATATCCATATTTTATGATTATGAAATGTGGAAAATGGACGTCAAGACTGCCTTTCTTAATGATAATCTTGAGGAGACCATCTATATGACTCAATCAGAGGGGTTCACAGTTCCAGATCAAGAGCAAAAGTTTGCAAGCTTAATAGGTCCTGGGTTGAAACAAGCATCTAGATCATGGAACATCGTATTTGACACTGCAGTCAAGTCATTTGGCTTTCATCAGAACATTGATGAGCCTTGTGTTTACAAGAAGATCATCAACGGCTCAGTAACTTTCCTGGTACTATATGTGCATGATATCCTACTCACTGGGAATGATGTAGGGTATCTGACTGACATTAAGAAATGGCTAGCTGCCCAATTTCAAATGAAAGATTTGGGTGAGGCATAGTACGTTCTAGGGATCAAGATTGTTCGGGATCGTAAGAACAAATGGTTAACCCTGTCTCAGGCATCGTACATTGATCAAATGTTGATCAGGTACAGAATGCAGGATTCCAAGAGGGGTTTGTTACTTTTCAGGCATGGAATCATTTTGTCTAAGGATCAATGTCCTAAGACACCTTAAGAAGTTGAGGAAATGAGATGGATTCACTATGCTTCAGCTGTAGAAAGCTTAATGTATCCAATGTTGTGTACTAGACCCAACATTTGTTATGTAGTAGACATTGTCAGTCGGTATCAGTCCAATCTAGGATTTGATCACTGAACGGCTGTCAAGACGATCCTCATGTATCTTTGGAGAATGAGGAACTACATGCTTGTGTATGGAGATAAGGATTTGATCCTTACAGGATATATAAACTCTGACTTTCAGATCGATAGAGATTCTCGCAAATCGACATCGGGGTCAATTTGCACTCTGAATGGAGGGGTTGTAGTATGGCGAACCATCAAGAAATGATGCATGCGGATTCCATTATGGAAGACGAATACATAGTGATGCGTGGTTAATGCGATGAAATAATGGTGTAGAATACGATGGTGGAATATGCGTTGTGCATGCAAGTTTTTCTAGCAAGATCCAAGTATAAACCCTACTAAGTTGCCTGGTAAGCCTAGGGTCGAACAGAGGGACTAAGGAAACAGTATGCGATGGTAATTTTCGATTACTTTGCGGTAACAAATAAAATAATGTGTTGGTTGGTATGTTGTTTAAGGTATAAAGTCTATGCGGCGGATTTAAGAAAAAAGTTAATAATACGAAAGTACAATGAGTATGCAAGGGAATGGGTTGAGAAGGGATTTAGCTAATACTTCCTAAGAATGCGTTCCTGTTATGCGATGATGCTACATACATACAACAACAAGTCATCTCTCAATGCAAATGCTATAACTTCTAGTTTTAGAACGCATGCGATGTATGCGATGATGTTTATAGGACTTACGTCTAAGCCTCTATTCTTGTATATGAATGACACACACATATACAAGGCGACCGCATACTACCATAACCTATTTCTAGGGTGCATGCGATGCATGTTGGCAAACAGAGCTTATCTCTAAGTCTCTATCTCTTGCTTATGCAGATCTAATCTTGCTTCTTAAGTCTAGATTGTAACCTAGCTCTCTCAAGTGTTAGGTTCATTCTGTAAACTCTCTCTCGAGTAGCTCTAAATGTGTGATGGATACAACATAAGACAAGATGATCGCATACAAAGAAGATCCTAGGTCATGTTAGCTAAGTACTTCTCAACCTATTGGAAAGTTTAGTTACTCATGCATATTGTAAAGAGAGTGAACAGATATAGAAATGCAGGTTCCATTCTATAAATGAAATCGAAATACATAATGACAATGTGAAATAAGATAAGGAGCATGGTAGCAATTTCTTGCTTCCCAAGGCTTTTACACTGTTTTTCTCTACTCTACTCAAAAGATATTCTTGTTCTTGCAAGAGTCGACCCTCTTTCTGTTTTCCACGCTCCCTGGCACTCTCTCGTGCTGACCAAGATGATCTTCTGGCCTTTTTTCTCTTCTCGCCTCCGCCTTCTAAGTATAAGAAAACTATTAACAAAGGCTAACTATCTTCTATATGGTGAACTCTCCGAACTCCTTTAACGGAGGTGACCTTCAGTATTTATAGAACTTCAGGGTGAAGAGTTTTTTCTTTCGAATTATCGCACTGATGGGATTTCATTAATTCTTCGTCTGATGCCGAATAATTTTCACCGAAAAGTTGAGTGTACCTACTACAGTGTGTCGTTAACGGCTTGTCAACTAAATTCGGATTCGACCGTCATCAGCATTCTGTCTCATCGTGATTTATTAAGCTTTCACCTTGATGTGCCGGCTCTATGCGACCACATTCTCGAGCAGATTTTCACGAACACAATCGATCACATAGCTTTGTGGTCGCAATCTCTTAATGCGCTCGGACGTTAATTTTCTTGGATCGAAATTCCGCCTTGAGCCAACGCATTTTCTGCACAAAATACACAAGTTAGCTGCTTTAATGCGATGGACGTATACGATCGCAATATTCTAAACTTAATGCTTTTGGACGCAATTTTATATATTTTTGCCATCGCAATCCTTCATTGTTTTCTATCTTTATGCTGTAATAACGTGCATTTCTGCCTGTTATCACGTAACCGCTTGTGAAGCAACTAAGGAGGTTGTTTGGCTGAGGAAATTACTTTTAGATTTGGAAGTTGTTCCAAATATGGATTTGCCTATCACACTTTATTGTGATAACAACGGGGCTGTGGTGAAGGAGCCTAAGAGTCATCGTTGGGGTAAGCACATAGAGCGAAAATACCACTTAATCAAAGAGATTGTTCATCATGGTGATGTGATAGTCACGAAGATCGCGTTGGAGCACAACGTTGCTAATCTCTTTATAAAGACTCTCACGACTAAAGCGTTCGAGGGTCACATAGAGAGTCTAGGTCTGCGGGACATGCAACATCTTGTCTAGGGCAAATGAAAGAATATACTGAGATATGCTATAGCTTATTGTATATTGTACATGTTTTATATTGTATGGTACATTAGTTTCCTGAGTCATTAGGACAAGTGGGAGATTGTTGGGATTGGTGTCTTAATTCTTCCGAAGTCTCATTGTTTATAATGATACACATTATTTTATGAACAAAAATATTGTTATTTCATTCTGGCATTTACTCATATCCAATAAACAAAGCTCCATGGTTATCTTATGTAAACTTAAGCATGTATATGTAATATACAAGTGGATCAAATCTTAAGTGATAACCTAAATAGGTCTGTAGTATAAGGATTAAGGTGGGATACCTGATCCTGTTGATACTATGAATACGACCCACTTTGTAGAGGTTTGTAAGTGTTATAAACTATTATAGATGGTAGATCTTGATCATTCATGTGGAGACGTGCGAGCGGGGGTGTCCTATACAAAGAGTTTGTATAAGATCGGACCACGAGATGACTAGACTCTGTATATAACGCCGTTGATACTAAAGATTTACATCTCACCTAAACGACCATAGGTGACACAACCTCAATCTTGAGTGCTTTGGGAACTCCTGCCTTTGATGGCGGTCGTTTGATTAGTATGGGTGAGAGTGGCCAGATTGCCAACGTAACATGCCTACCTTTTTGGGGACTTGTCTGAATTGAAAGCTGAGAACTCAATACACAAGATGGAATTCACTCCTTTTTCGAAGCAGGGATAAGTAGAGAGATTGCTCCCTTAAGGGCTGATTCCGGAGCTTGAACATAGTGGCCACAGCTTCTCTTTATTAGAGGGATCAATTGTACTTAAGGGGTTAGATGTAATTACAGGGGCATAAAGGTTATTGGCCGAGTTGTACTTACGAGCAATCTGTGAAGGGTTGTCGTGTTGTTGATTGGTTAAGATGGACATATAATATATATATGGTAAGGACAGTTCAACTGTCAATCTTTGGTGGAGTGCCTGGCAGTTAACGGATGGCGGATCCGGTGACTAAAGAGTTTAGTCGGTTATTCACGTACTGTTGGAGCTTCGAGCTACAGGTCCATAAGGTCCTCTTAGTAGCTTAGTGGATTCAGTTGAGGATCAGTTCTTGGTGTTGATTTGAAATGATCAAATTGACAAGAAGTAATTCGATTATATATGATATGATTGGTATGGTGTATGAGATACATCTAGTGGAGGATTAATGTAAATGAGATTTACATTAAGTACCATGGAATAGAAAAAAAAAAGCTATGGTTTATATGTTTCATGAGATGAAATATTAAAACTATAGGTTATAAATATAGTATGATAAGTTGATTATCATTTATATTTATAATAATATTAATTATTGGATAATTATCTCTTTTTCTCTAATAACCAATTGAGTGGGAGGTTATTGGTGGTTTCATGGTAATCGTGAGATAAAAGGAAAAATATTTTCCTAATTTTAGTAATGTTGAAAAAATTGATGTTTTGAGATTTCCAATCTCGAAATTACTCATGGTAAGTTGTCAAGTAAATTAGATTTACTAAGCGACAGCTTGGAGTAAGGTAAACGATCGTGGAGTTTTAGTAGGCGACAAACACTCGGCTAAGCGATGAGCTAAACGATCGCATAGCTTTTGCTAGACGATCGTTTAGCTTTTCCTAAACGATCGCATAGCTTTTGCTAGACAATCGCTTAGCTTTTCCTAAACGATTGGGCATCGACCTATACAATAGTTTCTTTCCATCTTTCACTTGCTCAATCGTTTACACAATTGTGTTTCCTTCGGTCTTCTGCCTCAAACCAAGTCCACACAGAGTCCACCCTCTGAATTCTCACATCGAGAATATCAAGGTAGCCTTCTTGTTGGTGTCATACTCAACTTGACACCGTCGAGGTTCTGTGGAGGCCATTCGTGTTGTTCGGGGTGTTCATGACCAAGGCGATAGTTTAGTTCGAGTGCACGGTGTTCGTGCAGTGTAGCGGTCGTGTTGGACGAGCGTTCGGGTGTTGCTGTGATATAGTGTTTGTGGTCAAAGAGCTTTGAGATGAGTCGACGAAAGTGTGTTACTCTTGTCCTTGATATGTTGTTGAACATCCTGTAATTTCTGTATTTAATGCATAACTGTATGTTTATGTTTTTTTTTTATTGTAATTATAAAGTTCATATACTATTATAATTTGGAATGATCTTTCCGCTGCTCATGGAAATCCTCGTGTTCGATTTCCTTCAATCACTCATATACTCTAATAGAAGTATATCACTGTCTATTAGTGATAGATACTGATAGATAGTGAATTTCAATTCTTATCATGAAGCAAGTGTATGTTTATCAGTGTTTTGAATACACCATTCAACTATAACAACATTAAAATTTATTATTGATAAATAATGATATACTTCTATCACTTTTTGTCATTGGCTATCACCATCAATTTATATATGCATCTTGAGTCCTGAAGTACACAACAAAATAAAAACTAACAAACACACACACTTCAGTCCTCAAATCACAATCAAACTAGAAAAAATAAAAAACACACAAACATCTATATGTGATGAACGGTTATAGAGTTCAACCACTACCTATCAATCTTAGTTCACATATATATATTACAGATAGATAGAGATGGAATTCTATCACTGTCTATTAGTGATAGATAAAGATAAATAGAATTTTATCTTTGTCTATAACTGATAGGTAGTGATAGACTTCTATCCTATCTATCACTGATGGACAGAGATAAAATTGTCATAAAGAAGATTGTAAACAAACTTAATCAATTGAAAAGGAAAATATTATACAAACACAAACAAAAATAACATAAAAATCCATGGTTCAGATTAATATATCATATTTATCACTAACTTCTTTCATTGTCTATCATTGATCTGAAGGAATTGTGAAGTTTTGTAGCGGAAGCAGGGATCAATCCAATTTTCAATTTTTTTCACAAAATACAAATTTTACAAAACCTAAACAGAAAATTATGCATTAATTCATAAATTTACAACAAGCGTTTAAAGAGGAAAAGGGAGAAGATTATATACCCTTGATGAATAAAAAACTTCACGAAATCCCCTTCTCCAAATTGATCACGATCAAGGAAAAACATAATGGCCACCACCACAAGATTGTTATCTATATTTTTATTTAGGTCGAGATTTCTTATAAGCTTTTATCTGTATGGGCTCTGAGTTTTAGGAGAGGGAGAGAGTTTGAGAGAGAGGGGGGAATCTTTTTAGAGAAAAATTACATAAGCTTTTTCACCCTGGTCTTTTTTCTCTGGGAAGATAAAGATGAAAAATTCAAAGAAAAAAAATCTTCTGCGTGAAAACCACCCACTTCCTTTCTCTACATGGGATCCAGAGAGAATTAAGGGGAGGGAAGTTATTTCCCTCCCTTTAAATTTAAATTTAAATTTAAAATTAAATTATATATATATATATATATATATATATGACTTGTAGTTTATTCGATATACAATATAACCTATACTTTTATTTCTCTCATATGTTTGTGGTATTTTATATAAATCACATTTATACTAAATTATATGAATCCAATCCATATAATTAATAATTGAATCATATTGAAATATTTATTTCCTCTCAAATAATCTTTATATTATAATGTATCAAATACATTATATTAATTATTTCACATATAATTAATTCCCTCAATTAATTTGAACAATTCAAATTAATTCAAAATTAATTCTCAATCCCTGTTAAGCTACAAATGAGATCTTATGAAACTGTAGATTGAAGCTTCAATAGTACTTAGATAATTAATTAAACTCTTTAATTAAATTACCCAACATCTATTAACTGTCTGTCACTCCACTAAAGACTGACAACTGTACTATTCGCACTATAGATATATTTCTGTGTCCATTGGATATAACCAATCAACGGTGCGATAACCCTTCACAAATTGCTCGTAAGTACAGTTGGGATCAAAATTACCGTTTTGCCCTTGTATTTACATCTAACTCCTTAAATACCACTGATCACTTTAATGAATAATAAGTCATAGTTCAACTATGACCAAAACCCCTTTGGGGCCAAGAGAGGGTACGACGCCACGTGGTTGAAGCCCTAGAATAAGCCCTTAAGGGAGCAATTTATCTACTTACTCATATGTGTAGAGAATGAGTGAATTCCGTCTTGTGTAGCTGTGTTCTTAGCTCCCTAATCAGACGAATCCCCAAATGGTAGGCTTATTGAGTCGGCGGTCTGACCACTCTCACCCATACAAATCAAATGACGACCTTCATAGAAAGGAGTTCACAACTCACTTGAGATTCAGGTCATGTCACTTATGGTCATTTTGGTAAAATATAAGTCTCTATTATACATGGCGTTATATAATAAGACTAGTTATTTCGTGATCCGGTCTTATACAAACTCCTTTGTCTAGAATACCCCCGCTCACACATCTCTACATGAATGATCAAGATCAGATCATTTGTAGCACTTTACAACAATTGTAATATCTACAAAGCAGGTCGTATTCGTAGTCTCACCAGGATAAGGTACCCAACCTTATCCATCTACTATAGACCATTTAGGTTATTACTTAAAAATGATCCATCTATCCGTCTCTACACACATGTCTAAGCTACAGAAGATAACCTTGGATGTTAGTTTATTGGTTTGTAGGTTAATGCTACTAAATTTCGAATAAAACATCTCATTTTTTATTAAATAAAATATTTGTACATTACAATTACAAGATACATGACCCATGAGATTTAAGGCATTAATCCCAACATGATCGACATAGATGGAGTTCTATCCATGTCTATCGTCGAATGTTGCATTCTCTTAAGTGATGCGATGAATGGTAGCCTTATGTTATGCTTTAAATCCTAAATGAGATGTGATAACTTGTAGAAATACAAGTTATCGTCTCTCAAAAATTAGAACAATTAGGGTCTTTAATGATAAAATCTCATCATTCTTAGGGAAAACGCATAGAATTACTCAAACACTATCAAACTCATACAAAAGAGTATTTATTACTGAAAAACTGCGGCACTAACGCATAATATTGCAGGATTTCAACAAGGATTCTAAGTGTCGCAAACAACGTCAACGCATAGGCATGCGTCGGAGGGGTTTCAACAAAAGAAAGATTCATTGATTCAGGCTGTTTGTGTCAAATCACCACTTACAAGCATGGGCATCTGCAGCTGGTGGCATCTGAAAAGTGTCTGAGTGTCAGGCGGCAGACTAGGATATGGAATTTAATGTTGCCCCATCATCAAGCTGATGAAGAACAACGCCTATAAATAGAAGAAATCCCATAAGATGAGATGATTTAGCTCAATTTGTATAATTATGAAATTTAGAGACTTAGAGTCGTGCTGCTGTGACAAGAAGAACACAAGAAGGAAGAGAACTACCCCCACTTTCTATCAAGGACTGGATAAGGCTTAGCTCGAGAGAGAATTTTCTTCCATTTCTTTTACAAGTTGGTTGTACACGAATTTAAATTGAGCCAAAGAAGACAAGAGATTGTACTCTGTGACTTGACTCCTTTCTTTTCATCTGAATTCTAATTCTGTTCATCTCATTTGATTGAGTATTGATCTTGTAAAGACAATCAGTTTCTTTATGAATTCACATATTTGATTTACTACACTTCGTCACTGTTCATTTCTTGCTTTGCATTAGATGCATCTATAACTTCATGCAAAATCCATTTCTAAATGCCTAAGTCAACTGAATCACTTGGTAAAAGCTACTTTAGCTTGAATTATTCGAGAGAATAAGCAAGCAAACATTAAGTTAGAAACGCTTGGTACATCTAGAGATAGACGCACTAGTGTTTTATTGCATTTTGTGACTAACGCATACACCCTAGAGATAGGGAATTGTATGACATTCACATTGAGAAGTGCTGAATAGAAAGTAAGCAGAAATCTAATGCATAAACATAGATAAACAAGTCATTTTCATCCGCATCACATTCTTGTACGTGTACATTTCACTTAGATCGGCGCATATCCCCTGCACTAAACACCATTTTCACACAACCTCCTGTTTTCTACTTGATCTTTTTGTATCTTCTTGCATGCACACAACAAACTTAGTGTAGATAACTCATTCCACATTCACTTAGGATACTTCTACATCAGTTACAATACAGGCTCTAAGTTAGCTTTAATCTAAATCCCTGAGTTCGACCCTGGACTTACCAAGAACCTGAGTTGGATTTATACTTGGATCTGATTCAGGAAAACTTGAACGCATAAAGAGGAGTGTCACGCGTCCCTTCATGCATCATTAACGTATCAACGCATCAATCACATTTGCAGTCATTTTTCCAATTACCTCTTATAATACACTCCTAAGCTTGCATCACGAATGCAACGAACAAGATGAATAATTTACTTTAAACGCAGTATTTTCCTATTTAGACCCAAGTATAAGTCTAAACAAAATAGTTTCGGTGAAATGATTATTTGATCTTAACATAGTGGGTTGTTTTCAATCATGTGATGAAAATGTTGTTTCCTAAACTAATGAATCACTTACAAGTACGGTGGATTGGATGATCGCGGGTGTGTGAATGGTGATGCATCGAATGATGGTGAATGTGTGATGACAATTACAATCAATATATGAAGCAGCGTGCGTTGAAAATGGAGAAAATATCAATAACTAGACAGGGTTTGAGAAAGGTCCATTAACATTTTCCTAAACAGTATACAAGTCATATGTTCATGCTATAAATTCATCAAGTAATGAACTTCACCTCTTAATGTTTTTAGCCACAATATCCTATCTCTAGGATGCATGCAATGAGTTTTGATTTCAGCAGGTTAACTTTATCTCTAAAGCTACTATTCTCGTTGTCTAACAAGTTCGACAATCACATACTCTCTCAAACAATTGATTATTTTCTACTTAGACCAATCTCTCGATTTAATCTCAGTAACTAAAAGATATGGAAGGATAGAATATGGAAGAAATTGTATTCATATTAAGAAAAAAGAGTTTTTCAATCTCTACAACTTAGTACAAAATGAAGATGCCAAGGAAAGTGTAATGAAAGGCAAGAAATAAAAATATCAAGCCGTATGTCACAATTTCTTGTTGTTGCTTTTGGCTATAATAGTGACTGCTTCAATGTAGTTGCAACAGTGGTGGTAGCCTTTCTTTTTTCTTTTCAGAAAAAGAAAACTGAGCTCTTAGTTAGAATTCTCCAAAGAAAAGCTTGAAGAAGTGGTGGCAATGGCGGGTTTTAAGTAGTGAATGAACAGAGCTTCGGTCAATTTCTTGGTAAAGCTGATCTCATATCATTTCATACTCAGAAAAATCTTCAATGGACTATTTATAGATGTAAAAAAGAAGGTTCTTTGTCTCTCTCTAATGATACACGACACCTTGCATTTAATTCCACACTTTGCTGCACCGACTACTCGCGTCACAGATTCATTGGCTTTGGTATGGATGTCTCAAATCAGTTACCAACTTGCATCTTGATGTGATGTACACCATGTAACCCCATAAACCTATTTTACTGATTAATTGTGTTTAAGTTTTTATGAATTCAAGTTAATGATATATATATAGTTGAATATTATGTAAATTATGTTATGATTGTGTACAATATTTAAAAGAGGAAAATTTTCTAAGTATTAGGAATAGGTGAGATAAGAAAACTAACACTTAGATGGAAATCAGAGGACTAGATGCGATAAAGGCATGTGATACTATGCAGTTAAGGGTCCAAGGGAGGAAAATGAGTTAAGTCTAACAAGAGGCATGCGTTGATGGTCATTTTTGTGGGTTTAACAAAGGCCAAGAAGGACAAAATGCGAGCAACTAAGTTTGCCTAAGTGAGCGTGTGCTAAGCCTTAAGTGATGTTAAGGAGATTAATAGGCTTGGTCCAAGGGCTATGCGATGGCAAGAAGCTCTGAGGCACGTGTAAAGGTTAATGAAGACGTTGATGAGCGGAAGGCCTAAGCACGAGCACCTAAGACATGTAAATGTATACGTGGGCTAGTAACGCGGTGACCGTAGGTGTGCGACGCTGTTTGAGTGTGCGTTGGATAGAAGGGAGACTTGCATGGACTCAAACCGATGAGTTGGTAAAAGACTTAAACACCTAGTTTTATCACTCAATTGGTGGGCTAAGTGGTCTGATTAGAGGCTATAAGTGAGCCTAGTGCGTCAGGTGTCATCTTAGGGATGTTATCTAATCATGTAACCCTTCATATCAAAGGAAGTTAGAAATGAGAAGCTTAGTTTGGGCATTTTACTTGTGCTAAAAAAGGAGAGTTATTGCCAACCTGAAGCTTGGGCAGTGAGGAAATTAATCTAGGGCTGCCGGAGGAAAATTCTTATGGAATTGAGCTGGAAGTTGAAGAATTCCTCAAGTGCTTGAGATTCTTAGGTTACTCGGATAGATTGTAAAAGTTGACAAATTTCAAGATGGAGAGGAATCAGATCCTGAAATTCAAGGTAAGTTAGCTAAGATGTCTGGGAATAAGTTCTTAGAAAGAAGTTTCATGAGATTAAGTCTGGAATTAAGTTATTCAAACTGGAAACTAAATCTGGAATTTTTTATTGGACGAACAAGCAGGTAGCTGCCACCCAATCATAAGCAAGCAGCTGACTGGCTGAGGCTAAGTGTGGGCGAGTGCACATATGCGATAAAGTAAGTAGGCACTGGTCGAAGTGTGCACACAAAGTGCACGAGAGACTGTGTACAACGGAAGAGGCGTGCTGAGGGTTACGACCACGAGCACCCATCGCATAGGTGAGGTAGGCGTATCTTAGTGCCATTGAGCACTCGTATGCGGATTGCTACCCACCTAGCTAATCGTAAGGTAAAATCAAGTTAAGGATGAAAATGCGCTGAGTACTTATGTGTCATGGATGCGTTGAGTAAAAAGCAATGAGATGATGCGTTGAACTAAATTTAGACTTAGTATATGTTAAGGTTGATAGTGAAGTTAAGCTTAAGAGGGAGTTAAAGGCTCTAACCAAAGACTCTCATTATTTATACAGGGCAAACACATATAGGGGAGGCCTACAACCCTTTAAGGAAGGAACTCAAAGACGGTGAGTGACTAGCTTTCAAATGTTTATTAAGTGTTTTACTGATGAACTTGCAACGCATAGTTAGTCTAGCTTGATTTCCTCAATGCATGATTTAAGTATTGGAAATTGATGTTGAACGCATGACCTATAGTTTAATGATAGATTTTATATATAACTTCCATGTGTTCCAATTAAGCTTTATGTTGTGTTTTAGCATGAGACTAAGCTTTTCAAGGATTTCTTACAGCATGTTGTGTATGCTATTTATGATAAAGATTCATGTAAAGTTAAAATGTTTTATGCTTTGTATGAAAAACCTACTCCTGGACATTGGTACCAAAGGCATGGTAAGGTACCCAGTTACATGGAGATCCTTGCTACCGAAGGGATTGATGTTGATGAGATCGAGAAAAATGACTCTCTCTTAACTAAGATTATTAGGAGCAAAAGCGCTCTCGCACGTGCTTAGGCAGAGGAGTGGAGTCACTTTGTAGGAAATGATGATGAGTTTCATTTCAGAGTTTTTATATGCCATATTTTCACTTTTCCAACTTTAATCTTAAACCTGTAAATGAAATTGTAAATGTTTTATGAAAATCACGTTTATGTTGTTCTTGTATGAAAAAATGTTTCCGAAAATAGTCACTCACTCAACATTTTAAGCTCATTCTTTTATATGTTTTCTCTCTCAGGCAGTGGTCAACATTTCGAAACCTAGAAGATTTGCTAGTCAGTCACTACTCAGGATCTTCCAAGAATTTTTTAAAGTTTAAGTGGCCCACTTTACTATGTTTAGACCCTAATTTTGTCTGTACATGTCATGGAAAAAATGGTAGAACTTGTGTCGAACTATTATTGTATTAAACTTAAGTCTTTAGAATCTATTAATGTATGTTGGTTTGGTAACTATTTAGCAGTATATGTGTGTGTGTGTGTGTAGTGGAAATGATGATGTGACTATGGTAGGTTGTTGAGATTATAAACTGCTAAACAGGTTTAACTGATGCTAAAGAGACAGGTACAAAATAACAGGTTGGACCGTAGTTTTCATAAGAGGGTTGATGACGGCTGTCTTCACATCCCTTCTTAGATTTAGAGGACAATCTGGGAGGGGGTGTGACACACTGCCTACGCGTCTGTCGTTTTCTCTATTCATGTTTCATCTCATCACATGGTTTTTTGTGTTACAAAATTGGGCACTGAGCTGATCTCTTCTATGCGTTCAAGGCTGCAACTTTTTCTTTCTTGGCCATTTTTTTTTACTTCATTTCATTTAAAGCTTGCATTCAATAATGACCAATCTTACAATTTCCAAGATTATGAGTTTTGTAAACACATGAATGCAAAGTATGATTATTTTCTATGAATTTCATATCAACTTAACAGATTTTTCTCTAAATTTTTCTAATTATTCTAAAGAAGGAGATAAAATAAATTGTATTTCTAAAAGTTATCACTGATCGAGAGAGAGTATTATCACTTAAAAACACAAACCAAAACAGAATTCAAGCACCATAGTACCTATTATATTCTATTATTGATAGATTGTGATAGACTTCTATCACTAACTATCAGCTAGACTTCTATCATAGTATGTCGCTGATAGATAGTGATAGAACTCTATCACGGTCTATCAATGTTAGATAGTGATAAAACTCTATCACTTCCTATCAGTGATAGAAACTTGAGTTGAAAGAAATAACAAACACACAGACAATCTGATTTTAATAACGTATTCATTTGAAAAGTGATCTTGGAGAACATTCTAATCAAAGATCGAAGAAGAAGAAGAGGTTGTACAATTCTGACCGATTGAACAAGAAGAATAATGCTGAAATTGGAAAAGAAGAAGAAAAAGAAGAATAATGAATATGTGGTTTTGGCAAAGATTATGTGAAGACGAAGCATAAGATGCGGTGAATGTGGTGAAGAAAAAGAAGCCGCGAAAAAGATGCAGTGAAGAAGAAGAAGTGGTGAAGAGGAAGAAGAAGGAGAAGAAGGTGTACCAGGTTGATCACGTTGTTGATGAACCAAATCTCAGAGACGATGAAGAAGATCCGATCAAGAACAAACGAACGATGAAGAATAAGAAGAAGAAATCACCGATCGAAGTTTAAATGAAGAAGGGTTGTTTAGGAATTTTCAAAAAATGTAAAACGTTATTCACATTTTCATATTTCTCACATTTTTTTTTTGCTATATGGGTAATTGGTTTCATTTTTTTTTAATACTATTTATAAGGATTTCCCAAAAATATACACTATATGTTTTTTTAATATTTAATTTTGAAAATTTATTCATATGAATTTTTCATATTTTTAATTGACACTTTTGGAGAATTAAAAAATATTATCAAACATGTTTCTATTTTTAGTTAAAAAGAATGGAAATTATCAAAAATAGAAAAATAAGGACAACTATTTACACGAAATAACAAAATTTAATCATTTTAGACTTTTATCAGTTTCCATCACTAATAAATACTGATAGACTTCTATCAACCTTTATCAATGAAGTTTCTATCACCGATAGAGATTGATAGAAGTCTATCAACGTCGACTCCTTAATTGATAGAATATGTATGTCAAACTATAAATTTTGGATCTGATGAATGAACATGTTTTTAAAATCTTAGTCAGACTTCTTAAAAGATAGGAGACAAAAATTAGTTTTTTAACCTTTTAAATTACAGCACATATGAATTAAAAAATAAAACAACCGTCCGTTTCGATCGTCGATCAAGTCAAACTATAGAACTGTAAAAACATAAGCTAATTTTAGCATAGTTTGTCTTGAAGAAATAAGATACTAATTATTGGATCTGATGTTGAACTAAAAAGCACATGAAATCCAAACTCAACGAATGGCCCAATTACTCTTCCAAAGCCCATTTCGCCCAGTTACCTATAAAAGGCCCAAACCATATCACCGTTGTTTTTCTTCCATTGCTTTTCTCTTCCTTCTCCATTGTTTTCCTGTTTATTTCCGGTTGAAGTCGAAGCTTTTGCTCAACGATTGTGAAGTTTTAGAGTTGTCGTTACTGATCAGCGATTTGGCAGAGTAAGAAGCAGAATCCCCAATTCACTCAGAAAGTCGCCGAATTCAGCCTTTTAGGCTCCGGCGACAACCCTCATCATGGTTGCTTCAACGGTTCTTATGGTGTGTATAAGCCTGTTACTTCTTTTTTGAACTTCATCCAATTAATTTTCCACCATTTTCCCGTCTCGGTTGTTTCTTTGTTGATTCTCATCGCTGTTTCAGGTGGCAGAGAAGCCTAGCATTGCGCTCTCAATTGCTTCTGCACTCTCTCATGGCCAAGTAAGTTGTAGAAACACTTTCTGATTCTCGTAGGATTTTAAGATTATAGGTTGGTGATCACAGTGGTATTTTTTAACCCATTTCTAAGGTTTTTTTCCCCCACTTGCCCGAATGACTTAGACAGTAGATTATACAGGTTTTAGAAGACGAACAATGGTTCTCAGTTGGAAGAGTTGATTAGCATTCATAGGATAGCTTGCAAAAGCCTCTCTTAAAATGTATATTTCGATGTATACTAGCATGCTTATATCATTTTGCATATTTTAGGATATGTAATTTGAACATTACTAAGTATATGATTTTAGCATGTGAATAGAAAATCTAGCATGGTGCTCCCACTGTGTGCACGTGTATACATTTTTTAGCAAGATTATTTAGCACATAATCTTGTGGGCTATACCATGTTTGTTATTTCCTTTTTCAATTTATCCTTAGAATTTTCTACTGGTATAAGAGAGTTTCTGTAGTCCAGGAATAATTTCATTTGGTGTTTGTAAAGAAGGCCTAAGCATGAAAAAAAAGTTTTATGAAAAGGCCTCAAGTTGAGAGACATCAAGCATTTCACAAATTGAAAGACAAGGGGAAATTCAAATGAGATAGCTTTGTAGAGATTTTTGAACGTTTCATGCGAACCACCGCCAGTATCCCTTTAAATGAGAACCGTGCTTGACTTAGTCACAATAACCTTATGGTAGAGAGAATCAACTTCCAGGAAGAACATCTCAAGTTACCAACACCCAAACCTCCAAGGTCTGTTGGTCTAGACATGACTTCAAGCTAGCTAAGTGAGAACCTCCAAGGCACTTGTAGTTTGTTTTAATTCGGAAAAGTTTGAGCTTTTATGTTGAGATTGTCCTCCTTTATTTATTAATTTATTAGTTTTTTTTTTTAAAATTATAATAATAATGATTATTATTATTTTTTTAAATTTCTATTTCTGGTCTTTAGAGAAATTGTGTATGTTTTGGTTCTTTGGGCTTTTTTCACGTCTCCAAGTTGGAGTTTTATACTTCTTCATCATGTTGATGAAAAGTATTGCTTCCTTATCAAGGGGAAAAAGAACAATTTAGGAAGTAATGTTGACATATAAGCTCAATATATTAATGTTACAGATGTCTACAAGAAAGGGTAGCACAGATGTACATGAATTCGATGGGAGATTTCTTGGGCATCATGCTCATTATAAAGTGACATCAGTGATCGGGCATGTTTTCAGGTGCCTTTTCATTTAATTATATCTCGTGTGTATGAATGTGATTTTGTTGCTTTAAAAATTATATCTATGCAAAGAACGTCAAGATTGAAGAACTTTTATTGATTTTGCAACAATAAAAAAGTCCAACTGTTAAAGGGGTCTATACGAGATTCACGTGCAATTAATGGAAATTAATGAACTAAGATCTGATAGTTGCAATTGCAAGTTCTGCTGTCCTTGGCCTAACCTACGGTGAAAAAATATTCCTTTGTTTCTTGTTTTGCATTTTATCTTTACTGACCTTTTCAACTTAGATATGTAGATTTGTGTGTAACGTATTTGTTTTTTTTTTTTTTTTCATTGTTCTTTCCTTTCCTTTTATAATTAGTTTCCTTGGTTTAGACTCCTCTTGTAATAGTATATTTACTCATTATTGGGTTCTTTGAGAAATGAGAAAATAATTTCTCCAAAAACAAGAAGATAGTTTTTAGCTTTCTAGCCCAATTGTGGATTTTTTTTCTCCCTTTTTTTCACTAAGACACATGCTTTAATATTGTTCTTGCAGTTTTTTTTTTATAGATAATATGCAAAAACTGGCCCAGACACTCACGATGTAAAAGAAAAAAATATCGTTCTTGCACTTGGAATTTTGGATTTATTTTTGTGAAGAGAAGAGAAACAAATTGTATTGATAAATGAAATAAAGGAGTAAAAACCCAAACGCCTAGGTGTATTACAAAAGTGCCTTCCAATTTGGATGTTGTGTGGTTGTTTATTAAGATATGATTGTCCGTTCTTGAGCCTAAGCTGCGCATGGTGTTTTTTGTTGATAAAAATGGGATTTTACGAAAAACAGTTGATAACAGAAGAATTCTTTATTTACATAATTAACTATAACAGGCAAGAAATAAAGGCTGAAAGACAGCTACATGGTGCCCTTGAGCCCAAGGGCTCCATGTATAGGTGTTTTTTGTTATAACAATGGGATTTTACGAACAACAGCTGATAACATAAGATTTTTTAATTACATCTTTACGATAACCAGCAAGAAATAATAAAGGCTGAAAGAGAGCACTTGCAATATACATGGCGCCCTTGAGCCCAACGCTGAGCATGATTTATTAGGCATGTATTTCCCTGCATTTGTATATTCCCTTTTCATGTCTCTCTGTATCTATCTGATTTTATATAACACGCTCCCTATTAATTCTTTATTTACTTGATTAATGATGAAGGCTTAAGTATTATTATTTCTCAAATTATCCAATTGTGGAATGAAAATTATCTGAGTGTTGTTCCAAGGTTGCTAATTAATATGGCTATAGTAAAAATTGGCAAACACTGGATTTTTGTGCCTATTAATTTCCAAGAATGCTCTTTGCTGAAATGATTAGTTTTTCTGATTCTGTCTGACAAAGCTTACTTGTGTGGTTGTTTTTGGTTGCTTCATGATGATGGACTAGTCCTTTACTCTCTGGCCATTGTTATAGTGCATTTCTCTGTTGTCTTTTCATGGGTGTAGTATAGATTTCCCAGCTGGATTTCAAGATTGGAAGAGCACTGATCCTTTGGATCTTTTTCAAGCTTCAGTGATTAAGACAGAATCAAACCCAAAGGTACGAGCGGTTACATTTTTCTGTTGGTTTGTATGAATACTCTCTCACATTGTAGGAAATTGGGGATGGTTGAAACATTAACTAGGAGAAACTTTTGTAATTATCCTATAGGAATTTTGTTACACAGTTGGAGCTCCTTGTAGAGGGCGCTATTTTGTGGACTTGGTTTTTTTTATGCCTGTATATTCTTTCATTAAAAAATAAAACCTAGGAGAAACAGTTTGCCTTGGTTAATTAACTAAATAGAATTTTTCTCAACTAAATTAAACTATTTCTATTGATTTGTCCGATATACTTCGTATTCTTGGTTTCCTTTTTATTTAACAGTCCATAAAATGCATGTGCTTCTCATGTATATGTGCCACTCATTTATCAATCCACTTTTCATGTCCTTTGTTTAGTTTTCATACATTCGCCTTTTCTTATGTTTTCCTTTCTTCTATTCTAGGTTTGTGTGAGAGATATATTTCGATATGGTGAGGAGCTTGTGAATTTCTTTTCATAAATCTTAACAATGATAATTAAGAAAATGATGGATCAATGTATCTTCAAGGAGGATACCCCATTGCCAAATACGGTCATTTTAGTGCCCTCTTTGCCTCAACCTTGAAATCTTAAGAAGATCACCTTTTTGTTCACTGCAAGAAAGCTGTAGCGTTTTACCAAAGCACAATACATAAAAATTTTATAATGAGGTCTTCCCAATTGTTTATTTATTTATTTTTATGAAAACAACAACTTTCGTTGAGAAAAAATGAAAAAAACATGAGCATACAAAAAGCCAAGCCCACAAAAAAGGAAACTCCCTCCACAAGAAGGGGCTCCAACTATGCAACAAAATGCCTATGGGATAATTACAAAAATCCTTCGAAATTGAAGTCCAAAGAGGAACATAAAAACGAACGAGGGACCAAATATCATAAGGATACCTATCCACACCCCTAGACACTCACCTATTCCATTCGCCCCACAAAACCCATAAGATTGGGCCCACCCCAGGACACCATAAAAACGGCCTTTCCTTCCAAAAGGCGGATTGAGGAGGAATTCCTCGATCATAGCATTGACGTCTTTGTTTTGAGCGACCATCAACCCAAATATCTAGAAGAAAGAATCCCAAATACAAATCGCATACTCACAGCGCCAGAGAATATGGTTCAAGTCTTCCTCTTCTTTCCGAGAAAGAATATAACAAAAAGGCCAACAAGCGAAGGCATCTTCCTCAGAATTGTTTATTATAGAAGATTATGCAAATGTTTTCCTATTATCAGATATAACAGCATTAAAGGAAGAAATTTGATTCGTGCTTTTGGGGATGGTTGGGCATTGGAAAGGTAGCTCTTCTTTTCAGATTTCAAAGATAGCTGAAGGTGAAGCCTTTGATGATTCTTTCAATTCAAATGTGCATAACAGTCTGTCCTTTGGTTTGGTTCGGTCAACTAGGAAAAAAGTAAGTAGTTGCACATGGGATGATGAAAAATCTGATTTTTAATAACCATACCAATATCAGTATTAGCAGTTTAGAGGAGGGAGGAATTTGGTTTAATGAATCAAGTTTCCTTGAAGAATCTTATGAAGGTGATATTAGAGTTCTTTTTGCATACAATTCTCCTTTACGAGAAGAATCTTGTGATGGATTTTCCCACCAAATCTAAAAAATGATGATCTAATGAGTTATTTTGAAAAGGAATTGTTCCAACTTAATCCTAAGCCTTAAGTTGGTATTCCTAGTTTACTTTGGTTGTCTGCAAAAGATTGGAGTGTTTATATTTGAGTCATTATTTCCAAGGGGGATTGGGATGCACTTATTCAGGAAATAATTTTTCCTTAAACACTCCAAGCCATTAACTCCATCTATTATAGTTTATAGTATGACTGTAGGAGATGATGAGATAAGGAAAAATTAAGAATTTGTGTGGTGTATTTATGGGAATTCTTTCTTGAAATAATCTTTTAACCTTAACTGGTAAAAAAAAATCAATAAATTGCCAAACTGAGCATAGCTCAACGACGATAATTAGCATCTACTCTTTCCTTTGAGGTCGGAGGTTCAAATCCTTATACACCCACCCACTTGTACTCCATAAAAAAAAAAAAAAAAGATGAACAAAATCAACCGACTACAACTGTTTTTGTTTTCAAAAGTTTATAAGTTTTTTGTAGTTTTTATTTTTAAAGGAAACATAACTTTTCATTGATATAATGAAAAAAGACTAATGCTCAAAATACAAGGAAACAAAATATTCAAAAGAAGATGTAGAACTTGCTAAAAACCATATGATAACCTTCCCAAAATTCATGAATAAACACAAAAGATAAATGCTTGGAGAGAGAGAGAGAGAGAGAGAGAGCCACATTTTTGATAAAATTTTTAAAAAATTGGACAGATGGAAGAGATTCAATTTGTCTCAAGGAGGAAGAATAACATTGAATAAGGCAGTGCTAACAAACCTCCCAATATATTATATGCCCTTATTTGCTATGCCTGTGAAAGTTATCGAGGCAATTGAGAGGATTATGAGGATTTTCTTTTGGGAAGGAGTTAATGGCAGTAACGTTAATCACTTGGTTAAATGGGATTCGGTTTCAAAGCATTTACAACATGGGGTTGGAGAAGAATTCAGCTTAGGCAATTTCAAAGCCAGGAATTTGTCTTTAGTGGGGTTGGAGATGCATGAATCAGGGGCGCTTTGGTGCAAAGTAGTGAAGAGTATACATGGAGGTGGTTCTCATAATTGGCACACTTCTGGCAAAGTTGGTAGGAGCCTTAGAAGTCCTTGGATTAATATTTCTCGAGCATGGTTGCAAGTTGAAAATCTTGCACTTTTCAAGCTTGATAGCGGCACAAAAATCTCTTTTTGGCATGACTTATGGCTGAATTCTTCTCCTTTGAGTTCATTGTTCCCAAATTTAGCTTGTATTGCGTCATATCCCAGTGGTTCAGTTTCTGACTATTGGGACTCGAATACTCAATCCTGGGCTAGAACTTTTAGAAGATTTTTGAAGGATGAAGAGGTGCTGGAATTTCAGAATTTTTTGGCTCCATTAGAAAGCCAAAAAGTGGTTGAAAAGCAGGATACAAGGTGCTGGAAGTTGGAAGCTTCAGGTATGTTTTCTGTTAAATCTTTGTTTAAGCACCTAACTGCTTCTTCCCCCATGGATTCAAAGCTGTACAAAAGCCTTGTGGAAATCAAACTGCCCTCGAAGAGTCAGCATAATTATTTGGGTGATAATTTATGGAGACCTTAATTGTTCTATGTGTCTTCAAAGAAAGCTTCCAAATCAGTCGTTAATGCCTTCAACATGCCCCTTGTGTTTGGACAATATGGAAGATTGTCAGCACTTTTTGAATGTAGCTTCTTGATAAATTTGTGGAGGAAATTGTTTGATTGGTTTAATCTACAATGGGTGTGTTCGGTTTTTAAGGAGAATGTTTTTCAGCTCTTAATGGGGCTTAAGTTAATAGCTTTACCTCAACTCTTATGGGTGAGTTTTGAGGTAAA